>NW_019154108.1:3771079-4083945 GCF_002288905.1 Enhydra lutris kenyoni | reverse complement strand
CCCCCCCCCCCCCCCACCCAGTGATTATCTGCCACAGAGAAACATTCAGTTCTAGAGTCTTTCCACCAAGAATTTCTGCAGTCCCCAAAGACGTCGCTGATGGACCGGTTTCAAACTCCAAAGCCGTCCTAGAGGCTTTCACCAGGCCTGGCAAAGCCTGGAATCCAGAGGTTCACGTCCCTCCGCCTTTTCTCATCACTTCACTCGCGCCCTGGGGCGGAGGACCCTCCGGCTCCAGCGCCAATGGGAATCCCTCGGAAATCCTGACGCGTGTGATGGAACAAACAGGCAAATCGGAATTTGCACCAAATTTCTTTCCAGAGCGCCGACTACTCTGAAGGCCGCTTCGTTCAGGAAGCCCGTGGGCCAGCACCAGAGGCCAGGCTCGTGGGTCCTCACTCTCCCCGACAGACAGCCCCCTGGGCTCACTCCTGACGGACAAACGGACAGACGGAGCCTTCCAAGCCGGCCTGGCTCCAGGGCAGCCCAACCCCAAGACACCCCGTACACAATCCTGCCTCCTCGGCCAACAGTTGAGGAAATTCTCCTTCACATGCCCAAGTCCCGCTGATACTTTGCAAAGAAAAATTACCTGCTACACTGGGAATTGGGGCTTCATGGACCATTAATAATTTTTAATCATAATAAAGGCTACGTGGCATTGAACACATTCACCCAGGGGCAGCAATAGTTCTCACTTAATCCTCTAAAGTCACGCAGGGAAAGGTAGCATTATTCTGAGTTTAAGAAAAAGAATAAACAATTGAAGACCTAAGTAAGTTGCCTGAGCCACACCGCCAGTAAGTAGAAGCGTGGGGATTCAAACGTGAGTAGGTCAGGCTTAAAGTCTGCCTCGTTTCTCTGCACACAAAATGTTCCAAAGAATTTGGAATTCTTTAGTGTTTATACACAATTTAAGTCATTAGCTGACAAAACTATGCCAGAAAAGTCCATCATTTTCTATGTCACGTTCTTTAGATATCTAGTGAAATCTACATTTATGTGTATTCACATGTACTGATGCATGTACACACATTTTTTTCTGTAAATAATCTTTTAAAAGTTCTTTCATTGTAGCCTATGATACTGGTACACACGTACTTTTTATCTCATCTTCATCAGTAAAAAAAAAAAAACCCAAATACTATGAACTAATTCCATTAGGAACACCTTTACTTCAACATTGTGTAGCAATTCAATTCTTCGACAATATAAAATTGTATAGTGGTTATAATTTTAATTTAATGGCCAAAGGAAATAGTAGTTAAAGAACTAAAACTCTGCTAAATCCAAATTCAGATTTCAATACTTTTTTAAAGTACTATGGCTGCTCAGAAAGAGGACGTAAGCACTCAAAGAACGGCAGTGCCATAGTTGGAACCTGAATCCAGGACTCCTCATTTCCATTTTAGGGCCACACATCACACTGCTCTAATGTGAAGTCTACATTTTCCTTTGGATCCAGAAAGATTAAGAGACAAAAGGTAATTAGAAAGTCCATACAGAAATCGAGTTGGGCTGTTGCATTTTATACAGATAACCACTGTTGTGCTTACCACGTTATAATTATTTATTTGCATCCCTCTCTTCCACTACTTGAAACTCTTATAAAGTAAGAAGTGCACCTTTTTATATTAGAATTTCTCGAGTCTACAATAACAGTGATGGATGAAGGGAAGGAAGGGAGAGAAGAGAGTGGAAGATAAAGAAAGAAAAAAAAAAAACCCGTAGAACACTCCAAGAGAAACAACCCAAGAGACAGAAAACACCAGGTAGCAGAGCCAACACTGTGATGCGAGTGACACAGAAACATTCCATCTTGTGGACATGATAGGAAAAATATGATAGGGAAAAGCATGTCGTAAAAAAGTGTGCGATCTTAGTTGAAAAAAAAAGTTTGTCCAAAACCAAGATGGGGGTGATGGCTATTTATCAAAAGGAAGCCAAAATTACGCAATTCTTAAAAATGATCTTTGTAGATGTTTCCCCAGGCAACATAGACGTGTTTTGTATAGAAAGCAGAACTTCTTGAGTCTAGACTTATGCCCACATATGATAAATAAATGTTTCATTTTTAGAATAGTGATTGATTTATTGTCAACTCAATGGTTTATTGATATAAAACCTAAATGACACACCAGAAGTCCTAAAAATTTACTTACAGAGAGACATCTGTTATCAGGTTAATCTGACTTTTTCATCAAATCCTTCTAAATGAGGAGTGACCGTAACCAAAAGTATCCCTCCCCGCAAATCGAAGCATGCTCACAAAACGAATGTTGACACACGCATTCTACTCAGATTGCTTTCAGCAGGTGGCTACCATTTAAACTCAGAAAGTCAAGCAGTCGTGTAATGTAACCTCCAGAACTACGTGGTGCATAAGAAATGCAAATATTGTTTATGATGAAAACTGAGAAAAGCAATGTTCATGGTCTACTGCCAAGTTTCATTTCCTGTCGTGTCTTTGGCATATAGTAAAAAACCCCTTTGTCTCGACCTTCCAAGCAACTGTACCAAAAGCATATTTATAAACAAGAATGATGTGGAAAGAATCAAATAGATTGTGTAGGACAACTCTGGATTCACTGGAAATTGAGTATTCTGATCAAAAATGGCCAATATTTCATTGACCGCCTGCTGGCATGCAGAGCTATGGATACAGGAAAATCCAGATTTATGAAACATCATTCACCAGAGATAGGGAGGTGATTTTACTTTTCCAAGACAGTTTTCCTTCGGAGGAGATGCATTACATAATTTCTGTCAATAGCAAATTCGTCTAGGGCATTTAAAATACGTTTGATAAAAGCACGACTGGAAAAAAAAAACTTTCACAAACATTACAGTTGCATGGTAGGAAGACATACGTCTACACATAAACATTTTGTACAACCAAGTATTATTTAGAAATAGAAAATTAGCATAAAGTATTTATGATCTCATTGGGCTACACTATAATATCCACACTGTTTGAGCTCTCATCTACTTGTTGAAGAAAGCAGTCCATGATGAGAATGATAATTATCATCACCATCAGAGATGGAGTGCTTACTTGTGCCCATCCTGTTCCATGCTTTCCCTGCATTTTCTCTTAATCCTGTTAACCAAGCTATAGGAGACTCCTGGCATTTCCATTTTAGAAATGGCAATTTTGAAACAAAAAAGCTAGAGGTCTCACAACTTACATGCGAACTTCTGGAATTTCAGTCTCGGTAGTTTGACCCTAAAACCTCTGCTTGAACACACGAGCAGCTTCCTGTAATACCCTGCCACATAATCTTTTAGAAAATGTCCATCTTATCATGTCGCTAACTGGCTCGAAACCCTCGAAGGGCTTCCCATCTCACTCAGAACTCAGATGCTCTCCACATCCTTTAAGACCAATATAATCTGCCCTGACCCCCCCCCCACCGTGGAA
This sequence comes from Enhydra lutris kenyoni, assembly GCF_002288905.1. Classification (NCBI taxonomy): domain Eukaryota; kingdom Metazoa; phylum Chordata; class Mammalia; order Carnivora; family Mustelidae; genus Enhydra; species Enhydra lutris. The sequence continues at coordinate 4,080,524 of NW_019154108.1, read as the reverse complement.
ACCACCAATCGCTTTGGTCCTCCTTCGTTGTCTTCCAGACTCCCTGACTTTTTGTTGCTGTTCTGAGACACTGAGCTGGCCTTGCACTTGCGAGTTCTTTCCACAAATAGTCTTCCCTTCATTTCATTCACTCCCTCCCTTCCCTCAGGAACCTACTCAAATGGCAGCTCTTCAAAGGGGCCTTCCCTCACCATCTTTACTAAAACAAAACTTACCCGCCCCTCTCTATCTGTCCCTTTAATTTTCTTTATTTTTTATAGACTGCATCACTCTCTCAAAATCACACTAATTACACAGTTACTCGTTCACTTGTGTAATGTCTGCTCCTTGGGGATGGGACCTTATTTACCTCCGGAGCACCAGTGCTCTGATTGGTGCCTGGAAAAAAGCATTGGCTCAACAGGAAATGGGGATTGAATGAATAAAAAATCAAGTATATGTATATTTTTAATATAGAATCTTTGTGAAACTAAACACAGTACCGTCAACGGAGAGGGAAGAGTAAGAGGAAATGATTAGAATTAATAACAAAAGTGTAAGTTGTACTCCTAGTTTTTAAATGATTCCTCACATGCATAGCTATGTAAGTAAATATGTACACAAATGACAGAATTTGGGCGATTGTGGAAATCATACAGATACGTCTGTGTTTGGATATCACTGGGAAAGGGTCTTGTTCACCTCCTTTGGAGGGCAAAGGGCATGTGTGTGTGTGTGGGGCGGGGGGGTCCGCTGTTTTAGGAACTGGCCAGGCAAGGGTAGGCTGGGATGGGGTTCAGAGGTCTACGTGGGAGCCATCAGAACAGCAACGGGAGAACATTTAGGCACGAATCCCCGATCATTTACGTCTGGAACTCTGTTAAATTCCAGTGCCATCTTGGGGCTGTGGTCAAGTCTAAAGTTCCTCCAGAGGTGCCTTAATTGTACCTCTTACGCCCATATTTCAGACTTTTTCTGAGAAGACTCTTCCTATTGGGGCCTAGAAATGATCTGACTTGGGCATGGCCGGTCCCAGAAAGCGATCTAGAGGCAAGTAAGCAGCACGAGTGTGGAGCTGGACCAATTCCCCAAGGCCCGGTCCAGCACCTGCGCTCCGAGGAGACGCCCGGACGCAACGTCTTGCGGGGAACAGGAAGGACGCAGCGAGAGCCGCGCACCTGCACCGTCCGTCCGACGCTGTGTGTGCCCACGTCGGGGCGGGGTGGGGGAGGACGTCTGAAATTTAAATCCAGACGTTTCCCAAAGAACACAAAGAGAAGTTCTATTTATTAACTTGAATGAGGGAAGTGATTTCAACACTTGCAGTGTGTTTATAAAGATAAGTAGGAATGGCAATATAATGTTTTTCTTCTTTTCACACTCCAAATAACATTAAACATTCAGAGTTTGAATGCAGATAGAATTTTGGATTCAGGTACTATGGACCTAATGAAAGGAGGGAGATTTTTATAACAACAAGTGCATATTTAAGGATATGAAATAGTGCTGGGACATGCTTTACATACTATGACTAGATGAAGAATGTTCTTAATATATGAACACTAGGACAAGTGTGAAATACCACATAAAGGAAGATAAGATTTTAAGTTAAAACAAATCCTCTCTTGGTCTGAGATGACACATATTATGTTTTACGGCAGAGGAGGGCATTTTCTCTAACAAACACACTGATAAATTTCCAGGAACTAATGGAGAAGAAGAAATATGAGCGAAGTATTACTTAGAACGGCTCCAAACTAATTAAGTCAAAAGAGAACTAGCTTCTCCATTATCTGGTGTGTAGAATTACATCTTACACATGGTTAATAATAGTAAAATACGAGATATAATGCAACTTACTAAAGATTTATCAGGATAAACCCCAGCTCTTAGGAGAGAAGCCTTCCAGCTGTCTACGTCCTCCTGTGAGTCACATGCCAGCTCAAGGAAGCGATAGTCTTTGTATACATTCCTGGAATTAAAAAAAAAAAAAAATCATGCTTTTAGTCGGGAACCAACTTCAAAATGATTTTATGTCATTGCAGACAATGATGAAACAAACGACAGTCCAAATGGATAATTCTCTGACAGTCACTGGAGGAAAACAGAAACAATCCACTGTATTTAAAATAATTAGCAAATTCCTATATTTATTATGTAATCTTTTTGAAACGTCACCTTACAGAATTCAGAGCCACTTGTACTGCTAAGCCATGAGAAGGGAAGGAAATAGAAATGCTCTCAAGATGATACACTCGGTGCTAAGTCAGCAGAATCGATCGGCTGTTGCCTAGTAATCAATCAGTTTTCTGAAATTATTTGCTAGGCCTAAGTGGCTCATAAGACTTTAAAAGGTGTGGCAGTAATCTTACAAACTTAAAATACTATCCCAGATTCAAAACAGAAACACTCATTGATACCGTGAAAAGAAAACAAAAAAGAAAACAAAAAAACCCAAAACATTAACCACTATTCAACAGAGTGAAATGCCTATAAATTGCATATTGACAACTGGGATAATGTTGTAATTTTATTTCTTTTCCTAACAGTAAAATAATACACAAGACATAATACATGCCCATTTAGAAAGATTTGGAAACTAGATAAAAGTATGGTGACAATCATCCATTTTTCACGGTTTACAAATAAACTTATTTTTTATACTCTGATTCTATCAGTCTTTCACACAGTTGAGGTCTCCCAACCCCCTTCTCTCTCTGGCAACTCTGACTCCTTTTTTACTTACTGTGGTGTTATGGTCATTGACTTATGCCATTCCATCTTTATAAACATTGAAGTAGAACGGCATGATATTCATTAGTATAAGTGTATGATAATTTCCTTAATCTCTTTCAATTGTTAGACAATTAGGTAATTTCCTTTTTTTTATGATCAGAAATAATGCTTAAGTGAGTATTTTTATCCAAAAGCTTTTCACACTTACTCCTCTTACTTTCTAAGGATAGATCCTTATAACTCTATAACTCTATAAACAGAGTTAGAGGATCAAACTTACAGTCATTTTTTAAGACACTGATATGCATCACCAATCACCCTTCCAGAAGAGATAATCCAATTCAGACGGATACCAGCAGAATTCCAGAAATTACAGTCTTTTTCTCTTCTTATTCTCTTCCAGGGTATTCTCAATTCATGCCTAAGAGCCTTTGTTTACAACTATCCTCGGATGGCTCACAGATTGGTATCTCTTGCCCCAAGTGCCCCAGATCCACAGTGTTTGCTGACTTCTCTGCTGGACTGTCTCAAATCCACCCTGCTACGAACAACTGAACAACCTTCCCCTCTCATACCCTCTTTCATTTGCCCCCCTAAAAAGTACACCTCCTGATCACACGGTCGCCCGCAGTCAAATGTCACTGCGGCCTCCTCACGGGGCTCCCAACATCACGGGGCTCCTTCAGATTTACTCTCCACACGGAATCCTCTGACCTCCTGAAATGGGAATCTGATGTTCTTACTTGTGGAGTCAAACACTCAATAGTCACCTGCTTTTAGGGAAAGACTACACTGTCTATCGTGGCCTTTCAAACCCTGCATAGTCTGGCCCATAACTGTTACCCTCCTTTCCGGCTTCTTTCCATACTCTGCTCTGCCTTGTTTTGTTTTGTTCCAGCCATTCTGGCTTCCTTTTGCCTCCCCAAACGCGCCCTGCCTTCTCCCAAGGTCTCTGAGTGTACCACTCTCTGCCTGTAGCTCTTTCCTTCTGCCCTCATTGCACGACAAAGGCCTACTCCTTCCTGAAATCCCAGGTCCTGTTTCTTTTCACCTGTCGGTCACAGCGCTAATCACAGCTGTGAGTTCAGGATTATGTGTGGGTTTTCTTTTTTATTTCTTATTTACTCACTTGCTTACTTAGATACTGTCTATCTTCCTAACTAGCCCACAAGCAACATTAGGATAGGGAATGTACCATTTTTATGCTTATCATTATATCCCCCAGGGGATTCTGGGAAGACGATGACATAACCGTGCTCTGCTTCCTCTCCAACTTCTAACTCAGGTCAAACACATCTTCTTTTCTTGAGTGCAGTAGACTCTGGGACTGGTACTCCGGTACGCGGTGGCTAGATAGTTGTGGTACTTTCTTGCTCGGGGCTGAACAGAGTTTTGGGACCACAGCAGGAAAACTCGGAGGCAAGGACCAGCACGTACCATGCCTTTGGTTGGGCTGTCCCGCATGGATCACAGGACTCCTGCGTGTCCCAGCCCTCTGGCCCTAAGGAGTGTGGGGGACTGAGTTTTTTCTACCCTAATGCAAAAAAAAAGGTTCCCTCCTGGCTCCTCAATATGTAAACGGCCACTTGCCTACTTGGGGCCTGTGCTGACTGGGATGACCTGTGCCTTCCCGCCCTCACAGGACCAGTCCACTTAAAGTATCCCGTGGCTGGACCTGTGCCACGACGAATAAAGCAAAATAAAAGGACACCTGATAAGGAGGTCTCATAGCCGGAGAACGCGAGAATGAAGAGCGCAGTCAGAACAGTGTATCAGTACAGAACTGCTGGGGAAAGCAGAAGAACAGGATTTGAAGGGGTACAAGAAAAACTTCCTGAAACTAAAAAAATACTATTTTTAAGTCAAAATATTTAGTAGATAAGTTGAGGGAAAGGATGATGAACGTTGAGCCTAGAATTAATAGTTTCCAAGATCTTGCGGGAGAATTTTAAAAAATATAAAGATAGAGAAGACATGAAAGTGTGGCGGAAAGAACACCTACCCTGTAAATAGGAGGAGTGCCAGAAAAAGAAAGGGGAGGTGGGGGGAGAGAAATAATTATAAAATAGAAACTACTTTTTTTTTTTTTTTTAAATCTTAACCTGGTTTTTAAAAAGATCTGAGTCTATGTAATTTAAGTGCTGTTTCATGTGCGCTTGATGAGAAAAGGTATCAAGCAGACATACATTTATACAATTCTTGAGCTCTGAAAAAAAGAAAACATTTAAAAGTCTTCTGTAAGGAGAGAGCAAGTTGCTTAGAAAAGAGAAAGAGGTAGACTGGCGCTGGTCTCAACATGCAGAGGCCCGAAGCAAGGAAGAAGCATTCGTGGTGTCCTAAGACCGTAGAGGCCTATCCCCAGCTGGGACAGCCCCACACCCCGAACTGAGAGGGTCCCTAAGCAGGCAGGAGATGACAGCCGCACCAAACGGACCTGCAGAGCATGGTCAAGGCGAGGAAAAGTTAAGAGGGAAAAAAACGGAACTTGCAACATCCACAGAGTTAATCAAAATAAATAATGATTGACCATCTAAGAATATGCAGTAGAAGGGTTACAGAAAGACTCCTACAGTAAAAGAGACACACTATTCAAATAGTCTAAAAGTTGGGGGACGGTAGGAGGACCTAACAGTGCTCCCTAGGTCTTCTCTGATAGGTGCAGGGGCAGAGTGGGGCAGAAAAGGGATTCCAGGGGTCTCGTTGTTAGGAGAAGTGGGTGTTAGGAGAAGCAGAAGAAAGGGTTTGGGGGAGAAATATTTGATAATTTGCCTCATGGAAGGATAGGGCTATGTACTGGTGATGAATGAAAATGTTAATGAAATTAAATGTACGGTAGAACTCTCAAATTAAAAATGAAGAAAAAGGAGAAATTATCAGTCTTTTGATTAAGTAAAAAAATAAGAAAAAAAGGAGGAACAAAATAAGAAATTTTTATAAGATGGCAGGAATACATTTATGTATATTAATTATGAAATTAACGACAGTTGACTGAATTCTCTCAGCTAGTTAGTTAATTTAGGTTTAAAAAAGTTACATATTATTTGGAAAAATGAACAGAAAGGAGAAATCAGACAAGCACAAAACAAAGAATATAAATTTAAGAATGGCAATATTAATAATAGACAAGATAGAATTTAAAAGTACAAAATAAGATAAACAGTTTAAAAGCCCTAAATAGGGGCGCCTGGGTGGCTCAGTGGGTTAAAGCCTCTGCTTTCGGCTCAGGTCATGATCCCAGCAGGGTCCTGGGATCGAGCCCCGAGTCGGGCTCTCTGCCCTGCAGGGAGCCTGCTTCCTCCCCCTCTCTCTCTGCCTGCCTCTCTGCCTACTTGTGATTTCTCTCTCTCTGTCAAATAAATAAAATCTTAAAAGCCCTAAATAGAATAAAGAGAAATATTATACAATGGTATAAAGTATAATTGTGAAGATTGGAAAATACTCATAAAACTGTATCAAATTAAATAGTAGGGAAGGAAAGAAAGCAAATGCTACTGCAAGAACTTGTTATAAGTATGTAACCAATTAAAATATAAATATAGAAAAAATTTAATATGACACTTTTCAAATTGGACAAATATAGTGGACAAAAGTAAGCAAATAGAAGATAAAGATTTTTCATTATCCACAAAACACTTACAAAACTCAGTCTTACACTTGGACCTACGCACATATACAATACCAGATTTAAGAAACTTTAAAAAAGAGGGGTGCCTGGGTGGCTCAGTGGGTTAAAGCCTCTGCCTTCGGCTCAGGTCATGATCCCCGGGTCCTGGGATCAAGCCCCGCATCGGGCTCTCTGCTCAGCGGGGAGCCCCTTCCCTCTCTCTCTCTCTGCCTGCCTCTCTGCCTACTTGTGATCTCTCTCTGTCAAAAAAATAAATAAAATCTTAAAAAAAAAAAAAGATACTTTAAAAAAGAGACTACATAGATCACATTCTTTGATCACAAATTTAAAAAAAATTCTTAAAAAAAGAGACCCCAAAACCCCTTAAATATATTCTTAGATGACCTTTATATTACAGAAAAAAAAAATAAAATTATAAATTGTTTAGAAAACAATAAAAATATAAACACATCATAGCCAACCAATGGAACACAGCAAATATTGTAGGAAAATTTATGATCTTAAATATGTTCATTATTTCCAGAAAGGAGAAAAAAAAGTCAATATTCATCTATAAGGATTATAAAACTGTGATAAAACGAAACAAGCCAAGAAGAAGGAATTAACAGATTAAAACCAAAATTAATAAAATAGGAAATATAAAAATAACACAAAGGATAATAAAGACATCCACAAATATTTTTCCCCTTAAGAACAGATAATGCTAATTAAGGGAGAAAACAAAAATATACAGGATCTCAAATGGGAACAGATGGGATACATAACCACAAATGGAGAGAAGATGGAAAAAAATTAAAATCAAGTATTATAGGCAATCCTATATGGCAAAACTAAGAACCTAGAAGAAACTAGTAATTCCCTAAAAAATGTAAGTTACCAAAATTAGCTCAAAATCCAGTGGCTTTAACAAAACACTATATAGGCTATACTTCTAAAACTTAGATATAGGAAAATAGTCCATTCATATTAGGAGAAAGCCTACAAAATACATAGGATAAATTTTTTAATTGAGAAAAATTACAAAAATCTTATTGAATGACATGAAACAAGATCTTCATAAATGGAAAGACATATCTGAGTGTGTTGTTTGATTATACTATATTCTTAGGTCTTACAAAGTGACTAGTGCTAGTTGGTATTCAATTAATATTTATTTAATAAAGAACATCATCACACCCATAAAGATAGTGACTATCATCTTTAAAATACCTTTGCACATTTTATAACTTAAAAGTGATTTTCCATCAAAGCTTTAATATTTTTGTTAAAGAGGTAAGTATTTTAACATGTTTATAGAAGTGATATTCTTTGTTCTGATTTCATTAAGATTTTTAGTATATGATTAGAATGATTTCTCGCTTTTTATTAATATTAATCTGACATAGCTTTGTCTCTTTTAATTTTTTACTTTTATCCATTTGTTTTCCTTTTTAAAAAGATACATTGGTTGTAAATGCCAACAATATAGTTGGGTTTTCTTTTGCATCCCAATCTGAAAAGCACTGTCCACGACTAGGAAAGTCTGAATCCTGTTTATTCCTGCCATAGCTATGCGGCTTGGTTTTACATTTGTCATTTTGACATAAACTTATTTTTTCCTGCTCCTCTTTCCTCACTTATGTTGATAAAAGTACTGTCTTTTTGACTTCTACATTTTTTAGTGGTTTTCGGTTCTACAGGTAAAAGATTATCTCCTTTTTAAAACAATTATCTTTAAGTTTTCTAAATCATCTCTGAATTCATTTTTATATATATGAAATTCAGAAATAAAACAGTAATCCCTGACTTCTTGAGGAATTTAAAAGGGTTTACTTTTTGTCACTTTATCTCACACATTTGCTAATCTATCTAGAAATATCTCAAATATTATTTCTGAATTATTGTCTTCACATCTCTTTAAGAGTTCACTTTTTTAGTTTAGTAAGCAATTTTGTTCCATTTGCAAGCAATTATTTAAATGGAACTCTGTATGCTTAACTTGAATAAATATTTATCATCAGGCATCTTCTATCTGGCTTTCCCCATCTGTAAATTCTTACTTGGACTCATTTTTTGAATTGGCTTCAAAGTAGAGTTGGCTATTTGGATTTCTGGTTGGCACAAGTATCCACATTTCTTGTGTTGATTCAGTGAGGAAGTATAGAAGTTTCTTCTTGTCTTCCTGTTTAGCTCCATTTTTCTTTTTTCTTTTTCTTAAAGATTTATTTATTTGACACACACACACACACACAGAGTGAGAGACAGAGCATAAGCAGGGGGAGCAGCAGGCAGAGGGAGAGGGAGAAGCAGGCTCCCCGCTGAGCAAGGAGCCCGATGCGGGACTCGATCCCAGGACTCTGGGATCATGACCTGAGCTGGAGGCAGCCGCTTACCCGACTGAGCCACCCAGGTGCCCTGCTCCATTTTTCTTAATCAGGGAAAAGCATGCAATGGTCACTCAAAAAATTTCACTCCAGTTAACTCCATGGCGTTTTGCAAATAGTTGATTAACATTGTTCTTTCCAGTGCTTTTAAGACTTTCCATCTCTGTTGTGTGTGATCTTTTGGATACAGCAATGGACGGAGTAGGATAAAAGAAGCTTCTAATTTTTCACCATCTTAAAAGAGAAATCATTTCATTTCACCTTCATTAGCGACCCTGCGAAGTTGGTAGCAGAGATGTTTCATTGAGGAGACAGATTTTAGAGAGATCAAGTGACTCCCAACATGGCCCAGCGAGTGAACGGCGCAGTGTGGGTCTACCACAGTCCTTGGCCTACGGCCTCCACAAAACCAGTATTTGTAAGTGAGTGGAGCAAATGAATGAGGGAACAAATGAACGAAAGAAAGAGCTATGGAATGAACTGGGACAGTGTTTATGTTTAAAACCAACATTTTCTATCTTTGAGGGAATCCTTAACATTCCACAGAAAATCTAAGATTAAAAAGTCTGAAGAAAAAAACCACAACAAGCAGAATAAGCACTTTTAATGAAAAGTGGGACATATTTAAAGGAAATATATTCTCCAAGTAGGAAAGTTTGCTCTTGTCCAATTTGAAAGGTCGTGTCTTTGCTATAGAGCCGAAAGGGTAATAGATGATCTTGATAGAAATAAAAATTTAACAGTTTTTAATTATCTAATTACCTCTACCATAGCTTTTAGCTACCATTTAAGTTTCCATCTGAGGCATTTCCAGTGCACAGTGTGAGTCCCATTAAGATGTAAAAGGTATGGGGAAGGCAGAGCTGGACAAAGGCCACGGCAGCTTCTGGCCAGCTGGAAAGCATGAAAAGTGGCGAGGGTGCAGACTTTCCACATTCTCCAAGCAGATCTGAAAAATTCAGCTTTGGCCCATTCTTACTGACCTTTCTCCAGAGTATTTTCTTTCAGGGTCTCTTCACATGGAAAAATCTTGATTTTTTTTTTCCCCTCAAAGGAGAGCCAAATTCTTGAGAGGGAAAATAATTATCTGGTTGAAACATTAGAAGAGGGTCAAAGGCTTCTGGTGGCTTTGGCTGCTTCGTTTTTACCCATTTTCGAAGCCTCATCTTAGGCTGTGTCTAGACATCCAAGAAGAGTTGGACACAGGTCTAAAACACTGAACTGAGCTGATTTACTGGAAGTCTCATAAATTCTGCGGCTGTAGCTTCCAGGTTCTCACCACGCGCTGTAGCCGTATAGATAACCCACAGCAGTTTGTACGGACTGAAGATTTTTGTTTAGTCTATTTCAACTGCAATCATGTAGATACGAGCTTCTGAATGATTTCACTATGAAATCAAGCTGAACCACGTGTTTTATAGTTTGAAAAATAAAAGTTACCTCAACATTAAACATGAGCATGAGTAATTTTATCCCATAGGTAAAAGGGTTTTAAGTGCTACACTGAAGAGAACGTGACCACGTGATGAGTCTGTGTTTTCACGAGATGTAGAACTTTCCGTCACGTGTCATAAGAATATCCTTAAGTATTAAAAATGTGAAGTCTAGCTTGTTTACCTATGACAGCTCTTTAAACATCTGGGATCAGACACTATCTGTTCCTCAAGTCTTCTAAGTCTCCAAGCCTATTTTTTCAAATGTTTCTCACATGAAGACGATTCTAGATAACATCCTTTTAATTTTTCTGTGGATTTGCTCTATTTTAAATGGATTTTCGGAAAGTGACATGCCAGCAACTGATCACCAATCCCCAGAGGCAAAATTAACTAGATGCAAGGAAGAAATGTGGTGGAATTTTTGCCTACTTTTCAGACTGTAAACTTTTACTTCTGTAAGTAAGCACCAGCTAGTAGAATATAGTAAAGACCATGAAAAACACCTGTTGAAATCTAGAATGTGCCACTTATTATCTTACAGGACATTTGGTAAGAAAACCTCTCTAAATTTCAGTTTACTCATCTATAAAATGGGGATAATACCAACATCTATCTTAGGCTTACAATGATAATAAAATAAGGTCACATGTGTGAACAGCTTGCTTAGAACAATGCCCAGCATCAGGTAAATATGCAGGTAAAATACACAAAATACAAAGTTACTATTATTCATTATTCTCACTGCCTTTAGGTCCTTTGGGCTTGACTTCCTATGAAACCAGATTTCTCCTGTACTATTTTAAAACAAAGTAAAATTTATGTTTAGCATTACTACATTTCATCTAGTTAGTCTAGCCCATTTCCCAATTTGCTCAGATGCTCTGAATTCCGATTCTGGCAAGTACTATAATTCACAATACTTCCAATTTTACATTATCTGTATTTTTTATAAGGACATAATATTCCCATGTCATTACAAAGATATACTATAGAGCTAAACAGACTTCAAAAGTTCCCATGCCAGAGTTCCATCTTCTATTAACTGTGCCCACTGGGTATCAATGTAAGACTTAAGACTTAATCACAAATCTATCATATATGTACTATCAAGTCATGCCCCTCTATTTTCCCTCATGTATATTCCAAAAGACTCTATTAAGACCAAAGTATAGTATATCGACTCAATTCTACTAAAAACAAGTTCGGTTAAGCTGAACTTGTTTTTCAAGATTTGAAGCAAGTTCCTATTGACCACTGATTTCCTTTCTAAATGAATAAACATCAATTTTACAATTAATTATAAACTTATATAGCAGAGTATCGATGATAAACTCATCAATCAAAATTCCCGTTTGGTCATCCTTTCTGACAATCTGGAAAACAGCCTCCGGTGTAGACTTCTCCTGATCCACTGATCCGACCATGTTCGCACTCATCAGCACATTCCCTATGTCTTCACTTCCACGAAGACTCAGTTTAGTACTGTGACTTCTACCTCGCAAACCTTCAACTCCCTCTCCTTTCTCTCCCTTCACCATTTTACTTACATAATAAAACTCTGATGAATTACTTCCTTACTGAGGTCCTACATCCAAGTTTCTAAATAATGCTAGAGAAAAAAATATACTGTTGTGCTTACTGCACTCCAAATTTAGTACTACAAATACCAAATGGGCACCTAACTTCCCCAGGCATCCCTACTAGAATTCTGTAGTCATTCCCTGAAATCTATAACATGCACTTTGCCACTAACACTTGGCTGATAATCTCACTTCATACTTCATAGGAAAAACACATACAACCAGATGAGAATGGTCTATCTTCTTTCTACCAAATACACCAGACTAACTGCATTTGCAACCGCGGACTCTGCCTTCACCGTGTACAAGAACTCAGACACTCAGACACTGAGTTTCCTCTCTTCTAATGTCTTCATGAACTTCCTACAATCATTCCCCCCCTTTTTTTTTTGAAAGAGTTTATTTTTATTTATTTGACAAAGAGATCACAAGTAGGCAGAGAGGCAGGCAGAGAGAGAGGGGGAAGTAGGCTCCCCACCAAGCACAGAGCCCAACGCGGGGCTTGATCCCAGGACCCCGGGACTATGACCCGAGCCGAAGGCAGAGACCCAACCTACTGAGCCACCCAGGCGCCCCCCCCCTTTTTTTTACTTCAACAATTTCCTCCTTTCTACTATCAAATCATTCATATGGGATAGAAGCACATCTTAAAATCAACTATCTTAAAACACACACACACACACACACACACACACACACACACACACACACACTTTCTTTTGATGTTTCCCACCCCCTAAGAACCACCCCATTTCTATTTGCTTCTATAGCAAAACTCCTTATCTTGAACCATTTTCTCCATTCTCTCCTCTCCCATTCTTTCCTTTATTAACACCCCTCTCCCCCCGGCCCGTGAGATTCGTGATCCTGTTAGTCTATAGACAGAGGTCTTATCAAGGTCATACAATCCATGTCTTCTCACAGCAAATGTCCAATTCCTTATCTACACATTACTTGGCTTCACCGCAGCATCTGACATCTTGACTCTTTCCTCTGTCTTCAGTCATTTTCTTCTCAGGACTTCTGTGATACCACATTCTCTTCACTTCCACACCTCTACATCATTGACTACAGCTTTTTAATCTCTTTTGATGTCTTCTCTTCCTTTGTTAGACCTTTAAACTCTGGAGTGTCCCAAGCTTCTTCCGTGTCCACTTCCCTCTATCTGTGCTTTTGGCAAGGTGATCTTTCCAGCCTGGGAATCCTTAATACCATTTAAATGCAGATAACACCAGATGTTTACACTGAACTACAGACTCCTATATCCAAGCCACTATCTTATCTCATTTGGATGACATCTCCTTGGCACCTTTCTTGCTCCACTCTCCATAAAGAAAACACCATAACCATACATTACATCCTTACCCTGTTTAAAATCCTCCAGTAACTGCCAACTATAAGTAGGAAAAAATTCAAACTCCTTGCCATCACTGGCTTATCTTTCCAACCCTCAGTTTCCCTTGCTTATGCTTCTCCAACTGCAATATAAGTTCAATAATGGAACTTTAAGTGTTCATTAATGTATTTCTGGCATTTCCATCATCTAGTTGGTACTCAGTAACAATCATTGGCTAGGGTGCATGGGTGGCTCAGTGGGTTAAAGCCTCTGCCTTTGGCTCAGGTCATGATCTCAGGGTCCTGAGATTGAGCCCCGCATTGGGTTCTCTGCTTGGTGGGGAGCCTCCTTCCCCACTCTCTCTGCCTGCCTCTCTGTCTACTTGTGATCTCTGTCAAATAAATAAATAAATAAATATTTTTTAAAAAATCGTTGGCTGACTACCTTTCAGCCTTTTCTCAGCATCCAAAATTCTTCAAAGACTAATGATAATGAACCAATGATATCAAGATGGTACATTGTCATAAATTAAGAATTAAACCTGTGAATTCAATAATATAAGTTTAATAAACCAGGACTATGAATTATTTTTACATCTTATAGCAAATATTCCTCATTTCATGTATTGAAGATAAAAAGGCAATGCACTAAAACGAGAAATTATGATAAAAGTTGAACAGAAAGAATTATAAAACCACTGAAAATAAAGTAAAACTTCCCCCCAAACTTATGTCAAATAGCAACTCAAAACTATAATTATACACTATTTACTAAACAGGCAAAATAACATTACACACCAGATTGAAACCCAGAACATGTAGCCAAAATTTTATTCAGAGGAAATATCACAGTCATGTACATCTTATTATTTTAAAAAAAATAAGCAAAAAATAAAATAAAAAAATAAATCTCCAGCATTGAATTTAAGAAGTTGGAAAATTATAAAACAAATCAAAGCAGAATATAGGATATGATAAAGTTAGGAAGTAATTATGGAAAACTGAACTAACATTGATAAATTTAAGAGTCCAATCTTTGATGAATCAAACAGTGAAACTGAGCTCTGGAGTATCTAGTAAATACAAGGTGAGAAAAATTATCAAAATCAGAGATGATACATATGATTCAAAACGGAGAAGATTTAGTTTTCAAGAAGATGCTGGGTAGACTTCTATGATAGTAAATTTATATGTATCTATGCTGGTTACAAGTTCTAAAAAAAAAAGGAAATCAGAATCATAAAATTTTGCCTGACCAATATTCACAGGATAAATTGGGGAAAAAAATTAAACATTCTTTTTTTTTTAATATTTATTTATTTGACAGAGAGAGATCACAAGTAGGCAGAGAGGCAGGCAGAGAGAGAGGAGGAAGCAGGCTCCCCGCTGAGCAGAGAGCCTGATGCGGGGCTAGATCCCAGGACCCTGAGATCATGATCTGAGCCAAAGGCAGAGGCTTAACCCACTGAGCCACCCAGGCGCCCCTAAACCTTCTTTAAAATAGTTTTGTTCTCAGAGAGTTTTATAGGTCTTCCTTTCCAAATTTTAGGAGGAAGATTCTAGGTTGGACATCTCTGAGATATTAAAAGGCTAGTACACATTGTAAATCTCCAAGCGGTGAAGCTGCTACGCATGACTCTCCAAACTTACTGACCCGAGTATCTTTTTTCTTTGAACTTACCACAGGGCCAGTATTTTAAAGACCAAACTTTGGGATAATGTTTCTACAAGCCAATCTCACTTAGGAGTACAAATATAAAACTTTAAAAAATATATTTGGAAATAAAATGTCATAAAATTTTTCAAAATCTGACCCTGAAGAGTCAAAACAATCTTGAAAAAGAAGAACAAAGCTAGAGACATCATGCTCCCTGATTCCAAACCATATTAAAGAGCTACAGTAAGTGGGGCTACTGGGTGGCTCAGTCGTTAGGTGTCTGCCTTCAGCTCAGGTCATGATCGCAGGGTCCTGGGATCGAGCCCCGCATTGGACTCCCTGCTCAGTGGGAAGCCTGTTTCTCCCTCTCCCACTCGCCTTGCTTGTGTTCCCTCTCTCACTCTCTTCTCTGTCAAATAAATAAATAAAATCTTAAAAACAAAAAAAGCTACAGTTGGGCATTGGCATAAAAACAAACAGAGATCAATGGAACAGAATACAGAGCCTAGGAATAAACACACACATACATGGTCAGTTAATTTAGGGCAAAGGAACTATGAACACACAATGGAGGGAGGGAAAGGATAGTCTCTTCAAAAAATGGTGTTGGTAAAACTGGACACCTGCATGTAAAAGATTGAAACTGAACCACTATCTTACACTCTACACAAAAATTACTCAAAATGGATTAACGCTTGAAGGTAAAACCTAAAACCCTAAGATTCCTGGAAGAAAACATAGACTATAGTCAGCTATTTGACACTATCTTTGGCAAGGATTTTTTGGATTTGACACCAAAAGCAAAGGTGGTAAAACTACATGAAGCTAAAAAGCTTTTGCACGGCAAAGGAAACCATCAACAAAATGGAAAAGCAACCTAATGAATGGGAGAAAATATTCATAAATCATGTATCTGACATGGGGTTAATATCCAAAATATAAAAAGAACTCCTACGACTCAATGGAAACAAAACAAAACAAGAATCTGATTAAAAAATGGTCAGAAGAATAGAACTGGAAGAGATTATGCTGAGTGAAATAAGTCAAGCAGAGAGAATCAATCATCATATGGTTTCACTTACTTGTGGAGCATAAGGAATAACACGGAGGACATCGGGAGATGGACAGGAAAAGTGAATTGGGGGTAATCGGAGCGGGGGACGAACCATTAGACACTGTGGACTCTGAGAAACAAACTGAGGGTTTGGGAGGGGAGGGTTGTGGGGAGATGGGTGAGCGTGGTGATGGGTATTAAGGAGGGCACGGATTGCATGGAGCACTGGGTGTGATGCATAAACAATGAATCCTAGAACAATGAAAAAATAAATCAGTTTTTTAAAAAATGGTGAGAAGATCTGAACAGACATTTCTTCAAAGATGACATCCAGATGGCCAATAGGTACATGAAAAAGTGTTCAATATCACTAATCATCAGGGAAATGCAAATCAAATTCACAAGGAGGTAACACCTCACACCTGTTAAAATGACTACCATCAAAAAGACAAGAAATAAGTGTTGGCAAGAATATGGAGACGAGGGAACCAACCTCTGTTGTTGTATGTAATGTAAATGTTGAACGTAAATTGTTACAGTTACTAAGGAAAACAATATGAAGGATTGCTCAAAAAATTAAAAATAGAACTATCATATGATCCAGGAACTTCACTTCTGGTATTTATCTAAAGAAAATGGGGAAACTAACTCAAAAAGATATATGCAGCCCTGTGTTCAATATAGCATTATTTATAAAAGCCAAGATATGGAAGCATATATCCCCCTGCACAGGGAATGGGGGGAGGGGGAAAAAGGTACAAACTGATACTGGATTGCTTATTTGGGAGTTGCTCAGAAAGTAAATCTTAAAGGCTACAACACAAGACAAAACACTTTGTCTCACAGATGTTACCTAGACTTGTGATCATTTTGTTATGATTTCAAATCATTGTGTTGTATATTTGAAACTAATGTAATGCTATACATCAATTATACCTCAAAAGAATAAAAATCCAATCACGACAAGTAGGGTTTTTCCTAAAAGAGTTTTCAAGGGGCACTTGGGTGGCTCAGTCATTAAGTGTCTGCCTTTGGCTCAGGTCATGATCCCAGGGTCCTGGGATTGGGCCTCGAGTCAGGCTCCCTCCTCTGTGGGAAAGCTGCTTCTCCCTCTCCCACTCCCCTTGCTTGTGTTCCCTCCCTCGCTCTGCTCTGTCAAATAAATAAATACAACCTAAAAAAAAAAAAAAAAAGGTTTCCACAAGGACTACAAGGAATACTAAAAAGAGAACACTGGCATTCAGTACCGTATAAGCCAATCACTTGCTGATCGCAGGGCTTCCTTCTAAGCTATAGTTGCATTTTGGATATTCCCATTTTCAAACCCAACCTCATCAACAGTTCCTCACTGCATTAGGACAAAGACCAACCACCTTAACATGGCCTGCAAGGTTGTCGCAACTGGACCTCCACTGTTGCATGCCATGCTCCAGCTATCAGTTGCGTGAACACACGAAGCTTCTTCCTGCCTCAGGGTCTTGGTATATACGCTGTTCACTCTGCCAGGAACATTCTTGCCTTCTCCCTTCACTCAGTCTATGTTTTTGGTCTTCTAGTGTTAGCTTCACTCCTAAATTCCCCAAATGGTTAAGTCGCTCTCACATAAATTCTCACAGAATTTGTCATTAACGGTTGTAATTCAGTAATCGTTATTTGCTATGAGTCTCCTTGCTTGTACTGTAAATTCCGTGAGCAGAGAACATGCTTCTTCTGCTCAGAGAACCCAAGTAGAGCACCCAGCACATGGAATATACTCAGTAAATAACTGTGAATGCATGACTGACTGACTGAAGCAAACACCAGTGACTGAACAGCTCAGAGCCCTTCATTTCCCTAAAATATTTGTCTTTGTCTTTCAAGATCAGCCGCGAAGATCAATGGGACAATTTTACATTGGAGGCTGGCTGTTGTCTTTTGACTCAAAGTGTTAGGATTCATTGCCAAAGAACAAGTTCCTTTAGCCTGACTTGATTTGATATTGTCTTTTGGTATTTCCTTTTCTTGACGTAGTAAAGAGTTAATTAGTTAATTAATTAAAATTTGGAATAATTCTTTTTTAAGTTTTTAGGAAAAAATATTTTAAAACATAAAAGCATTACAAAACACATTTACTGTAAGTGCATTTGCAGAATCAGCTGAATCACCACCAGCCCTGACTTTCTCTGGCGCCAGGTCCATGTCAGTGTTCATCACAGTCATGAGGACAGAGCTAAAAATATGAGTTTGGGCTATAAGGGTGGGGGTCTTACTTATGAGGAAAAAGATCATAAAGAAGGCAGATTATAATTTAAATGGTGGAAATTCTTACCATCTAGAACATTTACTATCTAAAGATTCTTCCTCACACCCAAATGCTAACTGTCATCTGACGTAATATAAATTAAGACAGTATTCTAAATAAAAATAGAAAAGTTTGGAGGGCCTCGTTAGTGGGAACTCCATCTCCTGGCTTCTTGCTGGGCTTTTGGCTCCCAGCCCCTTTTCTCCAGACTTCATTGTTTCCTCCCCAAAAGAGGAGGAGAACTGACTGATTCGATTAGTGTGTTATAAAAGAGAAATTGAGCAAGCTTGTGCCCGCAGGACACATGCATTTCTCTCCCATTCCAAGAAGCTCTGGGGAGTGCTGCCCGGCGGCCGAGCCCTGTGGTGGCTCCGATGTGGTCACGGCCGCTGGGGACTGAACTATTAGAAGACATCTGGCCACAGATCCACACCCATTTGTTCATGCCTTATCTGTTTGTTTCCTGTGCTTCTGGAAACAGCAACAACAACACGCTTTAACTGGGGGGGGGTGGTGATTTATTGGGCCCCTTATAATTCCAACAGGGAGGGGTGGCTTTGAAGAAAGGGTACCGGGATTGGTTTCGGATGGGTTAAACAGGAAGTGACAGAACTTATGAGTGAGAATGCCCGGTAGGCAGTGGTCGACGTGGGGCTGGTGTCTCGGGATAATAAATAATAACCATACCACATGTGGCTGGGAGGCTGGGTGCCATGTGAGGTTGTTTATTTTATTTTGATACAGCTCATTAGCTTCGTTAAGCATTTTCCCGTAGGAGAACAAGCCAAACAGCCACAGGTCATGTGTCTACTTGGGCATAACCAAGAGCAGGCAGATGAGCCGATGTGACAATATCATTAAAAAAAAAAAAAAAAAACTGTTGCTGCAAAATCCACGCTTCGTTTCGCCCAGAGCGACGAAAGCCTTTAGAAGGGAACAAAAGGCAACTGGTGAAGGAAGCCGAGAGAGAACCACAATGACTCTCAGTCTGTCTCACTCACCGGGTCAGAAGAGGTTGTGGTAACGATCTGTTCGAGCTCAGCATTTCTAAATGCTGAGGAGTGGATGGAGAGTGGCTTCGGGTCCCTCCAAGCCGTGCCTGATCACGTGCTAGGAAAACGTACCGCCAGCCCACCCTCGTCCGGCCTCGCTCCCTCCCGCGTTTGTCGGATCACCTTCTGTGGGACCTTTCATTTGAGTTAATGACTAGTAATTATTATTTTATAAACTTGGCAAAAACTAGTTTTGAAAGCTTTAACGCATAAGATTTATGAGAAACTGTCCACCCAGGAGAAGTGACGTCTGATTCCAGAAGGCCTAGTGTTGATCAACAAGCCAAGAAAACAACTAGGAGATAACAGGAAGTTATTAATTCATGCTAGGTCCCCAACACCTACAGTTTGACGAGAATTCTTAGAGCCTGGGATTAGGGTGAGGATATTTATGTAAATTTATCAGTATTGAGATATTGTTGTAGAGAAAAGGGTAGAGGAAATTTTTAAAAGAATGAAAGGGGCTGGCATGGTTGTGGTATAAATGGTTGGACACCATGGCTCCCCCCCCAAATTAACCTTTCAAATTATTTTTTAAAGGATTACTTGTGGATATTACTATTATTTAAATCATGTCAACTTATATCAAAGGCAGTTCCTTGAACTCGTTTTGGAAAGTTACGTCTGTACCTTCATCACGTGAAAACACAGGTTTTCTGGCCTCTGTTGTGGGGCTACAAAAAGAGGTCTTGGGCACAGAGGGGAAGTTTGGGCTGTTTGTGAATAGGGCATCTGGGATGGGCTCTGACACTCTGGCCCCACACAGGGGATTAGCACCATCTATATTCTGGCTCCGTGGCACCTCCCCAGTGCCCCTCAGTGAGAGCAGGACTGGGGTGAACAGTGTACAACGAAAATCACAGAGCAGTGCTTAAGGCCCCAAATCTGTCCGCACGCATCCGTCTCCTAGCCGCGAGACATCTGTAAAAATCCAGTCTGCAGGACGCTTGACGGTGGAGTGACTTGTCTGGGGAAGCCGTTTAGATCTATTCAGCATAAGAGACATAACTGACCCTAGCAGAAATCAGATTGAGAAAAAAAAAAATGAAGCCCTTCAAAGGCAACGGATGTGTCCTGTGAAAGTGTAACAGCTGAGCAGAAGGCAGTGGTGATGGCAGAAGCGAGGGTGATGGTACAGGCTCCGCGGCCTGCCCTTCCGCCTGTCAGGCCTTTCCACGCATGGTCCCCCCGCTCCCTTGCCTTCCTCATCATCTGGCAAACGTCCACTCCTCCCTGCAACCTGGACCCCTGCATTCCCTCCTCCGAGTCCTCGCCCAGAAAGTGCTAAATGCCTAGGTCCTCCCCTCTTCTAGCTCCCATAATGCCCTGCTCACCCATCCTCTGAGCTGAACTCCCACCGCCTTCCGTCTGTGAAACCTATTACTGCAAGAGGTGGTGAGAATATAAACCACGTCCGTGTAAACTTACATCAACTCGTGGGTGAAAGGTCCATCTTGGACTAGTAACAGCCGCAGAGATCTTGAAATACATCGCCAACCTCAAAGTTTCTGTTAAGGAAAACCGCCTTGCCAGGTTATCTCCATAAAAGATAACAGAAGATTGGATGAATTATGTATCTGGTTCCATGACAGGGCCTTCTGTATAACAGCACTTAGGTGTTCATTAAGCGATTTATTTATTTAATAAACATTTGTTGAGAAGCTACCTGCCAGGCACGGTGCTAGGCCCTGAGGGACACACGGTGATTGTACAACCCTCCCGTTCTCGTGAAGCCTATACTCCGGCGCTTTGTACCAAAGCCGACAGCGAGCCGAATACTAAGACACCAACCAACAATCATTTATTCAGACTTCACCGCCCAGGTGCTCAAGCAAATCCTAATATCCCAATCGCATTTCCCTCTCCCCCCGAAACAACAAAACAAAAAACCAGACATCGGTTTCGTTCTAGTCAGTTTCATCACTTTAACAGTCACTCAAAAGACTGAAAATAATTCATAACCCAGATAAAGGAAATCTTTACAGAGCTCCTCGTGGTTTTTAAAAAAATTGCTGTTTAAAAATGTACAGCTACAAAGAGGGTTTTGGACCAGACAGCTGTTTCAAAGAACAATGATTTCATGTTTTAAGACTAACTTTAAAATTGAGATGTCTTTGCCTTCCAGGAAAACTCAGCAGCTGTGGGGATTACAGCGCTTCTCTTTCTTTCACATTTCACTGGATTTAATTTTAAGGGGGGAAAAGATATAAAAGAGAAAATTCCATGCAACATATAACAAAACCTGTTGCAAAACAAGCAGCTGCACATTTTTTTAACTATAGGAAAAAGCAAAGGCAACCCCAAACCTGTCTTTGGCTGAGGAAGGAGACATTTTAGCTCTTTTTTAGTGAAATATACCTCTCTCCTCGCTAAACTCACACCCCCCCACACACACACCCAGCCCCATCTCAATAAAAGCAAGGCAGACGTGGTTTTCCACAGGACTAGAAGGCAGTAGCCAAAGTGGCTTCAGGAAATGCAATGGAGAATCGGCACAAACAGAGCGGGTAAGTAATTGCCGCTTCACGCTCCTTACTGGCCATGTCCTGCCAACACTGTGGGGCCCACCACGAGGGCCGCTGGAGGCAGCCTCCAGAGTAACTAGAAAAGAGGCAGGTGAGGTTAAAAGGCCAGGGTGAACCTGGTGGGCAAAGCACTGTTTGGAGACAACACGAAGCGCTGTCCGTTCCAGCCATTGCCGCGGAGGGAGAAAAACCGAGTGGAAACTGACAACATGGCAAAGTTTCTGGTGATTCAAACCAACCCTTGATGATCAGGTCTCCCACGGTGGCCAGCAAGGATCTAAGGTGGCTGGGTCCTGGGAAAGAAGGAGCTTCGGAGTAAACAGGGGCGGGCGGTGCCACGCTGCCAGAGATGTGTGGGCACAAAGACAGTTCTGACCCAAGCGGGGAGCTGGAGTCTGAGCCAGCCACATGAGCTCTCAAGGTGCCTGGGCTGGAGGACTGTACTTTTCTTCTCTCTCCTTAGGAGGGACATGGTCAGTTTCAACTGGGGGATAGTTACCAGACAAGAAGGATGAACTGTATACATAAATGAGGAATCTGAGACTATCTCCAAGTAGAGGTATGCCCAGCACCCCAGTGGTCTAACAAAAGATGCTTCCCGATAAATTCAGAGTGACTTTTTAAAAATCTAATTATTTTTATTAACATATAATGTATTATTTGCCCCCGGGGTACAGATCTCTGAATCATCAGGCTTACACAGTTCACAGCACAGAGGGACATGTAAGATATGGAGTAGATGAACAGTGACAGGTTACCCAGAATCTCCTTGTCCCCTACCAAAACTTTCACCCATCAATATTCCTGGCAGTTTCATTCTTTCGAGTCTTAAGAGCTTTAGGTTTCTAAAAGAATCTGCATGATGTGACAGAAAAAAAGCACAGATTTTGGAATGAGAAATTTAAACTCTGGAACTCGTTAATTATGTGTTAGTTTTATGACTTTCAGCCAAATAAAGTTCTCTGAGTCTCGATCTTCTTGTTGATAAATGAGGGCAGTATTATCTAAAAGGTTCTTTCTTCAAACATTTATTTATTTATTTATTAGAGAGACAGACAGAGATGGAGACAGACAGAGCTAACAGGAAAAGAAGCAAAGGGAGAGGGACAAGCAGAGTCCCCGCTGAGCAGGGAGCCTGATGCAGGGCTCGATCCCAGGACCCTGGGATCATAACCTGAGCTGAAGGCAGACACTTAACTGACTGAGCCACCCAAGCGCCCTTCTAAGAAGGTTTTTAGGGATGTGATATACGCACAGAATTTAGCACGGTGCTAGGTAGGAATTACTATTAAAATGCAAATGTTCCTAGAGAAAGTTATTAGCTCACAAGGCAATTTCCCGGTGATGAAACTCACTGAGAAGGAAAGACTAAAGAAGGCGGCAAAAGAACGGAGGCAATGAGGACGAACCGCGGACAGGACCAACCACAGACCCATCCTCTCCTCAGCTTTGCCCCGAGCCTGGTGAAAGCACTGGGGTACACAGTCATGGAAGCGGGTGTAACAGGTTTTCATTTTGCTAATCTATTTTAGATATGGTCTTGTCTAGAGGGTGCCATATGCCATCCCGAGGCCCCTTGCCAGTCCAGCATTATATTATCTAAAATTTCAGAGCAAAGAAATGGGATGATCAAGAAGGACATCAGATTTTTCAAAGTATCACTGAGGAACAAAAAAGCTAACATTTGAGAACAGACAGTAAATTATGGAGTTGGGCCTGCAAACTGCTTGACTCACAAGCGCAGTACTGAGACGAAGCCCGCTAATACCCTTCTAAAATGAATACTAATTGCTTATGCTGAAGACAATAGCTATTTCCAAAGGAATTCACAGAGATGAACAAATACGCACCAACACTTTGGGGTTCGAACAGCCTTGTGGGAGCACAGAGCGGACCCAGGGAATGAGTCACCTTCTCGCTCAGCATGTCGTAAGCATGCTTACTTAAATTGAGGAAAATGGGGATACTGGCCCGCAGGTTACCCAATCTTTACTTGGGGGTACCATTCTTCTGGTGCCTCTCCTCTTGAGACTGCCATTGGGATGATGAATTTGCAGACCAGGGAGAAAAGAAACCCGACTTCAAGTGGATGGTTCATCTTGAACCCTGCCATTTTACCGCTCTGTGAACATTTCTACAACCCCCCAGGCTCCTTTCTGTGTGTCTCACCTCGACTTCTTTCAATCCCATTGTGGTTCACTAGAAATATATTCCTCGCCACACTACTGCCAGCTCCCTTCTGAAGATTTGGAAGAGTTCCTTGTTCCTTGTTCCTTAGGTTCAAACCATTTCCAAACAGCTTCAAAACTTCCCATAATTTAATTCTGCTGAAACATTCTCTCTCTCCAGCACCACACACCAAGAAACGACTCAAGTTTTCATAACTTGCGCTTATCAATAATTTCTTTCCATAGAAACAAAACCTGCTGCTCCCTGAACACAATTTTCCGTCTCTGGCTGTGACTTCCCTTATCCCAGTCTTCATTGCAGAATGCCACTCCCATCTACCTTTTCACTCCATTCACAATACTTCAGGGTAACATAATAGTTCTTGCGTCGAACTACTCATCTCTCACTGTGTGTGTGTGTGTGTGTGTGTGTGTGTGTGTGTATAAAACTTGGATACCGTTAATGTTCATAATGTTGAGTGTAGTGCCTCTCCTTCTAAGCTTTCGTGACTGTTTTTCTTGTTCCTTCCTAATATTAACCTGGAGTCTCTTCTGGATGACTTCCTAAATGCTTAACACAGAAAATAACGTATGTAAAAATGAACTGTAATGTATAGTAGCCCCCTACCCCTTATTCACAGGGACTATGTTCCAAGACCCCCAAGGGATGCCTGAAACCACACACAGCATGGAACCCTAGATATAGGTCTATGATACAGTTTGATAAATTAAGCACAGTATGATACTAACAACAATAACTAATATTAAAATAGAACAATTTTAACAATATAGTACAACAGACGTTATGTGAATGTAGTCAGTCTCTCTCTCTCTCTCTCAAAATACGGCACTATACTCACCCTTCTTTGTGATGATGTGAGATGAGAAAATCCCTTTGTGATGAGTGAAGTGAGGTGAAAGACACAGGCACGGTGACCTAGCCTGAGGTTAGTATTAACCTTCTAACGATACATCCCAAGGAGGATCATCGGCTTCCAGGCCGCGGTTGGCCGGTTGGCCGTGGGTAACTGAAACCCTGGATAAGGGGGTCTACTGTAGGAACTTGTATATGATTATTCAGGACCATTTTTTACATCCTTCCAGAACAGGCAGTTACCATTAAGTAAATGTTGACTGAAGCTTAAGACTGGGGGAAAAGCTCCAGCAAGCGGCCAGCTCAAGGATATTAATAAGCAACACCAACGTTCATTCACTCATTCATGCACTTTTTCACTCATTCCTGAATAACTACTATACGCCAAACACTGAACAAATGTGACTCAATTCTTGCTTTCACAGAATTTACACTGAAACAGGGAAGAGAGAAAACAAACAAAAAACAAACACATCAGGAAGTCAACTGTTACGAACAAAACAGAGCAGGAAAGGGGAGAGAACGATACAAGTGCCTTGTTAGAGAGAACGGTCAGAAAATGAAGCGGCGACATCTGCAAAGAGACACGAAATGAAGACAGAGCATGACTCATAAAAGTTTCTGGGGGAAGGACATTCCTGGCAAATGAAAAGGCCCTCGGAGAGGAACAAGGTCAACATATTCAAGAATCAGCAAGGAGGCCAGCATCGCTGGGGCAGGGTGAACAGGGAGGAGCTGTTGGAAATGAGTTCAGAGAAGGGAAGCCAGATCATGGAGGGCCTCACCAGACACAATAATAACTTTGGATTTTGTCCTGAGTGTGCTGGAAAGACACTGCAGTAGTTTAAGCAGAGGTGTGTAGCGGGATCTGATTTACTTCTTCTGAAATTGCTCTCTGTGCTGTGCACAGAGCACACGCGCTGGGGCATGGAGTGTGGCAATAGCAAGGAAGGGACAAAGGAAGAGGCTGCCGCAGAAGTCCAGGCAAGAGATGAGCAGACTGGGAAGGTAGAGGCGGTAAGAAGAGGTCGAATTCTAAATATACGGCTCTCCTCCAAGGCAGAGCAGTCCTATTTTTCTGAGGAACTGGTGGCAGGAAGTGAGGGCACACAAGGAACCAAGAGCAATCCTGAAGTTTCTGGCATGAGCAACCGGGAGGCGGGGGAGGGGAGGTCAGGAGTTATAGTTCTGGACTGGGGTTGGTAGGTAGACTGGATACAAGCTGGAAGCCCGGAGACGGAGGAGGGTTGGGTGTGTGCAGGTAGGATCCTCAGCAGACAGACGAGCAAGGGGACTCTCAGTATTTTCACAGGGCGATACTGGTGACCGAGGCGTTCTGGGTCTCACTGCGGCTCAAGCCCGATCTGACAACAGCAGTGTCAATGGACCAAGGTAATGAGTTTGTTAATGGTTTTGTGCTGATTTGGGAATTATTCGAGTACACATACTCACACACTATACCGTGCATACGTGGAGATAGAAGAGACCCTGCACTGGGAATTTATTAGTCTACTGGCCAAAGTTACTCAATTGAATGTTTTAGAAGTGTGTGTATTTCAAATGAATGAGCTTTGAGTATAAACATCAGTGTAGTAAAAGGAATCCAAGAGGCTCCCAGTTTTTTTCCATCCGATATAAAATTATCGCTTCTCAAGCTTTCTCCTAAATGAATTGCGCTCTTCAAAGGTAACGGAGCATCGGTCCTCTCCAGCACACATCATTCATTTCCTACACCGAAGGAAGAAAAACGACACACAGTCTGGCAGGATTAGGTTTATCAAACCAGATTGCTAGTGAAAATAAGCAAAGCAAATTTCAGCAACAAGAAAACTGGACTCCTCCCTGGGTTAAGCCTGGGGAGACGGATCTCACAGCCTAGAAAAAGTCGCAGTGGTAGCAGAAACTACCAGAGAAAGAACATCTTAACCTTCAAATTAGATCAATCGCTCCAGTCCGCTGGGTTCCCCTCCAGCCGGAACGCACCGCGTGCGGGGGTTACTATGGGAACATGGCCAGCCGTAGAGATGACAGAGGCAACGGTGCAACGTGACCCGGGCTGTTTGTGTACTTCGGCAAGAAGTCACATGCCGATAATCCTGATTTTTGACAGAAGGCAGGACAAAGCACGGGTGTTTATGAGGAAAAGGATAATGAACTACTGCAACAGGGCTTCTCTTCCATGGCGTGTCACAGAAGGAGGAGTGGACACCTCCCTGAAGGCAAGTGTATTTGTCACCAAATATAAAACACTAAGGACAAGAAGCACCCATGCAAAATGGCTATACATCATGAGCTGTGATTAAAATTTAGGACATGGGGCGCCTGGGTGGTTCAGTGGGTTAAGCCTCTGCCTTCGCTCAAGTCATGATCCCAGGGTCCTGGGATTGAGCCCCACATCCGGGTCTCTGCTCAACAGGGAGCCTGCTTCCTTCTCTTTCTCTTTCTGCCTCTCTGTCTACTTGTGATCTCTCTCTGTCAAATAAATAAATAAAATCTTTAAAAAAAAATTCAGGGCATACTGACTCTGGGCAAAGAAAAGAGCCATGTATGCATCTAAGGAGAATAGATTGTAGAGGACTTTTTATGAGTGCTTTGCTATTCTAATTCTATTTTACTTTGGACAGATTAAAAAAAAAAAAAGTATAACTCTGGGTGCAATCTAGGATCCACCACAACAGTGTCCCACATGTGAGAGAGAAAGCAAGAAGCATACCAACAAAGGCAAAGAGGTCTTCCCTGCAATCAGTCTCTGAGCTCAGGCTTCCCTTCAGGTATAGGGTTATTTTCATGCAGCCATAATTTCATTTAAACTGCTGGAGAAGTGTCTGTACCACCTCTCAGGGGTAATATCACCCATAATGACAGAACTACAGTGAGGCCTCTATTTTAATCCGAAGGTCCCTCCTCATTCTAGTAGCTTAAAATTTCACAGGGGCAAAATCATATTCGATCGACCTTAATGGCCTCAACACTTTAAAAACACCTCTCACTTTTTCAGGATGAAGTATCCTAATCCATTTGCTACAATCATGCAAGGTAATGATCTTACATCATCAATTTTAATCAATTTTAATTTTCACCTTCAGAATCTGCTCTGATTATATTATACCTCTTTTTGCAGTTGACTGAGGGGTGTTTAATGTGATGTCCTAGGTGGTAAAACACCACAATTTTGTATAAAAGCAGGATGTTTTCTGTTCTTGACGTGTTCACTGGACCGCCTCAACCCATTGGGTAGCTGCTGTCAAGTGCTAGCCTATGGAGGCCTCTAGATCTTTCTCACTCACGGTACTTAACCACATTCTCAGTCTTAAATAGAGTTTGGACCATTTTCCTCTAAATACACGACACCCGATGTCTTTCCACGTCGCAATCAGTTTGCCACTTTCCTGCTTCCTACTAAAAGCTCTGTGAAGTCTTCTAAAGATAGTCTTTGCCTGCCCAAAGGAGACAGACCTGCAAAGTTTGAGTTCTGAGTTTTTGCAATGTATTTCAGATTATTTACACAGATGTTAAGACTAGCTTGTGTGTTGAGAATTTAGGAAACCAGGATGCTGGGAAATCTCACCATATTTCTGTCTCATGACAGAAATACCTATGTCTTCCTATTATACTGTGGAAGCCACGACTGTGGACTGTGTCTCCTTCAGACCACAGCACATTAGGAATATTCGATAAAGTGCTGATAAACTGGACTGAAGAAAGCGTCCCAGTCACATGAAACCACAACACAACAACAACAACAACAACTCTCAATTCCATAATCTTCATTGTAAAACTCTGCCAGTGGATATTTGGAAACTTAAATATGTAGGTATCCATTCATTATTCTTTGCTACTGTACATTTAACCCCCCAGAGAGCTCAGACAATAGTAAGGGCATGCTTTCCTCTCAAAGAAACTATCTTTCCTCTCAAAGAAATTTCTCACACCGTTTATAATTTACACTAGTTTACATTAGTTTACCTAATATGAAGATAAGAATCCTCATTTCTGATTCTGGAAATACGCTCCTCCTACGATTCATAAGAAGAATCCCAGAGACAAGCCGGAAGTACCAATAATGAGGAGTCATAGCACATCTGAGACTGTTTATAAATAACACAAACTCTTACTCAAGGACAGTTGGGAAACGGGCTGTTACACTAAGCGATTTAATTTATATATAAATTAGAACGTGTGTGTGTCATATCTGTGTTTTCAAGAGTTTTAAAAATTACAACAGAATTTACATATTGTAAATCTTGCCAAACAAAATTTAAACTCTAATGCCTAAGAACACACTTTGGACTTCACCCTATTTGGGGAATAAGTTTCATGAGTAATCATAAAAAAATCATAAAAAGTCATAAAAAATCATTAAAAAGTGTAAAGAAATAGTTGTGCATAAAACAGGATTTATTTGGTTAAGCTGGAATGTATCACAGAGGTCACCCCAGCCAAATTCCACCATCGGGACTCTACAAATTCTCCTCAGCAGGACTCTCCCCTATGACATCATCAGTAGGTAAAATTCATCCCTTTTTGCCTGAATCCTCTCTGTTCATTGTCAAGTATTTCAGTGTAATTATTAATAGTGCCCCTATTACTCTCAAAAATAAATGATAAATTATGATTGCCCTCCAGTAAGTTGTTATCTAGCTGCTGCTCTAAGTGCTCTGGCGATGGGGGAGGCTTCGTAACTCACAAGGTGCAAATTTTATTTTTAAAAAGGTACCGTAAAAATATGTATTAAAATATTAAAACATTTTTAAAAAATCATTCTGACAATGAGATTATTATATCTTTTTGAGTCACTTTTACTCATTATGAATTTGTCCCTCTGTAAAGACACCAGAGAATGTGAATCCTTCAGCTCCATAAGACAACTTTCACGCCTTCCTTAAACATAAATAGTCAAACATAAAACTTAAGGATCTTAAGGAACTATGTTACAGGTGTTTTCCTGGGAGCCCAGGGCTCTAAAGGATTAACAGTAGCTAACAGTCTCCCTTCTCAGGTCTTTGCTTGAGGGCACGATCTGGATTTCCATGAGTTGGAAACCAGTATTTGCTTTCGTAATTTCACACCAGAGAAGTCATGTGGAGGAAAAAAAAAAAAACAAAAAACTGCCCTGTGGAGAGAGGCAAAGGAAATCAGCGGGGTAGAGTGGTTTTACAAAGAACTAGAAAGTAGAAACACCGATAATTGCTTTCTTTCTTTCTTTTTTTTTTTTTTTTTTATGAAAGCTGGTCTCTCTCTTTTTTTTTTTTAAGATTTTATTTATTTGACAGAGATCACAAGTAGGCAGAGGCAGGCAGAGAGAGAGAGGGAAGCAGGCTCCCCACTGAGCAGAGAGCCCGATGTGGGGCTCGATCCTCGGACCCCAAGATCATGACCTGAGCCGAAGGCAAAGGCTCAACCTACTGAGCTACCCAGGCGCCCGCAATAATTGCTCTTTCTCAGACTTTCTCTTCACCAGCGATCCAGGCGGAAGAAGCAGCCACACAAAAGGGTAGAGGTTCAGCACTACAGTAAAGCTCAGATAGTCTCCAGGGAGCAGAAGACAATATCTTAATTGGTTAAGAATGAATTAATTAGTTAAAATAAACAAATGCAATGGAAAAGAATTAATGATAAAATCTATTTTGGTGACAAATCACATTATATAGAGTCTGCCTATTCCAGTTCAAGGAAAATTCAGATGATGGTTTCTCTGTTAACGTAGAGACGGAGTTCATTGCCATGCATGTGATCTAGCCAAGAACAGAAGATCATTTGTGTCTTATGGGAGAAGCCAAAGTCAGTATCTGGACCCTGGGCACTA
The DNA here is from genome assembly GCF_002288905.1 of Enhydra lutris kenyoni. Classification (NCBI taxonomy): domain Eukaryota; kingdom Metazoa; phylum Chordata; class Mammalia; order Carnivora; family Mustelidae; genus Enhydra; species Enhydra lutris. Next base: position 4,050,053 of record NW_019154108.1, on the reverse strand, counting down.
ATCTGAGATGTAAACAATGTATACTTTGAATGATTCTACCTGTCGAGCTCACGCAGCGGTAACTAGCTGCCCTGTGTCTTCTGGCAACAGCTACACAAATGACAGGCCATGGTTGTCTAGGAATAATTATTCTCTGCTGGGAAGTGTGCTTGGCAAACCCAACCCGGTATTTGCGATGGCCAACATCAGAGCAGCACTTGAGGTCAGAGAACTGCTTGTTACCGGTCGACAAGTATGTAAGTATAGAAACAGACAGAAGCAGCCGGAAGCTTGTGCAGCAGCTGGATGCTGTAGGACATCCAAGCCACAACGCACTAGTCTTTGTGAACAGGGTTTACGCCAGTTTGGGTGGTGCTGAACCCAGGAGGTGAGTCCCGCATGATACAGGTTGTATACTGGCTGCACAAGGCACTGAAAAATTTTTTAAATTTGAAAAAAAAATTCTTCACTGGAACAGTTTGACAGTTCTCTACTTTAAATTTCTGACTGTTTTGGTTCGAGATGAAAGATATTGACCAAATAACCCTTTCCATTTAGGAACAACCCATCGAAAGCAGTTCAGTATTTCCTGTCTTTCATCGCTTCTCAAACCTATCACAGTAGAGGGGAAGGAGGAAGGTTTCCACCCCACCCCCCCAGCTATCACAAAAGCTATCTCCAATGAGAGATTGAGATGCTGGATCCTCTCCCTTTTGTGGGCAACAGGGCGACTCTCTTGGGTCACATCTGCATTTCTACACGTGCTCCTCGAAAATCAACACGTTTCCCAAGATTTCATTTCCTTTTCAACTCTATTTGGTGATTTCTCTTGCTGGCCCCCATCTTCATTAGCATCAATGATTTAAAAAAAACCAATACGGGATAAGGGGAATAAACAAAAGCTCCAGAAATTTCATAACTGTTTTGGATTTTATTTTAGGTTTAATTGGGAGGGGACCGAATGGCATGGCTTTGATCGCTAAAATAAATCTGCCTTGGCCTGAAATGAGTCTGTCTTTCCAGATGTGTTCATTTTCACCTTCTACTTTGAGATAGTGTGGAGGACATATAAGAATCTGATTCGGTAATCGGCGGATTCTTGGTTCTTCAAAACGAGGAGACACAACGAACAGACTTACTAATGCCTAAGTATCCCCATCATTCCATGAAAATAAACCTTAAATTGATGTCACGCCAATAAATCATTGTATCATGTATTGCCCAACTGCTGTAGTTCTCAGAGCGTTGTCTGGGGACTCCCAGGATCCTCAAGGCCCTTTTAGGATGTTCTCAAAGTCAAAACTATTTTCATAATAATATTAGCTTGGGTGTTTTTTTTTTTTCACTTTTATTCTGTTATAAGTCTATAGAGGAGCTTTCTAGAAGCTACATTACACATAGCTATTATCACTTGGGCAGTTAGCGGAAAGTGAGCTTGTGCACGCTCATGCTTCCTAGTATTTTCAAAGCTGGTATGTGCATTTGCAGAGATTAGCTCATTTGTTCTAAGTACTTCCACTGCGCTTCTAATGGTTATTTTCACTTACACCTGCTCTAATCCCTGTGACCTCCTCATCCTCTAGTAAGTCATTATTTGGAAATCCTAAAGTTTACCTCTGCCCATGTGGAGGCAAACAAATGTATAGGCATACATTTTTGTCTTGTTTTATAAGACCTCAATTTTAAAAAAAGGATCTTTCTTAAATTTAAAATTTCTATCTAAAATGCTATTTTAGAATTTAGTATTTTTTCCTTATAGAAAAATATATTTATAATATAATTTTCTCATGTTTAAGGATGGCTCACTGCTTTAAAAAAAAAAGAGAGATTTGAAGATTCAGTTTCTCAACATTTATCTGCAACAGCTCCAATTAAAGATGCTAAAAAAGATGAAGACTGACATGTCACAAAGCACCCTGACTCCTGGAAGGAAAGAATCTAATGCAAAGACATAGGACAAAGCTATAAGTATGAAACAAAAACAGGATGAAAGCTTTCCCTTGGCTTTATATATGTTCATAATGTCCCTCCTTGTCCAATGTAACTGAGCACTTTCGAATAGCATTATAATGCCAGTTAAGTGACACCGTGATTTGAGACCAATCATTGAACACTTAAAGAAAAAGGTATGTCACTAAATTTTAAAGATAAATATAATGTATCCTTTGAAAGTCAAATACTCTTTGTTAGAGCTCTTCAAAGTAGACGTGAAAAAACCCTTGAGACATCTTTTTAAAAAATATTTTATTTATTCATTTGAGAGAGAGAGAGCATGAGCAGCGGGGGAGGCAGAGGGAGAGGGACAAGCAGACTCCCTGCTGAGTAGAGAGCCAGATGCGCAGGGACCCAGATGTGGGGCTCAATCCCAGGACCCTGAGATTGTGACCCGAGCCAAAGGCAGATGCTTAACCAACTAAGCCATGCAGGCACCCCCCCAAACCCTTGAAACATCTTATGGGATAAGTCGCTGTTTTGGAATGGCTGGAGAAGTGTGTACTATAGCTGAGAGATGAATGAATAAAACTTTTTTACACTTGACATTAATGAATACCTGCCAGAAAAAAGTCAGGAAAAACAAATCACTGTTATTTTCCAGTGATAGAGTAGCTTGTCTAATTAAAGGTTTAGTTGCTAACATGAGGCTTGAGTTAAAAACCTCATCTGCAGAATTACACTTTGACCTTGACCCAAATGGGACAAGTCTAAAGAATGACTATACTTTTTTTATTAAATTTGTCCAGAATCGGTACTAATACTCAAAGACCATTTATACGAATGCTTACCGAAAAACACAAATGTCACTAAAATAGTGAAAGCGGAGGATTTTTTTTTTATTTTCACAGTTTATCTTTTTTTTTTTTAAGATTTTATTAATTTATTTGACAGAAAGAAAGGGAGAACAAGCAGGAGGAGCAGCAGGCAGAGGAAGAGGGAGAAGCAGGCTCCCCTCTGAGCAGGGAGCCCGCAGTGGGACTCGACCCCAGCACTCCAGGAGCCACAGGCAGACACTTAACCGGCTGAGCCACCCAGGCGCCTGAATTTCACAGGTGATCTTGCAACAAATGTGTTAACGTTTGCACTGATGGTGCAGAAGCGAAGCCCGGGCGTTGGCATCAGGAGACAAGGTCGTAAGCTGTACCGACAGTCGCTGTACTCTTCACCGCCATGCACTCACGGTTTTGCAAAAAGTCACTTTCACTTAAGGATATCTTGATGAAGCAGTACAACTCACAACGTTATTAAGCCTAGAGCCCGAGGGCACACATCTTGTTAAGACTCTATGTCACAGAGTGGTAAGTACACATAGCACTTCTGCTGCATTCCGAGTGCTTGTCTTGAGCAAAGGCACCTTCCACTGTGAGCTGAAGGACCAGCTTTTCACATGGGAGGCCGTTTGCACTCGAAAGGCTGACTGACAGCCAGTCTATGGTTATGCAAACCTGAGCTTCCCCGCAGACATTTTCTCAAAACTGGACAACACAAGCCTGCCTGTCTCTTAAAGGAAGACAACTGACGGTATTTATGGGCAATGATGAAATACGGACTTAGAATTTTGGAAATCTTGTATCTCCCAACATGGGCTTGAAACCTGCCCCCTTTCTGATGAGACTGGTGGTAATATTAGGAATGTGATTTTTTAAATACATTCATTTTTATAATGAAATGCACGCACCCTGGGCAGATCTATGTAAATCAGTGAACTGATATTTCCAAATGACAAAGTATGATGCTACAAAATCTCTCATAAGGTCCATTTAAGATGCACGAAAGATCAATGGATTAATGTAGCAGAATATGAAAAGTTCATTGATACGACTTCAGGTTCCAGATTGCAACTAACTTTTTGGAAACTAGCACTTGTCGAGTTTTGGTGAGGTATCAAAGAAGAAAATCTAAAATTATCTGAAAAGGCTATTAAAATACTTTTTCCTTTCCAACAACATATCTGTGTGAGGCTAAGTTTTCTTCATATACTTCAACCAAAACAACATATTGCAACAGATTAAAAGCAGAAGCAGATACGAGAATCCAGCTGTCTTCCATTAAACTACACATTAAAGAGTTTTGCAAAGTTGTAAAGAAAAAAAGCCACTCTTCTCACTGATATTTTAAAATATACTTTCCCATAAAAACATACTATTTATGTTAACATGAAATAGATTTACTACTATTATTTTAAGGGATTTAATAACTGAATACTTTTAAAATTTCTCACTTTAAATTTCGACCAATGGATATAATTGGCAGTATGCTAATAAATGTTTAACAACTAGCTATGGGGGGAAGGGGGAGGCCATGGTTTGTAGAATTTGCTAATTTCCGTGGTATAAGTATCTCTCACTTATTGTAAGCAAAGACTGTAAGCACTTTGTAATTTTAAGCCAATTGTAAGCAAAAACGTGAAGCCAACTTGCTCACAAAATTTCTGATACAATCCACACAATCCAGACAAACAAAAGCTCTTTAAAGTCTTCAACAATTTTTGAAGAGTAGAAAGGGGTCCTCAAACCCCCAAATTTGAGAGACATTGGTATAGATCTTATGCAGTCAGTTTATTTTAAAATGCACAGTATAAACATCAAAACATGAATATCTTAGCCACCTTACTGTTCTGATAGAGTAACCCAAGCAGTAAGAATTTATCTACTTTCTGAGGCAAAATTATTCTATAATATTAAAACAAGGGCAGAGTAATATCTAGTAGATAGCACTTACAGGCTTTGGCCTGTAAGGATCTCTAGGTATGGAGTGAGGTTTGGATTCAGAAACACACTGACAGCAAAGGCAGAGCCTGCGTTCGAACAAACTACACTTGGCAACTGCATTTTTTAAAAAACTGTTCCTTTATATGAGCTGTATTTTCCCCAGATTCTAAGAAACATAGGCAGTTTCAAAATTAGAAAAAGAAGAAAAAAAAAAAGGAAAAAAACTCATTCCAGTTAGTCTCTGCAAATATTTTCTTTATGAAACCGCGCGTCTGCTCAGCATTAACTGCTGTGTGTGACTAACATTTTCTACCAAAGCTTGTGCCGTTGTCAGTTCCCTTTACTAATGCTGCATGTGTTCATTAAAATTAATTACACATGGCAGTAAATAGTTTCCTTCTGAATGCAGCAGATAGAAGCAGAATTCTATAATTTACAGTGTATATACAAGGTAGATTATTAAAATCTTCATAATATTTCTCAGTAGGTATAGTCACTAAGGACATTCTTTAATGGGGAAGTGGGTTGCACAGCAAATCAACTGAGGAAAAATAAAAATGGCTCACATGCGATGTTGGGTGCCCCAAAGATTCCTGATGTGTGAACTGATCGTGTAGAAAGCCAGGCTTATCATTAATATTCTTGACTGCATGATTTGAGGGAATTCGGTGATCTTCATAAAGGTTTACGTATCTGTGTGTTACTTAGATTTAAAGACTTTTTCCTCACCAGACTCAGGAAGTCCTCAGCAAGGTGTTACAGCCTTAGCAATAAATCAGGATAGTACACAACCCACTGGCGATAATGGAAACGCTGTGTCTACCAGAGAAGGCCACAGATACACTGGTCAGTGTAACTGGTTTTAAACAGCAACAGATATGAGTAGTAACCCTCTTAGGACTTTTTCAATTTATTCTCTTATTTCATGTAGGATTTTTTTGGTTTTGTTTTGGGTTTTTTGTTTGTTTGTTTTTTGGGGGGTTTTCTGTTTGTTTTTTGTTTGTTTGTTTGTTTTTGGCTAACATGCAGATTGTTTTTACAATATTCTCTAAGTCATCTCCAAAAACCTGATTGCTCCAATAGTCAGTAAAATGTGCCCTTAATTTTCTTTATTTTTGTTCTTGGGAGGCCTCTAGGACTCCCAACTGAAATTTAGGTGTTTAGAAATTTCCTTCAGGCTAGATAGACCCTGCTAGGGAAATTTTCACACCCAGGCTTAATTCATTTCTTAAGAGCTCTTCCCAGCAGGTTGTTGACTGAAATACCTGACCAGTCTCCCTGCTGGCTTGTGGGGGTGGGGGTGGGGGTAGGGGTGTGGTGCGTGCACCGTCACAAAATCACCACCACACCTTTAAAGCCCTAGCACACAGCTCACTTTAATTTTATCCTTACCACAAATAACCAAAACGTAAACCCATTCTTTAAAAGCCTGAGACAAGCCCGTCAATATCTTGAATACAGTTTAGAATGACTAGTTTTCAAAAAGAAAAGCTAATTTCTAAACAATAACTAGTCATACGGTCCTATTTATAAACAAGCGCATGATTAAAATACTGGATCATCTGTACTAATCTCTTCGTGACGACCTGCCGGACTTTGTCTTGCAACTTAACCACGACAGCGTCTCATTTAAAGCCTGCATGCACGGTAGAACAGAGCGTGTATTTTTCTGTAGCATATTTGCAACTAGTGATTGTTCCCTATCGTTAATGAACACAGCTGGGGCCCTTTTATGGTTCCCCCAACGGAGGCTGTTCCAAGCCACAGTGTCTGTCTGAAGGGGTGGTGGGGGAGGGGATCGCCCATCAGCAAATAGTCCTTCCAGGAAGTAGGTGGGGAGCGGGCAATGTATTTGTTCTGAAATCCTAGAAGAAAAGTAAACTCGCCATGAAAGACAAAATTTCTTTTTGTTCTTGAACTTTACACAGTCGTATTGGGCTCATTCACCAAGAATGCCCTTGGACACAAACCTCCAGAACATGAATGCCTCAAACACGGACCAAAATCCCTGCTGGCGCTACTAATGGCTTAAAGTACAAGCCCACTTGAAATCCTTGGGAAGAAAGGAACTGAATTGAAGCTGCTGCTTCTATCCTATCAGTCCCTTTGTTTGAAATACTCAAAGGGAGCACGAAGTCTAATTCCCCTAGAAAAGTGGATATGGATTACACACAGGTGTTTTAAGCAGGAAGAATTTCTCCAAAGCCTTTTAGTGACATTTGAAAAAGCTAAAAAGCACCAACTTGCTATTCTTCTTCCTCAGAAAAGGCAGAAACAGTCATCCAAGTAGGGCATCGCACTCCTCTTTCAGAGTTTAATTTGAAAACCAATAAGAGAAGAATTTAAATTGATTCCTTCAAGCCACAGACATTTCATACCCAAGCAATTATGTTGGTTTTCATGAGAATAGATCTTAGCTGTGAAATCAATTGTCACGGACTTAGTTCACAAAAATATTACCAAATCATATTTGGTTTTTGTCTCGGTGTAGCTGGTGAATCAAATCAAACGGGCAGACAATTTTAGCTCTCTAATTCATCTCTCCCCAGACGCTCCCTTCAAAAACATCTGCACCCCTCCTCTCTGGTGCACCTAGGCTTTCCTAACGATGCTATTTCACAACCAGACAGACACTCAACAAGGGGAAAGACAGAGCAGCGAAAGCCGGGAAACAATTGTAATACGCAGGACCAGAACCACATGACAACGAATAGCTTTGCAGTGAGAGACTGGAAAGAAGGAAAAGAGCAGACAAAAAACCCCCACCAGATTTGTATTGACTTGCTAAACATGTATCTCTATCTAGCGCCTCAACAAGGAAAGCACAGAGTTTATCTTTTTAGATTTGCAGTGGGAAATAAATATTACTGTCAATGTTATAAACTTTGCAATCAGTAACTGCAAAAGTCCTCGAATCTCTGTCTGACCCCCATGAGCCTAATAGTTCTAGCAGAACCAAGAAGGACCAAAACCTTACCAACAAGACAACTAAAATCCTGTCTTCTGACTCTCTACCTCCCTTACTTTCAAAAGTTCTATAAATAGAAAACCTGAAATTTGTTAATATTTTGGTTGAGGTAAAGAAGTGAAGATTTAGAAAGCTGAATAGAGATACCTACAAAACACTTTTGAATAATAAAGGTAACATGAGAACAGAGACAATTTACAGTAAAACATCTATTTTTTTTTTTCTCACAGGACAATGACATGGAATTCTGTTGGACTAAATTCAAACAAAACTTACTTATAAGTTTGTTTGTATAGTTTGTACAGAGCTGAAAATTCTCAGGTTCTTACTTTTTAAATGAAAGATTTCTTTTTGTGTTCATGTCCTCCAGGTGCCTTTATTTATATTTCCATTTTCAGCCCACCCAGATCTGAGGCCATAGGTTTCTAGAGCTTACCCACAGAATGCTTTTCATTGGCCATTGGTGTTATTTATATATTCTCTATATAAGAGGGAAGAAAAGTTTAACATCCACACATTTATTCACTCCCTCATGCTATTGAGCTCCCACAATTACCAGGCAGCCCGCTAGGGGCTGGGGATAAGGCAACGAATTCGACAAACGCCACCTCTCCCTCACAGAAAGTAATCCAGGGCGCCTGCATGACTCAGTGGGTTAAGTCTCTGCCTTATGCTCCGGTCATGATCCCAGGGTCCTGGGATTGAGCCCCACATCGGGCTCTCTGCTCTGCGGGGAACCTGCTTCCCCCTCTTTCTCTGCCAGCCTCTGTGCCTACTTGTGATCTCGCTCTGTCAAATAAATAAATAAAATCTTAAACAACAACAACAAAAAAGGAAGTAGTCCAGCAGTGGAGACAAATGTCGGTCACATGATTATATTTACATTAATTTGTTTGTCACTGTGTTAAAACTAGGAAGTAGTACAAGGCGTTAAAACGTTGACTTCGCACATTCCATTACCTAAACATATCACGTGTCCTCACAGCAAAACCACGGGCACTTGATGAATTCCAGTCGCTTATGTGCTCCCCAAGACAATGTATCAGACTTTAGTTAGTCTCATATCTGGTGGCATTTCTTTGGTACTAAGAACAGAGCGTGGGGAAAACCCAACATTTATGTCGTACCTGAAGTCACAGAGAGCATACAAGAAACTGGATAAAATAGTGGAAAGTGACAAACTTTTTACTGTCAAATTGATTTTTTAAAATCTACCAAGTACTTGTAGTTAGAGAGTGTTACTAACACCCTTACACACAAAGATGGCCCATCCACACTCCACGGGGAAGTGGAGGGTAACACACATTTCATCACTCAGCTTGGACCGAAGACTGGTTACTAATTAACTGAATCTTCATCTGACAAAAATTTTCTCAAATCAGAATATTCAGAACAGAAACAATCCTCACTTAGTATTCTATGAGGCAAGAAGAAAGGTCTGAAACCTTCTTTTGACAACTCTGGGGTAAAATGAAATAAAGCAGCTTCTCCAGGTATCATGTTTATGTCCCAAACACAAGCTTCATTGCCTTGTCTTCCTTACACAACATCTCAGCTCTGGTTACAAAACGCTACATGTTTTTACTCTACTGAGTTTCCAATAAATTTGAGCCTCCGCCATCCTATTTATGGAAGAGTAACTGCTTCCCTTTTAATACAGATCTGACACCATACCACACCCAAGTGAGACATGACCTTCTGCACATGGTATTATACACCACCTTTTGCCCAGCATATTTGTTTAATTATGCACTTTTCCAAACAACTTAAACTCCACGTGCGTCTTAATATAGAAACAAAGCCATAAAGGTATATAAATGGAAAACCTGACTCCAGTTCCTTTCCAGCTAACAAGTGGAAAAGTATACCACTCAACAATGAGAATAAAGAGCCATTCTTTTCAGAATGCCTAGAGTGCATGCACGAGCTACAGCGTGGCATTAGTTGACATTTATTGAGTGTCAGCAATGTGCTGGGGCTAAGTGGACTAGGGACACGTCCTCCGGTCCCTTTCTGTAGGAGCGGGGGTGGGGAGCGGGGAGGAGGCGATCAAAGCACTTGGCACGGTTGGTAACTGTGTCCTGAACTGAAGCCATAAAGCAGCATCGAGGGGAAAATGCCTTATTTCAAGAGAAAACAGAGCTAGACAACCCCAAGGGACACTCAGAAAAATACCGCGTGGCTGCCCTACAGGCTCCGGGCCAGACACAGATCCCTGCTGGTTCCCAGAACTGACATACCTTGTACCAAATGGGCCTTAGCGTGACCTTAATAGTGAAGGCCTGCCTGGGGAGAGCAGAGACCAGCAGAGTGAAGCTGTGATCCGGACACGCTTCTACCAGAGAAAACATGGCATTTCTAACAAAGTCAAATGGAACAAAAACCTGGAGGAACAATCCAGTCGTAGTTCAGGTCCTGCCACGAAGAAGTTTAGGGATCTTTTTAATTTAGATTTCGAAATGGATTTGGTGATGCGATGAAGGTGAGAACAAAGTATCGCCACTCATCAGCCTGCCCGGGTATCCAGGACATGGTCTTTGAAAGCCCCAGGGCGGAGCTGGGCAATGCACCTCGTACCTGCAGTTTTTGGAGGCTAAATCAGTCTAGGTGTGAAATTCTCTCTCCTTGAGTGCTGAAGTCACTGCCACTAGGAACAATTCCTTCCATTTATAAAAACCTTAGCCCTAAAACACTGTTTAGAATGGCTCAGGAATCTGGTCACCAGACTCATAAAGATCATATTAATTCACCAGGACACTGAAGCCTTTTTAAAGAAGGATGTTAAATGTATCAGTTCTCACACACCTGATGATTGGGGATTACAGGGTAACCCTTAAACTTTATAGTGGAAAGTTGAAATAGCAACGGCATGAGCTCGTAGGAATAATGCTGCAGTGCCAGTGGCGATGCCTAGCAAAGTCTGGAAAGAACCGTAGCAAGGGTCCTGCTCAGTTCTATGTTGAGCTTTGCAAAGAGACTGAAAGCTTTCCACGGAAACTGGTAAGACCCAAGAACAAACTGAAAACCTCCATGAGAAGTTAAAAATCTCTTCCTGGCTGCCCTTTGGGGAACAACGCCCAATCAAAACATTAGCTGGAGTTCCTGTTCCCGAGTCAATATGAAAACTGTGTCATCAGAAAGAGCCCTGGGTCAGAGACATCTGGCCTGGGTTCCAGTTTTGTCTCTGTCATTATCTGCTTTTGTGACACGGACGGCATCTAGCTGTTACAGGCGTCAACCCTTTAACCTGTGAGATGAGGAGAACCAGACCAGATTATCTCTAAGGTCTCAAAGAACCTAGAAAGCCATGACATTTTACAGTTACACTGGTGACAACCCCAGGGTTCACACAGGAACTCTTAGCCCCAACCCAATGCGTTTCCCATGGGTCCGGCTGAACAACTAGATATTTTGATCCAAAACCCTACAGTGGAAAACGGCTGAAGCACAGAAATCAAGGGACGCGTTTACAAACCCTCTTCTAAAACCTCTTCTACATCTCTTCTGAAATGGGTAAATTACTAACAGTAAAAGAAGAACTCTTCTTAGAAGAAAGAGAAAACTAGGAACATAGGCTTAGAATCAACGTAAGTGGCGAAAAGAGTATCATTTAAGTATAGCTGATACAGAATTATGCTAAGCATATGGGCTTTTGAGGGAGGCAGGGTTTTTCCTCTACACAGAATAAGGAAAAGATATAAACTTGTATCGGTAAGTCCAGTTCAATAAACCCCAGGAAGAAAAAAATAAAGTTTTCATTATCATTTCTTTTAACTAGGGCTCACCTTGCCTTTGAAATTAGCTGCTTCTCACCCAGAACAGCCTGGCAACAGATTAAGCGACGTTTCCCACCCATTTGCTTTGACTAATACTATTTCCTCTTTGGGATATTCCTTTCAATCTCTCCTCAATCAATTCACAACAAGTGATTCCAACAGGAATCACTTCCCATGCTGCTAATACGAAGGCTTGTGGGACGTAAGTACTAGAATGGAATACAGTCCCGTAGATCTGGTTAAATGTTACCTTCCCACACTAGAATCCACTTGTTTCATGTGTAATAGTCTCTCAAGTAGATGACCCTTTCTCCTTTTTAAAAAACCTCTTCATGGATTCCTAAATCTTCTGTCTTAAGATTAGTGGAAAATGAGTCCTGTATGGCACTCACTGGTGGTTATAAGCGTCAGGCAAAATAAATCCGTCTTGTATCTCCTTTGGAGTACCTACACTGACGTGCATAGCCAATAATGCAGAATGACTAATAAATACTTTGGAGTATATTAACAGAATAAATATTTTTTACTGAGAGAATAAACAGGAAAACAGGAAAATGACAGCTGTTTTTCTCTAATTGGTTTGTAAACCATTATGTTTGTTTTTTAAAAGATTTTATTATTTTTAAAGTAATCTCTACACCCAATATGGGGTTCAAACTCACAATCCTGCGATCAAGAGTCGCATGCTCTACTGACTGAGCCAGCCAGATGCCCCAAGCATTCATGTTTGTAAACACAGAGAACCCCCAGGCTATCCTTCCAGTATACTTTTTTATCATAATCTTCACTTCTGGAGGAAGTCAGGAACATAGTTTTGTGTTTCAACAATGTAACGCTAATGAAAGGCCATATCATTTTAACTAAAAGGTCAGAATAAAAAATTTAAAAACTCTTTCCTACAACAAGTCTAGGATTGCTGGAAAACATTATTTTAAATGCCTAACCTCTTTCTGAAATGCAACAGATCTTTAAGAGTAAACAAACAAAGAATGTTTGTTTTGACACTGGATGGTGTCAGTTTCAGTAACTAAAACGCTTGGATTGTAGCAACGCAAAAGAAGAGGAAACAAGATCTTGGGATTTATGTGACAGTCAACTCTTCAATGGCCACATCCTCAGAAAAAGCATGGACTGAGAAAAACAAAACAAAACAAAACAAAACAAAAAACCTGTCCACTAGCAAAGAAAGATAACAGGTAAGTTTGTCTTGTCCTGGTCACAGGTGAGGAGGGTACCAGCAAATTGGAAGACAGCACCAAAGAAAGGACCCAAAATGAGGTACAAAGAGACATATATGTATAAGAGAGTTAAACACAGAAAAAAACAGGATAAAGTGGTTGAATATGTGTCTAATAGGTACCCTGGGAAAAGCAAAAAAGAACAGAGAAGAAAGTCAAAGAAATAATAATACACAGTTTTTCATACTTTATGAAAATTATATGTCCTCAAGTTTAGGAAACACAACGAATCCCAAGCAGGAGATATAAAGCAAAACACACATAATTACATCATATTGAAACTTCAGTATATTAAAGGCAAAAGAGATATTGAAGTCACCCAGTGAGAAAGTATAGATCAACTTTTTTAAAAAAGCAACAACTAGATGATTTCTTAAAAGCTGAAGCCAGAATATAGGAGAATAATGACTTCAAAGTTATGAGATAAAAGAACCATCCATGTAATAATTTAATATCCAGCTGAAGTATTATTCAAAAATGAGAGCAAAATAAAAACATTTTCAGGAAAACAAACACCAGACTGGGAGTTATAACCAAGTAGCGCCCCCAAGAGGATTTCTAAAAGATGTACTTTAGTGTGGAGGAGACTGAGCCAAAATCAAACAGAATGAACAAAGAAATGACAATCATGCTCATAAATCTAAGTGAACATTGTCTCTGTGAGCCAATTTGAAAACGGTGGTAAGAAGGTAAAATGGAACTCAAATACTGGTAACAAACAGTATGGAAATCAGGAGAGTCAGGGAGTTAAAGTGTTTCAAGGTCATTATGGAAAGAGAGTAAAGACAATAACTTCAAACTTTAAGTCAAAAATGAGTAGCTAAAAAGAATAAAAATGAGGTATATAACTTCTAAAAGAATAAAGTATATAACTACCAAAATATATAACAAGAAAAAAAATTAATTGGGATTTTTAAAAGTCAAGAAAGAAGTGGGGGGGGGCAGAAAACAAGTATAGAAAAGGCAGGATAAGAGAAAGACTAAAACAGGTGTTCAAATAAACTCAATAAATCAGTTCTGAAGATATAAATGGACTAAACTCACTAGCTAAAAGAAAAAGGACTCACATGGGATTAAAAACAAGTAAATCCAGATACATGCGGTAGAAGAGAAACACTTAATAAAAATACAAAATGGTTGGGGGGGCACCTCAGTGGTTCAGCTGGTTGAGCACAGAACTCCTGGTTTTGGCTCAGGTTGTGATCTCGGGGTCGTAAAATCCAGTCCCATGTCGGTCTCCGCATTCAGCAGGGAGTCTGCTTAAAATTCCCTCTCTCCCTCTGCACCTCCCACCCATTCTCTCTCTCTCAAATAGTCTTTTTTTTTTTTTTTTTTCAAAGGTTGATAGCAAAAAAGGTAAAAAAGCCAAGGGAATATTAACTAAAAGAAAGGTAGTATAGTCCTATTAAGGGCAGACAAAATAAGTTTTAAGGCAAAGAACACTTAGGAATAAAGACGGTTGCCAAAGAATTATAAATAAATCTATCTCCAGGAAGATACAACAATTCTGAACTTGAAAAAAAATCTACTAACATAGATTGACCTCAAAATACATAAAGCAAATATCAATAATCAAGCTCAGAATCACAAAGTGAGGTTTTTAATACCCCCTGATGAAGTGAGATTCTTTATGGCTTTTATCTTCCTGCCAAAACCCCTCTCTGGAACATAATCTAAAATGTACCATCTTTTTTATCTGTTTTATTCACAAATGTATTTTAAGTGCATAGACCCATGCCTCGCACATATGGCTGCCTAACATAAACTCACTGTTTGAATTAATTAATATGAAAAAAGATAGTATTACAGAAACTGAGTAATACATGGAATAAGGAAAATCCAATGGACTCTCAGGGAACCCCACTTCCAAATCAACACATTCTTCTCAAGCACACATGAATATTTATGAAAATTCACCTTGTCCAGACTGTGTTCTTTGACCACAATACAATTAAGTTAGAAATCATCAACAACAAACCAGAAAAGTCTATGCACCAAAAAATGCAAAACATGCTTCTAAATGACTCACAGAAGAAATCATAATGAAGATCATAAAAACAGAAGATGAAGAAAACAGAACTTAATGATAAGAAGTATTATATTTCAAGACTACCTAGAGGGAAATCTATAAATGTATATGTGTATATAAGAAAAAGAAAGGACAAAAACTGATGAGCTACACATCTAAATTAAGAAGTTAGGGGAGGGACGCCTGGGTGGCTCAGTTGGGTAAGCCTCTGCCTTTGGCTCAGGTCATGTTCCCAGGGTCCTGGGATCGAGTCCCGCATCGGGCTCCTTGCTCTGCAGGGAGTGCTTCTCTCGCTGCCTCTGCCGGCCTCTCTGCCTGCTTGTGTATATACTCTCTCTCTCTGGCAAATAAATAAAATCTTTAAAAAAAAAAAAAAAAGAAGTTACGGGAAAAGACCAACAAAATACAAAAAAATACAAGGAAGAAAATATTGAAGAAAAGATCAGAGATTAGTGAAATAGAAAAAAAATATACACAAAAAAAGGATCAAAAAAGTCAAAAGTCTGGCAAGAAAAATTACGTTAAAAAAGAGAGGGTTTAATATTAGAAATAAAAAGGAGTCAAATTTCGATACAGCAGGAATGTGAAAAACAGGACATTAAGAAATACTTGATACAAATATACTTAAAAATGAATAGAGTGGACAATTTCCTAGAAAAATATAATTTACCCAAAATGACCCATGATAAAAATAGAAAACCTAAGAAACCTATAATTATTAGATACATTAAATCACTAGCTAAAAGTTTATTCCCAAAACTGCTCACTAGGGCCAGCTGATTTTATGGGTGATTTCTACCAAATAATCAATTAACAGTTAATCCCTATCTTATATAAACTATTCCAAAGAATAATAAGGACTTATTCCCACTTTAATTAAAAAGCTCAGAAATGTATGAAAACCAGGCAGGGTCAGCATAAAAAAAAAAAAAAAAAAAAAAAAAAAAGCACTTATGGGCCAATCTCACTTATAACCACAGATGCAAAAGTCTGAGGAAATTCTTAGCAAACAAGCCAGGAATGCATAATAAATAATACTGCATCATGACTTAGTTTAATCCCAGGAGATCAGGATGGTTTAACATCTGAAGGTCTATTAATCTATTTCACTACATGAACCGATTAAAGAAGAAAATTATATAATTTCTGTAGGAACAGAAAAAGCTCTTGATAAAATTCAACATTCACTCATGATTAAGACAGAAACAGAAACCTTAGCAACAAGGAACACAAGGGGTCTTCTTTACCTGATACCGGTTACCTATCAGAAAGTACTTAATTATAAAATTATGAAATAATTCTCCTTAAAATAAAAAACAAAACAAGGATGCCCAATCATAGTCAACATTGTACTGGAGATCCTAACCAGTATGAAAATAATGGAAAATAATCCAGATTTCCAAGGAAAGACAATGGCAAATAGGCCTATAGATGGGACATCCTTGTACTCACAGAGGTCTCTGCGAAGTGGCTGCAGAGTTCACTACCTTCCAAGAACTCTAGGTTTCCAGAATACCTACCTAGAACTTAGAGGTCCAGAGTTATCTAATTTTGGTGTCCTTGCTCTCTTAAACACTCACAGTTGTATTTCATCCAAAAAGATACTCTACCACTGTCTGAGTTTTTAAAATTTTGGACCAAGCTCTTTTATAACCTGAACTTTCCAGGTTGACCAAGAACTCAATCAGCGTCTTCTGCAGTAGTCACACTTCCAGCTCTGCATCCAGGCAGAAAGGCCGAGCACATCTGTGAAGACTCCTTTGGGACCTCCCAATTACCCAATGCTTTGAGGAAAGTATGCAAACAGTGCTTAGTCTGGCCCTAGTACGAGGACACAACTACTACTCTCTCCAGGAAACCTTTTTATTCTTTATCATCACAGTGTTTCTTTCATAAACTATATTTGAACAATATTAAGTCTTTAAAAACTCCCATTCCAGTGTTCGGTAGGGGAATTATATTTAATTTTCTTTCCCCTTGATTCTTTAAATGATTTGCTCTTGTGGTTTTTCTGAGTATTTCTGTATAATGAGTCACTCTGAGCAACTGACTGGGAATGTAGGAAGAAGGCTTCTTTTGCTATTTTAATTTACTGTGTGATTGACCCTGGGCCGGTCATTGAACCTAATCAAGGAACTTCATTCATTTCTAAATAAAGATAAAAGCCTGAACAGATGGGTTAAAATTAGACCCTGCCACCTAATGACTCAGTCTCTTAATAACTGACTCACAGAAATTAATTAGCTTCTTCCTAGAACATTTCCATTTGGAAAAGATCTCCTTGTTATCCTAGCCTCGTGGTAACCCTCTGACATATCTCTGTGCCATCCTCTGTCACCTCTCCATTGGTTTACGTACTTTTACCACTTGACTTCAGTAAGTAACCACGGCACTCCAGGACCGGCCCCAAATTGAGTTTGATGTTGTAGGGAAGGGGCAGGAAAACAAACACCAGCAACAAAACCAGGTAAGAAACACAAGTGGAAGGAAAAGTGGACATAGACCCAGAGGTCCTGGCTCAGTTCAAAGCTTCCTGTGTCCTAACTCCAGGATCTGATCTTCCTGTTGGTTAATCTCTCTGAGCTACAGTTCTCATGTACAAAATGGTCACCAGGCTACTCTATCTTTCGATCTCATGGGAAACTGATTAAAAAATGAGCATAAAGCCTTGGAAAACTGTGAAGTACCACATGTTTGTATTCACATTAAGTGAATAATTCTATTTGCCAATGCAAAAGTGTCATCCTAATATATATAAGAAGGTCTTGGGTCATATCCATCCATGCTGGACAGATACTATTAAAAATTATAACAGTAATTTGTAAGTATGTACATAATAAATTCAGGACAAGGAAGACTTTAAAATAATAAAATGTATTTTAAGAATGAAAGTAGCATGATTTAGGCGCCTGCTGGAAGAACAGGGAATAATTAATACTCAAAGATCCTTCTGATTCTATGTTTTCATCTTTTGAAACCAAAACCTATGGTGAAAGCTAAACACACAAGCTAAATGAAAGGAAAACCATTGGGTTAACAAATTCCAAGGTGGGACCAAAGGAACTCTTGTAAGTATGATCTCTAGATCACACAGAAATTCAAGTGAAAAAGTATCTGAAGACAGAAGCTGGTTCCTTTTCTTACCTTTGTTCTGTATTAAAAAGTGCAAAGATGTGCTTGCTAGACATAAAGCTCTTTTCCACATCTCGAACTTTCAGGTTGTCCAAAGGGAGCATATACTTCTTTTCTTTTTCCTGTTGAGAGAGAAAGAGAGGGAGAGAAATTGGCTTTAATAAAAGATCCTGAAGCCTACCAATGGCAACACGTCACCTGAGTTGGCCAACATTAGATTACAATATTTTGATACCATCATGCACTCTTTTGATAACAGCTACCAAGGAATAAAAGCTATCTGAGAAAAGAGACTCCAGTGATTCTCAACACATGGGTCGGAAGGATGAGGGGAGGAAAAGCGTGGAGGAAGGAAGAAGGGCTCAGCGATAGAGAGAACACATGGTCCTCTCTCCTTTCTTCCTCATGTGGGTCCCCTTAGATGTTTTAAAAATGTTAGCTTGATATTAAGAATTTAGCCATCTGTTAATATTTAACAAAAATGTTCTGGTCCTAATTCAATGAGAAACGCCAGATGGATTTCATTTCATAGTTTATTTGCAGCCTAAGCAGTTTTGATAGCCAGTGCTGGCAAGAGCCTGAAACACAGGACCCCAGTTTGAAACACCCCCTATAAACCAGGAGAAAGCACAGCAAAATACTTCCTTCCTTTGGGTCTAGAATAAAATGTGGGCTCCATAGCTCAGGAGTTAGAGCACTGGTCTTGTACAATAAAATGTGGGTCCAGAAGAAAGTGATTCCACTGTTGAGCTCTTTGAGGAAAAAAAAAAATCCATGAGAAATAGACTGATATTAACTAGAATAAATTCTCTTCTAAAATTAATAATTCTTTATAAAGGAAATGGAAATTGGGGACGGAGGTCTGCAAATGGAACTAAACTGGTCTTACTGAAACATACTAGATGCCAAAGAATTATTAGAAACATTTACTATTAGGCTCAGGGACAATATTATCATACATATAAATGCCTAACAATTAGTCTACTAGAGACAATCAGACACTAAGCTTCAGAAACTTAGTCCACATCTATTACCAGGAGCATTTCAGCACAGTCCCTGTTCAACAACACCCTATGTATGGTCCCAGCCTGTGTCTCTAGTGCTGGTCCTGACAAAAAGCTGGCCTAGACTCCGAGGAGGGAAGTACAGAGACTTAGTTAGCGATGACTTTTAATAAACTACTATTGTATTTCCTGTCAAAAAATGCAGGCACTGTATAGACATGTTTGACATAAGCCTTTCTGTTTAGAGAGTGGAGTAGATCTCTTTGCGTGCGCGCATACGCACGCGCGTGTGTGCGTGTGCGTGTGCGTGCGTGTATGTGTGCGTGTATGTGTGTGTGTATGTGTACCCTAGCCAGCTTGTGGGGACCATAAAGAGTTACTGCCCAGAGAATCACTGGCTTTGCCACTTCTTAGTCTTAAATTAATTAGAGAAAAGTTGGGTAGAACACATCAGAATAGGGAGGCAGAGAGAGATAGAGGGCTAAATCAGTTGAAGGAAGTTGGTTGGAGAACAAAATGGGCTGCCTGGCAGAAAATGTCATCAAAGAAGCTCAAAAAAACATAAAAAAAAAACTTAAATGGGAGTGAGAGAAGCCTAAGAATAAAGATGAAAAAGCAAGGCACTGTAAGAAAGTTCCAGTATTTCTTGTGCAAAAATTAATAATATATTAGCAAACACAAGGATATTCTAAATTAAAAAATGCATAATTTAAGTTAATGAAGTATCATAGTTGAGTCTAACTTGTTTGGAACACTTGTCAGACTATTTTAGGACAGAATTCGAAGAGGCAAGATCACAGATTGAATGAAAAGCTATCCAATACATAACCAAATGAAAATGCTTGAAACCCAGGGAACATTTTTTTTTTATTGGATGTTTTTCAATGCCCTAAATTTCAGCAGCTGGATTTTTTTAATGCACCATCCTATTCAACCTTTTGAAATGATGGATTCGCCTTTTAATGGGAAATCTGTATTTCATTGTAAAGATGGAACACAATGTCCTTGGCGTGTTTTCTATAGAAGTGCGCTCCCTTTCAAACTGCGTTCTTTAGCATATAGTGAAGACCCAAATCCAGCGAGTTTATGTCAGACATTAAATGCTGGAGAAATACACACATATGCAGACAGGGGGAACATGAAAAATGTGGTTTCATTTCCAAAGTATTAAGTGTCATTTATCCAAGGTTTTTGAGGACAAATTGCTAAATCATTTCATAATCAAGAGTTTTAAGACTGAGACAGGGAGAAGAAAAAGAAGATTCAGACTGACTTGTTTAATTAAAGTTGTAAGTCAAGTGGAGAATTAGAGCAATGAAGCAATCTATCATGGATATTTCTAAAATTCTTGGTGCTTTACGGAAAGAATGATGTTCTGTTAAAAGAACATCTTGAATATGAAGTAGATAAAATAAGCAAAAGGAACAGAGGAGGAGAAAGGATACACAGAATTCTAATTTCCAAAATACAGTGAATCTTAGCACCAGCTTAATTGAAACATTTGCTACATAATATTTGTTAGTTCTATTAAACTGGCCAATAATACCCTGTCCAATATGGTAGCCACCAGCCACGGTCACTACTGAGCACTTGAAGTGTAGCTAGTTAAACTGGGATGGGCTCTAAGTATTAAATACACACCAGATTTCAAAGACTTAGTGTGAGAAAAAGAATGTACATGATCTCATTGATATTTTTATACTGATTAAATGTAAAAATGATCGTATTTGGAATATATTAGGGCAAATAAAATATTATTAAATGCAATTTCGTCTGTTTATTTTTAGCGTTTTGAATATGGCTGCCAGGCAATTTAAAATGACATTATGTGGCTCACATTAATTTTCTATTGACAGAGTTGGGACACATAGCCTCTCTTCCACCCAATTTCCTTATTTACTTACTTACTTACTACTTATTTATTTGTTTGTTTATTTATTTATAATGTAGCTCTATGCCCAGTGCAGGGCTTGAACTCATGGTCCCAAGATTTTAAAAAAGCACATGGTCTACTGACTCAGCCAGACAGGTGCTTCTCCATCTATTTTTTCTCTTCTGACCTCCCTGTTTCTGCCATTAGGTGTATTTTGCATTCTCCCAGTCACCCAGTCTGAAACCTCACTATCACTTCTAAGGTATTATTTTCCTTCACCCCCTTTATTCCATCAAGACTACGGTGCATTCTGGTGGAAGCATTAGTCAGAGCTCCCATTGTCTGACATTCCCACATTAGTCCAGGCCTCTGGCATCTCACGTAGCTACAAATGGCCTCCTAGCTCATCTTTTTGCTTTCTAATTCCTTGAACATCACCAAGGAGGGGCAAATTTCTAAAACTATTCTGTCGAATCCATGACGGTCCTTCCAAATTTCCATAGCTCTCCATTATTTCTGGAAGAAAATCCATGAAATTCCTTAATGTGACGTCAGTCACTTCCGTCCCATGAAACACCTACAAATTCGCCCAATTCTGGTTGGTCAGTATCTTTGCCTCTTTCATAAAAAGTCTCCATTTCAACCAAATGCAACTTTTCCCATCTTGAGATACCCTTTCGACTTCTTTATTATTTACAGTCAAGTTCAAGTTTTACCTTCTGTGCAAAAAGTGTTCCCAAGTTTATGAATCTGTCCATGTCTTTGTCACCCCCCCGTCTCTCTCTCCTTTCAATTCATACAGTAGGTATTGTTCATTCCATTCATTCTGAACGTGTCCCACGAGGCGTCCTCGCCTCGTAACTAGCATGACACTACACAACGTGTACGAAGGTTGTTCATGTGGAATTCAGAATGTTCAGTCAACTCTGTTGTTCAGGTAGGTTACATTTGCAAAGAAAAATAAAAAGTAGAAAATGTTTTTGTAGCATTTATAAATAAATAAGATATAATTTGATATTTTATTTTTTAAATTTAATGTAATTGTTTTTTCAGTGTTCCAAAATTCACTGTTTATGCACCACACCCAGGGCTCCATGCACGACGTAGACATTTTGGAGGAAGCACTTGTAAAATTTTAGAGGAAGGTTTTTTTTTTTTTCATGGAGATTCAGAAAGAAACTTCTGCATATTTTCAAAAGCTTTAGAAGCTGATGTCACTAATTCAACATTTTTTTTTCATTTTTAAACATGATACCTTTTTTCTCCTCAATACAGCATGGTTACTAGCACTTTCTGTAGGGGAGGCATGCAAGGGTTCTTTGTTCCAAGAGAAAGGCGACATGAGAGAGTTTGTGTTCTTTCCTTCTAGGGACTTGACAAGTATTAGAAGAAAGAGGGGAAATAAGATAGGCCCCCAAAAGGATCCACTAAATGTGTGAAAGGGTGTTGTCTGGGGGAAGTACCTGAACTCTGAGTAGCAAAAGGCAGATGAATCAACGTAGAGGGAGGTGGTAATTATATGCTACAGGGTGTGTTCAGTGATTAGTTCAGTAAGCAAACAAAAGGATCGATGAACGAACGACAGATGTGAGGTCCACAAGTGACCAATGACGGTTTCTAGCCGGCAGGGCACCATCAGCAGAACTTGGTTGCAGGAAGGAGCTACAGTGGGTGTGAAGAGAGGTTGCGTATGAGGACAGGAATAGCCCCTGCATATGCGAGGGACTGCAAAGTCTTTACGTACCTGGTGATTTATACGTAGGGAGTTTCAAACTTGGGGAATGTTTGAGTGTCCTTGGTTTGGTGACTACCTTGAATCTGATTTGTATATACATTTTCTCACCAGCAAGGCAGCAAAATATTCAAGGTTGAAACAAGTTCTTCATTTCTGTATATTATAATGCCTAGCACAGTGTGGGTCATTAAAATTTATACACCATATTATAAATATTTGTTGAATTAATTTGAAAATGATAACCAAAGCCAAATATTGAGTAAGATATTTGACAGTCACATACATTTGAGAATCAAATAAAAACTCTGTAGGAAAGAAAAAAAAAAACCTCTAAAAGATGCTTAATGGATTGGCACAGATTTTGATCATGAAATCTTTACAATGTTTAGATTGACTGTCATGGATATTTCTCTCTGCTTCTGTTTCTATGGCTTCTACTTGCTAGGAATGTCTTCTTCCCTCCAAGAAGGCACATACTAATGGCCTTGACATTTATGTCAAGTACCACCTACCCCATAAGGGGTTTTGATTACAGCCTGTCATATATGTCTTTTTCCCCCCGCCAAAAGACTTTTATTTATTTATTTACTTTAGAGAGAGAGAGTGTCCTAGCAGGAGCCACGGAGGGATGAGAAGAGAGAATCTGAAGCCGACTCTGCCCTGAGCAGGGAGCCCGATGCAGAGGCTCAGTCCCACGACTATGGGACCACAACCTGAGCTGAAACCAAGATTTGGACACTCAACTAACTGTACTGCCCGGGCGCACCATATAGATCTTTTTATGTGCTCTAACATTTCCCGTGGTCTTTGTCCTAGGCTACGTAGGGTGGCATTTCTTATTTATGCTCAGCTTGCCTCTTCAAATGAATTGGAAGCTCTTTGAGGGCAAGGTGTATGTTAGAATTCTTCTGTGTTCACACATAACCAGTACATGTACAGATGTACACATCCAGAAACTGTTTAATACACATTTGACTGTAAATGATGCAGCAGAAATAAAATTCCAACAGAAATAAAATCCCAACATGATGGAATTTCACCACTATGTCATACTTACTACATTTTACTACTGTGTCTACCTATCTCCTACCTATTTCCATAGATATAATGAGTATGTCTATACTATTATCCTAAAAATTAAACAGGAGTGATATAAAATCTTATTTTAATGACTGAAAGACTGATTCTGAATGAATTTACAGCTTTCTGGTAGTATCCTATTAGGTGGAATTTTACTAACCGAAGCCATATACTTGATTTTATTAATATAAACCTCACGGCTTAAACACATGCCTGCACAGTAATATTTCAATACACCTCAAAGCAATACAAAAACCCGAACCAGGAAATACATTGTTCTGAAGAGGGAAGACTAGATATGAATTTAAAAACAAAACAGAACATGGGGCGCCTGGGTGGCTCAGTGGGTTAAGCCGCTGCCTTTGGCTCAGGTCATGATCTCAGGGTCCTGGGATCGAGTCCCGCATCGGGCTCTCTGCTCAGCAGGGAGCCTGCTTCCCTCTCTCTCTCTCTCTGCCTGCCTCTCCATCTACTTGTGATCTCTGTCAAATAAAAAAAAAAAAATCTTTAAAAACAAAACAGAACAAAACAGGAGAGCATAAGAAATTAGAAAGAATGAAGAAAAATGTATGAAAAAGTTAGCAATGGCACCAAATATATTTTTGAAATACGTAACAATGGCACCAAATTTATTTCATAAGATTGTGATACTATTTCTCAGGCTAATAAATAATCAGAATAGAATGAGGTTTCATGACAGATTAACAGAATATTCCCTACTGCTGAGACTAGCTGAACTTCCCTAAAGCAAAGACTCCCAGTTGGATCACTCCCCTTCTTGTACTCACACAATGATACCCATGTTTATTCTCCATAACTGCGTTTGTCATACTGTCTACTTCTAATTTGTTAAATGTCTCTTCTCCAATGGAGAAACTGACATATCTGTCCTCTCAGTGCCACACCACCCTGCTAGCAATGAACGGAACATTCCTATGACCCAAGCAGACGGCAGTGTGTGTAAGCCACATGGACGGCACCATTGCACCACCAAGAACCTGGTCCAAAAACAGGGCAGTAGCCCACAGATGAGTCCAAGTTGAAAATTAATCCCCCTCATCCAGGGACTGTAAATGTTTTTGCAGAACCCTGGAAACTCATGAGATAACATGGGACTCTCTTGTTATTATAATTTGTTTATTACTCAAGAGATAATAATGCTGATCAATATTTTTCCTGAGAAAGTTTTCTTTTTTCCTTGATACACTGTGGCCAGAATGTTTGTGAACAGGGAAACTAGAGACATTACCCTGGGTTTTGGGGTAGGTACCTCGGCCAGGAAAAATGTGATGCTCCCATAAATTAATGCTAGCCTTCCATCCTTTGAGGAACCGACACAAGAGTTACGCCAGCACACACTTTCATCATGCTCCTCAACCCCCTTCATTCTCCAAAATGACCCTGTCCTGACATTCGGAGTAAATCCAAATTCCTCGACATACCCACTGTGCCAACCACAGGACTCCTACTTTCCAGCAAAGTCAACACATTTTTATTTTCCACACAGAACACATTTAACCGTATCTTCTTGTCTTTGTCTATACTATTTTTTTTCCACCAGAAATACCACTGCCAATTTGCTACTCTGCTTCTCTTCAACTCAGAGCTCCTGCAAACGATGACTCCGTCTAGATTAGACTTAAGCACATTTTTTTTTTCTTAAAGTATCACAGGTCTCATTTTTCTGTCTTCTCTTCTGTCTCCATAACACTTGCAGACTTCTTATTTTTACACTGGAGGATGCTTTTAAAAAATTCTGACACCAGAACTCATTATATTAGGAAGATTAAAAAGTGAGGCTCCCCTGATTGAGGCAGGAGCGGGGCAATGAGAAAACCTGCCCATAGACTCATCCTTTTGCTCAGATGTTGCCTCTAAGAAATGCAGCTGGAACACCGAAGGATTTCCAGATCCTTCTCCGGAGTCTGGTCCACCTGCCAGCCTCGTTCTCCGGTGTTCCCGCGGTGCCTGGGCTCTGCCCTCCCCTGGCCTGCCTGGAACCTGATGGGCCTCGCTCTCTAGGTCTCCTACACCAAGCAGCTGCGTCCAGCTCCCTGCGATTTCTAATGGAGCAAACCGGTATCTCCCGATCCACGGATGGGATTCTGGTTCAAACCAGCCTTGTCACACCATCCCGCCTGGCTGGCAACTCTGGTGCCACCTCTGCCCTTTCCAGAATGTCTCTCACCCCAGTTCGATACCTTGACAGAATTGCTACGCTTGGTTTACTCTCATCTTATCTCTAAGTGGCTGAGGATTCACCAAAGTGTGTGTATGCTCTGCCTTTTCAACCACAAGGTGTACTCCCAGGGAAAGAACAGATCTGCTGCTATTACTACCATTATTGTTGTTGCTAATCATCCTATGTATCTTGCTCCTCTGCTACTATGTAACTATGTCCTGACTTTCCGATCAAGGCATAAACTCTTGGAGGGAAGCAACTGTTTCCTTCTTAGTTTTAGCTGCATAGTTGACACTCATCAAACACGCGTTGGATGAACATATGATCGAGTCCCCGCATGGGCTGGCATAGTACTTTGCCTAGATTAAGGACTCAGAGATGATGAGTGACTTAGAAAATAATCAAAATATCAAAGAAAAGAGAAAGGCCATAAAAATATTGAGAATACCAAAATACTAGAGACACATGCTGTTGAAAACTAAAATCTGGTGTTTACGGCTATTAAGAAGTTATAACTATAGAGATGTACAGGATGAAACTCGTAATATAAACTGCCCATCTTTTCATTTAAGCTTAATTCCTTGCTTTAATCAGAATTACATCTTGAGTTGTAAACAGCATCTGTGAGCCAGGAGGCTGCTGGTAAAAAGTACTTCTTTCTATTTTTCATCTTGGGCACTGAAGAAACTGCCCATGTGTAGCCTTGCTGGGCTGTCACAGTAGGTGCAAGAGAACTCTGTGACTTATATGCCATTGGCTTCCTGTCTGCCCCCTCTGCACGCACTCAGATCCTTCAATGGAGCTACTGGCTGGCACATCCCCACTGGGTAAGGGGGAGACAGCAGTGCTTGCCATTACCCAACTCGAGACCTTATTCTTTTCCTGGCTCCTTCCCTCTCTTCATAGTCCGGTTCAATTTCCACCTCCTCCAGGAAGCCTGCCTGGCCATTAAGAGCCCACTGGAGGGCTCCCTCCTCCAATCTCTTTGCATTTTTGGCTCGTACCACTTCTTTTGTTTGTTGGCTTGGCGTTTAGTATATATTGTACTTCCAGGTACCTCTAATACCCGCAAAATGTGGGCTCTCCTCTCCTCCCAAAAAAAGGACTTTCGTAATTTTAAAGTGAGAAAATTAAAGACTTTATTCTCAAATTTTTATATTTAATCTCTACATTAATTCTTAAAGAAATATTCATGAATGTTTATACACACAAGATTGAAAAGGTTCAAGACTGAAAATGAGAAGCATACTAAAGAATAAATTCAAAGGACTTATGGCCAAGCATGACAGACTGACCACAACTCTTCTCTTTCCCCAAAACCATTATGATGATAGTAAAAGAATAAAAAGCTATTGACCCACAAGGGTAAAGAAAATGGGAGGGGAGGAAACAGTAGACAAGAAATTTCCTGAAAGCTTTGGGAGAGAGAAGGCAGAGGAGTATTCATTGACTTAGCACAGAAAAGAGTTATTCCCCCAAATTCCTACAGGGGGAGAGAAGGAAGGAGAAGCACCCCAGCAGGCCCTGTCCTGTTCCTTGGAGGCCACCTGACACCCTGTGTGAGGGGACAGTTGTGGGGCTGAGACAGCAAGATGGGATATACAGAAATACACAGAACTAATGGCACAGGGTTAGCCCCTCAATACACAGCAGCACGTTCCTACCTCTAGAAGGAGAGCAGAGGCTTTTCTCTAGAGAGAGAATTTCACTAGAGAAGTTTTTGGGACCAGAGATACCAGGCAGGGTGAACAGCAAAAGTGGAATTAAACACTTGAGAACTCAGTGAAAGTCTTCGGGTTGAAATGTCCCTCCTTCCCTTTCCCTGCTCTACCCCAGAGTGCCGGCAGCCAGATGGGTTTCTCTGCCTCCAGCAAGCAGGACTGTCAGACTCTTCTCAGGGGAGCTAAGGAGTTTCAGAGAAAATGCTGCATATTCTAACATTTCCATGAAAAGAGTCGTTTGCTACCTGATCACCTTATAGAGAGATCCTATATTCTGCAAGCCTCACCCATGCACAGAGTTTCCACAGAATCCTAATAGATTAGACGCATCAGAGCTATTAAGTGGACTCTGAGGATGGGCTGCTATGCCCCTTCCAAACTCCTTGTAACGTTTGAGCTCAATTCAAAACCCTCCCTTCCCAACCTTGCTCTCGTGGCTGGGGCTCCAGATGACGTAGAGTTCCAGCCAATCCGGTATATTCCTATTCATGCCGGGCTCGGACTCAGAAGGGAGTCACACCGGGGAGTTACAGAGTCATTGTCCCTCACCATGGCAGAGGTGGGATGGCTCTGGATCCAGAAGCTGTAATGGGATGGGGGCTTCCCGGCTATGTGGCATCCCATGGAGCGGAGGCAGCAGCTCCCCGGAAACCCCAGCTCCGAACTCCAGTTTGGAGAACCAGTCCGGGAAAGTCAGCCCAATTTTGCCCTCCCAATGGTTCTTTGAGCAACTTACCTCCCTTAATAAATATTCTTCTACTAAAAACAGCCAGAGTAGATGCTGTGGTTGGACCATTAAGAACTCTGAACATACAATATCTGCACCAAGTCATTACAGACAATTGTGTTTTAGAAAAAAATGAATAGTCAGTATAGCACAACAGCATTTCCCAACAATAAATGAGTTTTTTAAAAATGAACTGATTATTAGCATGTGTGTGTGTGAGAGAAAGAGAGAGGGAGTTGGAAGGAGATGGTTTATACAGTTATGAATTTCCAGGACTTTTCACTCAAAGAGTCTTTAACCAGGAAAAAATTCTACACGTGAGAAATGTTAAAAGGGCAGGTAAAAAGGGTAGAATTTGAGCAGCTCTGCAAGAAACAAAATAGGGCAACAGATGTGAATCAAACAAGGAATTCCAGTGTCATATATGTTCTTAGACCATAATAAGTTACCTCCGTAATAGCCGTGTACTTCATGGGTTAAATTTTTTCTACTAGTAAAGCAAAGTACAGGGACTTAGTTTGCGTTTTATACTTTTGCAGTTACTAGGAAGGAAAAAATTTACTCAGCACAGCAAAACATACCGTAACTACTTTAAAATGAGCTTATTTCAAATGCTTAGTGGTCTCATTTCTTCATTCCTCTCTGTTCCAAGGCAACACAACTTACATTTTTAAAAAGAGAACCTTTCAAGTTTGGAATAGTGACTGGTTTACTTGAAAAGGTGTGTGATAGGTTACAGATTTCTGGTAGTAATATCCCTCAATTCTGACTTCAGCTACACATTAAATTACAAAGTGAATTTAAGAGACTCCACAAACTCTGAAATTATGCTTACTTTGTAACAGCTTTCAAGAGCATATTAATCATACAAAATTCTACATGGATAGCCCTTTGAGTATACTTGTGTTAAATAAAAAGCGTTATTTTGGCTAAGGATACCATACATTTGTAAAAGTTCAACTCAATAAAAGTACCTTGTTTACAAATGCAGCATAATTTTTACCTCTCTGAGAAAATGGGGGTCAGGAAGGCACGTACAAATAAAGTCCTCTGACAATTCCCAGAACTTAGTAGACGAATGGTTTAAATTTTCCCCCCATCATTTGTCACCAAGCTACAAGTGAAAACCAAAGCTTAATTTCCCCCTCTCCCCCCTATCATTTCAACAAAGAAACACTCAAAAAGAGGCGGCACTGTGGAGAAAAGCAACGGGACGGAGCATTCAGCCCCATCCGTGAGCTTTTGCACAGGCTTTGCACGGACTGGGACGCTACCCACCCCCACCGCGGATATGAACATCATTCCACAGGGCTCTCGTTGAGACGGAAACAGCGCATTTGCAAAGGAGAGCTGAGTACCCTGCCCTTTGTAGCCCTTCTCCCTGCGTTCCAGGGAATGTGGACTCTAGACAGATCAGGGAAAAGGGGGCCCCTTCATGCACCTCTGCGTTGCAGCCCTGGACTTCAGACGACATTTGGCTGAATTGCTCCGAGCGCAGCTGGTGGTCTGCATGCCCTTACTGGCTCAGATACAGGTTCACACAGAAACAGGGTTTTGGATAAGGGGAAAGACCTGGAATAGTTCTTCTCCATGAATCCTAACCATGTGTGCTGCCTGCTCTCTGAGGAAAGGGTGAAAAAGAGGAAAAGAACATGGGAAGGAGAAAGGAGAAGGCGGAGGAAGACAGAAAGGATGAGTAAAGTGACCGCTTTATTAGGGGGAGGGCACTACAGCTGCCCGAGCTAAAGTGCTCTCTGCTTTCACTTCCTGCTCAGCGGCCCTGTGCCCGCCCCCTGCAGACAAAGACCACCAGGAGAAACTCCCAGCAGAGGCAGTGTGGTGAGGGGAAAGGACGCCTAGTTCGGGGGTTAAGACACGGCCTCCCATATGAGCTCTGACACTAGCGAGGTGAACCTAGTTGAGTTACTTTATTTCTCTAAGCCTCATCTCTGTATGAGGTGAAAATTCATGCCTCACGGGAGGTACGTGGATTAAAAGAGATTATGTGCATAACATAGTAAATGAGAGAGCGGGCTACTCAGGGACTCCCCATACACGTTTTTTTACTTTTCCTCGGGGAAAACCTTTTTTCACCATCCACGTCTTAGCCATAACCACAGTAAGGTGTTCTCTCTTCAACACAGGGGTAACAGTCTGCTCTTACACTTGTGAACTACAGAACTGGGAGGGGAAAATCAGAAGTTAATGACCTGTGCACCAGAGAAACACATATTAAACATGAACAATATCAGGCCAGGAGGGTGGCAAGCAACGAAACAATATAAACAACTTTAAACTGTGGTTTCTTCTTCAAGAGAGACTTGTAAGAAATCCAGAATTGTGGAACTGTGTCGATAGCCATGGAAAGAGAGAGGAGACGGGGCTATAGGCTAAGAGGTAATACTTATTCCTGTCCTCATTCCCTCAGTGGACTGCACAGAAGACGTCAAGAAAAGCCTTTGAGAGGAGATGCAAGTTTTCAGAGAAATATACAATATACAAGAAATACACAAATATACAAATGAAAATTCCATAATTAAAGAACCGTCTACTTTTTGTTACAGATATGTTTTTACACTTTTAAAAAATAAGCAAGAGTTTCAAGACTGGCTAAAAAAACCTAAAAGGCAGGGAACGTTTGTTTTCTTTCTCCAAACCTCTTCCATCCGGGCAGTTTCGCTTTTCTGCTGGCTCCAAACCAGGACGGCCTTGAGCTGACAGCTTTTGCTGCTGCTAGTTTCTAAGTTTCTCCTCTGCAGCGTCCAGGGAAAGCTCCCACTCTCACTCCGTTTGTCTTGTGTTACCAACTGGATTTTAAAAACCAAGAACGGGGACTCTGTTTACCTCTTCGGATCCCTGATACTGGTGGGCACTTAATATATGAGGATTTAGGATACCAAATTCACCTATGTTATGTTCGTTGCGCTAGGCTCTGTTTCACGCAAAATTACATTTATAATAAATTGTCAGCAACAGAATCAATTACTGTTAGTTATTCTCCTCAGATGCAAGAAAACTTGCATCTCCTCTCAAAATATACTTGCATTGAAATCAGCTCCTCCGACCCTTCTGCTGGAATTGACAGAGGCATCTTAGTGCTTTAGCAGATGGGAAGGGGGAGATCTTTCGGATGTCCTTAAACCATCCAGAAGTTAGCGGTCGAGTCCAAGGCTGGACTTGAAAACTCTCACTGCTTCTCCGAGTCTTCAAGCTCTAAGTTTAGGGTGGTGCTTCTCCAGCTGGAGCTCCCTTATCCTCAGAGTTTCTGAGGTCTTGTGAGAATTCAAAAGAAATTTTGTGTTGGTACTTAATAAAATTAGTATAAGGGATTAATTGTCTGAATTGTCTAGGGAACCAATTTATAAGTAAGCGCCGGCAGTCAATTTTAGTGCCCATGTTTATGTTTGCACTGAGTAGTAGTACTCTGTTCACAGCGTACTGATACAGAAAAGAGCAGAGACGTCCATGTATCAGTTACGGACTTTCCTTCAACGACATCACAGTGCCCCAGGTGGACAGAGCTCTCATCCCAATAGGATGGAAGTGGCAGGAGGGTGGTGAGGTCATACAGCACAGGTCAGCCCGGATGTGCCAATCTCAAAAGACCCTATGCCTGGAAGCCAGAATATATTCCTGCTGACTAGCTAATTACGTTTCCTAAAAGGACATCATCTCTCACATTAATGTTGCTTATCAGGGGAAGTTCCTTGGTAACACGAATTTGTTTGAGTTTGACATGATTTTTTTTTTTTTTATGTAGAATGACAAGTATGGCGTGCTTATGTATTTGTAGATACGTTACATACATTTTCTGTTACATATTTAAATAATGTTATGAATTCAAACAGTTATGCCTATGCTCACAATTGAGAATCCTTTTTCTTTAAAAGCTGTTTGCATATTATCCAAGTTTGAAAAAACACTGATTTAGGAAAAGTAAATTTGGAGTTCTCTTGAAAGAGCGGGCGTCGTCAAAATAGGTACAAACAAATGACCTTGACTTAACAAATGATTTGGAGCAGAGCTGAGAAATTGCTTCGATTTCTAATTGCCCTCAGCAAGACCAGGAGGAAAAATGCAGGTCTGGCCCTCAGAAGCGGGGAGGCCCGGCCACGGCTGGGGCATATGTTGAGGGTCCTTGTGGGGGGACTGTTTTCCTGCTCTGTGCTTCAGTTTCAACACATGTAAAGCAGGGATAAGAATAGCCAAACTCAATCTTTCAATTGAAAAATGAAAACAAATAAACTTAACTTTAGGGGAATAAAGAGGCAATAGAGGCAAAAGCAGTTTCATCTTGTGAGAAAAAGAAGGTACTGTTTAAGGGAAGAACTCTTGAAAATATCCCAACAATATGTGTCTAATTCATACTGACATGTATAATTGAACCTATGTTTAATTTTTGCTGCAAATTATCTGCTTCCTTTAAGAAGCTGGGGTGGTAAAATTCTGAGTTGTGTTGTTCAAAATAGAACTGTGGAAGAATTAGGGATACCTGGGATAAGACACAATAAATTTAGACCCTTAACAAAAGAAGAATGAGTGAAACAAAGAAGGGAGAGCTGCAGGGAAAGGTTGTGCCAACAGTAAGAAAAGATATCATGAAGTTGGTGGAAAATAATAGCAAGGAAGTAAGGATAAGAGAGATTTTCACACCCATACCTCACTAAGGACATAGAAAGTGCTTAATATAGACAGGGCCCAGTGAAGCCCTCAGTGGTTTTTCCAGCTAGGACCCGGAGGGATTCAAATAAACTACATACACAGAAATACCGAGTTTTATCCCACTTTAGATGACTGAGTCCATACTCTCCTCTTTCCCCTCCCTTCCCCTCCTTTTTTTATATTCCTTAAGCTTAAAACCTTATAATTAAATCTAATCAATTCCTTTTTCATTATTTAGAATAATCATATTTCAATATGAAAATCTTAATGGTTATTAAAATAGAACTAGAATGGTGACAGCCATGCTAGCTTTCCAGGAGTGCCAGCCTTCCCCACTCCCAACCTTGGTTCCTTGAGTATCACAGAAACGATGTAAAACGTAGTACTTTGTAGGTTCCTCCGGGAGGCCTTCCTTGCTATCAGGAGTGACATGTATCATCTAGAAGCTCACCGGCCACCCTGGAGTGTGAATCAGGGAGGACCAAGAGCAGCAGCAGGAACCCAACAGGAGACAAAGCAGCAGTGCAGGAAAGAGACAGTGGTCATTCCAATGAGGATGGGAGTTGAGGGGAGAAATGACCAGGCTTGGGAACAGGTTTTGGAGGTGAGCAGTGGTTGGCAAACTTCAGATCCAAAGGCTAACTCTGGCCTTAGCTTATGTTTGTATGGCCCCAATAGCTAAAATTAGTTTTTACTGGTTAAAATGGTGATGAGAAGAGTAAACGAAACACATCACATATGGCCCCCGAGAGTCTCAACTATGTACTATCCGTCCCTTATAGAAAAAGTTTGACAACTCCTTGGAGCAGAGTCAGCAGATCATGAAATCAAATTGGTTGGAGGGAGGGATGAGGGCAAGAGAAGAATGAAGGAAAGCACCCGTGATTTTAGCTCAAGCGGCTGTGTGATGGACATGCCCTATCCATGTCAGCCCATCATACCCTCATGGATACCTCTGCTTTATCTCATTCGTGTCTTTGTTGTTGTTGTTGTACTTCTTTTACTATCAGTTTACTGATATGTCTGTCTCCCTTCCTTGGCAGTGAATTCCTTCAGTAACTCTAATTTTTCTCGATATTTATGGCACCCACTTGGTACAAGTCACATGCCTCATAACTATTGGATAATTGAATTGATGACACATTAAATTCATTTTTAGTGGCAGTGATAATATCAACTTCTTAATAAATACAGAATTATAATCACCTTTTTTTTGTGTGTAAGAATTTATAAACCATTTTTGCAATCCACCTGTTCCTCACTACAACCCTATATATTGATATGACAGTAAACTTCAATTCTAACTACCCTTTACAAGAAATTATATTTTACGTGGATTTACTTATATGTAAAATTTTAGGAATTATAAGCATTTTTTTTAATGTGAATTGAAATCCATCCCTTTGAGGGAATGATTAGAAAAAGGACAGAATGGGGGCACCTCAGTGGCTTGGTTGGTTAAGTTCCAATTCTTGGTTTTGGCATCCTGAAAGTCCAGAATTAGGCTCCATACTCAGCGGGGAGTCTGCTTGAAGATGGTCTTCCTCTGTCCCAACCCCCAACTCACAAGGGTATGTGTGCTCTCTCTTGCAAATAAATAAATCCTTTTTTTTTTTTTTTTTTTTAAGAAGAAGGAGAGAATGAAAAGACAAACTTGGCCGTGGAGCATTATGAGAAGTCAGAAAGAGAGAAAGAAATCTGGGTACTATGACAACATCTAGGGCTGTTGAACTGGGCATGAGGGGGCTGGCGAGGAACAAAAGGAATCAGAGGTGGGTTTTCACGTTATGAATTTAACAGTAGTGCCTGTTACTAAGATAAAGGAGACTATGGACATAAAGGTTGAGTTCTGTCTTGGAAAGTTATATCTGAGATGCCAATGAGACATTTAAGTATGTATGTCTACAAGGCCATTGGATACCCAAGTTTACAGGTCAGAGTTGGAGATACAGTGGTGGTAGAGAAGCATGGCATGCCGATGGTATTCAAAGCCAAAAGACTAGATGAGTCCAGCTAGAGAGTATGTGTGTAGATAGAGAAGAGGAGAAGCCCCAGGCCACTCCAACATGTAGAGGTAGAAGAGGGGAGAGAGAGAAAACCAACAAAGACTATGTTAGAAGAACTCTGAGGAGGAAAAAAAAAAAAAACAGGGAAAAAAAGGAAAAAGTGTGTCCCAAGATGGAGGGAGAGGTCAGATATATCTACTACTTCTAAGCAATACAGTACAATGCATCACATGTGTCCAGGCAGAGGAAGCTGATTACTGCCATAAGCACTGTTTTGGAGGAGGCTGAGAACAGAGCCTGCCGGAAGTTGGTTAAAGAGACAATGAGGAAGTACTACAGACATGTCAAGGACACATATTCCCATGGAACATTTAACCCTCAAGCTGTAATAAGAGAGAAACTGGACTGAGAAAATAACATCCACCAAAAAGAACATTCAAACTTTGTTAAAACACACGGTTAGCGCTTGTATTTTCCCCACTTTCCAAATAGCACGTGTCCAATAGGACAGTGGGGGCGAAGTCGTTAAACGAAGGGTCCTTTCCTGGAGTCAGTACAGCAGAGGGGTCCCATGCAAGCAAGCAGTTTCCTGAAACAACACACCATGCGCTCCTGCTGTGGTGGGGAAGACAGGGCTATAATTCCTCCTTTTTAATGGAAGTACAACTGACACACAATGTCACTTGAGCGTCAGGGGCACAACGTTATGATTTGACCGCTTTACCTCATGCTGTGCTCACTGGAAGCATCGCTGCCATCTGTCACTATACAGTATTATTACCACACTAGTGATTCTATTCTCTATATGGGGACAATAATGTAATAGACCTCCACAGGCATGTTATCACATGCACAGTTTTGTCTAATGAACAAAAAGCGTTTTTTGGGGGGGCTTGTATCCCATTCAAGAGCTTTGTTCCCAACAGAAAATCTGGCTCATTGTCACGTGGGCAGAGCTCAGCAAACCCAATACTGTCAGAACAGAGAGCGGCCAAGAAACACCCCAACACGGCAGAGCCATTAGCAGGGCGACAGGTTAAGCAGGATCGCAGATCTGACTCACCCAGTGAACGAATTAAAGAATAAAACAGAACTCTAATAGCACTGGAGAGGGACCTTTGAACAGGGCAAAGGCATGGAAAAGAATTCTCTGTGTAAGAGTAGGATGACCTAGTACAGACCAGTATAGGAAAAGGTACATGCACGGAAGAATAAGCCAACTTGGACAATGAAAGCAGCACTCTCCTTCCTAGTTTCTTACACAAGAACTCAAACATGCACGCTGGTGTGTGTGAATGTCATTACTCTCTATTGTAATGTACATACATACTGTGTCATAGAAAAAGATGTATTTCTTACTCTGTACCACGCACTCAATCATCCATCTCCCCTCATATTTCCATTAATCACTTGAGTTTTAAAATTTCAAAAGCTACTGCTAGAGTTAGAACTCATGGGGTAGGCCTAACCTCATTATGACTGTCAACATTTTCGTACATGGAGTCAACAAAAGAGTTAACAATCACACCTCACAGAAAACCTGCTCTAGGTGGACATAGTTCTAAGTGTGCTAGTCATTACAAATAAATGTTGATGCGGCAGGTGCATGCACACGCGCGCACACACACATTAGGTGTTTAATTGCCATTTGCTTGTGAACTCTTCCTGGTTTTGTCAGAGTCGACTGTTTTAGAATACATATTTCAATTATTTTGTTCAAGTATCTTTCCTATAGATGGTATGTCACTGGTGAATGTCTACTTCTAGAACTCTGGGTATGTCTACTTCTAGAACTCTGAACGTGACAGGACACAACAGCTGTTTGCCACATGAAGGAAAATTAAGCACAATAGTTGTCTGACTGAATTTAGACTCTTTGTTAACCTTGGTGAGTTTGTATACTCATAGACTTCCCAGTTGTAGGAGTCCCGTCTTTCGATCAGACAAGAAACATAATGAAAAACTAGTTCTTCAATAATTGATAGCAAAATCCTGGCCAAACAAGCTTTTTATGGATATTGCATATAGGTGAGAGTTACTATTCGGAGATGGTCTATGTTTTAAAGGATTCTGAGGTCCAGTCTGAGTTGTGCAGAAAAACTGTGCTCTGTATCAGAAAACAGCAAAAGGAGAGATCTTCAGTGACAATTGTTGATGGAAAACATTTTGGAATTTATATTCACACAACACACTCAGGTTGTGGGATTGTACTCCAAATAAGTCATTAAATGAAGTTAGAGTATTCACTAGAAAATACCTGGGAATAAACATAGCAGGAAATGTGCACTGCCTACATGAATAAATTTATAAAATTATGCTAAAGGACAAAGCTAAACTAAAATGAGAAACAGATCTTGAATAAGAATCCCACTATTTAAAATCGTAAATCTTCCTAAAATTAAATAACTATAACATAATCTCAGGGAAATTTTTCAATATAATTTTGGGAGAGGTAACTTGACAGAATGATTCTAAATTTCACTTAACAGAATAAACAGATGAGAGTAGCCAGGAAAATTCTAAAAAGAAAGAAAGGATAGAAAGAAAGAAAGAAAAAGAAAGAGAGGGAGGGAGGGAGGGAGGGAGAAAAGAAAAGAAACAGCAACAGATGTAATCAGAAGGATTCAAAAATTTAAATTTAATGTAAAAATTATAAAATGACAAACATCAGGAGCCTGTTATAAAATTCCACTGACAGATCAGCTAAACAGAAAACAGCATAGCAAGAATGAAACAAAAAATGAGAATTTTGTTTGTGATAAAGGTAGCATTACAAATCAGACTTCTGAATAAGTAATTTTATAAGAATTAGCTTTCATCCCTCCTTCCTTCCCCCAACCCCAAATAAATTTTAGATGGGTCAAAACTCAAAATCCCAAAGTACAATTTAGGTGATTTGGGTAATACTGGAGTTAAAAACAAACAAACAAGCAAGCAAACAAACAAACAACTTTTGATATTTGACACAAAAACTGAAGCTATAAAAGTCTCATGGATAGGAAATGCTTCATGATAAAATAATGGACAAAACTGAAAAACAGAAGGCAACATGGAGAAAAACTGCTAGCAGCATATACAGCTAAAAGTTCGTAACCATAACCTCTAGGGAGCTTTTTAAAAATCTGCTTAAAAAACCAAATCGCCACTAATAGGAAGAGTGGTGAAGAGCAGTTCTAGTAAAGACAACTGGGCGACAAAACATGAGACACCAAACTTCCCTAATAATCAAAAGGAACCACACCAGAACCGCATGAGTGTGGATATTTCACGTCACACTGAAAATATCCCACGTTGATCCGATATGGAGACCTGGATCTTTTCATACATCCTTGATTGGAATGTTAATCGGCACAGTCTCAGAGGAAGGGGAATGTGAGAATATCAACATTTTACATGTATCCATCCTTTGACCAAGTAACTCCGTTTTCCATTTTTACGAATATAGCCTTAAAAATTCCTTGCACCGGTGTACATATATAAAATGTGACTTTCCTCATTATTGTTGAAAAACTGAACTGTCCATCAGCTGGAGACCAGCTAAAAAATTATGGTAATATTGTAATAGCTGATATTTATTTAGAGTGCTTATTTTTTCTAGGCATTTTATCACATATTTAGTCATTTAATTCTCCCAATAATATTATAAAGTAGGCACTTCATTCATTACAGTTTAAAAATGAGTATATATGGGGCACCTGGGTGGCTCAGTGGGTCAAACCTCTGCCTTCGGCTCAGGTCATGATCCCAGGGTCCTGGGATCGAGCCCCACGTCAGGCTCTCTGCTCAGTGGGGGGCCTGCTTCCTCCTCTCTCTCTGCCTGCCTCTCTGCCTACTTGTGATCTCTGTCTGTCAAATAAATAAATAAAATCTTTAAAAAAATGAGTATATATGATAAATCCATAGAAAAGAACACTGTGTAACTATGAAATAAGGTGACACATCTGAACT
The DNA here is from genome assembly GCF_002288905.1 of Enhydra lutris kenyoni. NCBI lineage: Eukaryota > Metazoa > Chordata > Mammalia > Carnivora > Mustelidae > Enhydra > Enhydra lutris. Next base: position 4,011,287 of record NW_019154108.1, on the reverse strand, counting down.
CAGTGGAAAGAGCACCAAGATGTTTCTTGACTGAAAGAATCAAGTTGTAGAATTGCGCGCACCATATAATTATATTTATATTACATTATATAAATTCATATATTTACATTCCAAAGAGAGATGTGTAAAGGATGGGTTAATAATTTTCTTTTCTGAACAAAGAGACACTGGATTTTGTTTTAAACTTACTATTCTTGAACTTTTTATATAAAAGGTGTGCTGAAAATGAGGAAATTCGACACCTCATAAGCATGGAGTCATGTGTCATCTGCCCCTCTGGCTTATTTCACTTCGCACAATACATTCACGTTCATCTGCGACGTGGGAGACTGGATTTCCTTAATTTTTAAGGCTCAATAACAACCCATTTTCTCTTCTGTTTATGTGTCGGTGGACATTTAGGTCGTCTCCGCATCTCAGCTATGGTGAACAGTGCCTCAATAAATACTGGGGTGCTGATATGTCTTTGAGATCTTGACCTCAATTCTTTTGAATAAACACCCAGAAATAGGATTACTGAATCCACATATATAAGGTATGTAAAACAGCCACAGTTATAGAATTAGAGTAAAACGATGGGTGCCAGAGGTTGGGCAGTGAAGGATATAGAAATTTCCAATCAACGGACATAAAGTCAATTATGTAAGAATAATAAATTTTAGAGATCTGCTCTACCATAGAGCTATAGTACGTAAACTACAGTTAACCACAGTGTATTGTACCCATGGAACTGTGTTAAAAGGGTAGCTCTAATGGTAGGTGTTCTTACTGCGACAAAACCAAATTTTAAAAATGAAGTATTTCTCATTTTGAGAAATGTCAAGTTAATAAAGCTTTTCCTAAGTTCCATTTGATTCTCCTACACAAGTTCAAATATATCTCCCCTCTTTTTAAACCTGTCTATTTGGGCCTCAAAATCGAATTCTTAGCCCTTCACTCTTATTTACCTTTATTATCCCAAGGTTCCCTGAATGTGGGATGAAACAGTTCTCAGGATTGCCGGTCAACACGCTACCAGCTCGTTAATGCATTTTCATGTGGAAATACAGTAGTCTGGCCATGTGGGAATAGCTGCTAATTAAAGAGCTCAGAGGAGAAGCTATTGAAACCCTCAAAGAAGTTCAGGGGCCCTTTTTGTTCATATGTGCTGCCACTAGAAAAAACAAAGACAAACTTGAGGTGACTAGAATGAAGTACGCAAAACCAAAGAAAACAGCAGGAGGTCATGGGAGGAGAACCCGAAGTTAGAGGGCAAGCGACCCGATTTCTAGTCCTGGCCCTGCCACTGGACAAGACTGTCTTCCTGTGCATGTTCCGTTTCCTCACGTAAGAAGCCAGAGGCAAGAGGAGATCACCGGCCTCTGAGGCTTTCCCCGGATGTGCCTCGGGGCCACTATGGAAGCTGGGGAGCCCCAAGGCAAGCGGCGGGATCCAGGGCTCCCACCCTGCCTTAATGACAACAACTCCATTTTTACTCATTTCATCTAATGGGATTTCATGGGAGATCCTGATTGAATACAGAGTTATCATGCTTAAAAACAAAAAAAGAAGAGAGACAAGTTTGGAAACCACAAAATGATGTCTGAGCTTCCTCATAGCTTTAAGTTCTTGTTTTGAAATGAATCTAGGCTTCAGAATGTATGGGAGCGAAAACACAGTTTGCCCCGAAGAGATTTCCAAGTCGCTGAACATCAATCACGAAGAGTCTCTGTTGCTAACATGTGGCAAGTTGGGTTTTTTTGCTTCCCTCGGGTCAATTTACCATCTGCCTCATCTTCATCAAAACATTAATTTCAGCTTAATCCCCTTTCTTCCTCTCTGGTGGTAAAAGGACAAGGCTCACTTTGAAATAAAGCAAATAGAGTGAGGCTCTACTTTCATACCCGGGTGTTTTCCATCTGATTATTACAGAACTCCAGAATACTAAAATGAATACAGTAATTTAGCTCTTTTCGGAGACTCAACATCTACAAAACCATTCCGTTAAAGTAAACTACAATTCATTAAATATATCAAGTATTTACCATATGCAAGGGACATTGTAAGGTAGATCTGGTGACAGAAATACGAAAGACTCTGCTCTCAAATCAACGCTCTCTGGGAAGAGGGGCCATCAGAAGGATGTGTGTTCAAAGGAAAGAAGGGCCCCTCGTCAGTGGAGGGGACGTCTGGAAAAGTTTGAAGAGTCTTGAAGGTTGGGCAGGATTTTGATAGACCTGAGTATAAGGACAGGGCATCACTGGTGAAGAGAATGCTAAACTAAGAAGTTTTAAATTAACAAGCAGAGCAACACTGAGAAAGATTAAGCTGGTAGGAGAATGTAGTGCAAGTAGAAGGCGGCAGTACGAAAAGCTGGGAAGGCAACTGGGATGCTGGGTGCATCAGGGCTCAGAGAAAAAGGTGATGGAATAGGACGATGGCAGGAGAAATATTAAGGAAGTGACCGATGGAGCTACATCTAGAGCAGACTTCCAAGAACGTAGAGAATGGCCACAAGTACGGGGTAGAACAGGCAGGAAACCATTACAAGAGTCAAGGTAGAAGACAAACAGTAGCTTGGACTAAGGTGGCTGGAGAGTAGAAGGTGAAGAACACGCATATTTGAAGACTATCTAGAAGCGACATTAGCAGGGACTTAGGGATGGGCGGGACCCAGAGATGATGTTCACTGAGGGAGGGAACAACAGATGGGGATGAGTCATGGCATCAGAGAGGCTGTGGGTTCCATTTTGGATATTTGATGCTGCGGAGTCTGAAGCCTCCGAAAGGAGCTAGGGTCATGGGGAAAGAGTGCTCGCGATCTGACATATGCTTTTCTCAGAGGAACGTGAGATTTCAGTGAATGCAAAGAACTGTAAGGATTAATGGGTGAAAGTCATAGAATATATGGGAATTTTTCATACAGTGGGGCCTACGGGTATGTCCAGAGAGGCACAGTTTAAATTAGATAATTTGATGGGTGCCCGGGTGTTTCAGCTGGCTAAGCACCTGCCATCTGCTCAGTTCATGATTTCAGCATCTTGAGATCGAGTCCCAAATTGGGCTCCCTGCTCAGTGGGAAGTCTGCTTCTCCCTCTCCCTCTCCCTCTGCTCCTCCCCCACCCCAACTTGTGCTCTCTCTCTCTCAAATAAATAAATAAAATCTTTAAATAAATAAATAAATAGATAAGATAATGTGATTATACTCTGCTGATAGAAATAGAAATCAGTACTTCATATGAAAAAACAAGAATAGGTCTTTTTCTAGATTTTGTCTGTTTACTAGTGTTTAATGAATGAGTGAGTTGTAACTCTTCTGAGCTCTCTGACGAGTGGAATTTTCCCTCCATCACATGTTTGAATGTTTAGAACTCCGTTAATGTTCTATTTAGTTCAAGTGGTTGTATGTTGGTTCTTTGGCGCCATTGTCAATAATAAAATTCAACAAAACAAAACCCTAAATATGGCTTTGTTTTTCTCTTTTTAAACATATCTGATTCTCAATCCAAACCAAGATCCAAGTTTTTCTTCTCATGTGGGAGACAAGTGTACATGACCGACCACCATTAAAATTACTTTACTCACTAGACCTCACTGACCTTGTGCTAACCCATCTCTCTACTTAGCCTCCCGAATCCTGCCTTTCCCTATTGCCTATCGATACCCTCCTTGATACATACCTCTGCCCCTTCACCAAATGCCTGCCATATTCTTATTCCTTCCCAGGTGAGAAACTAGAGAACCTGTCTTTTTAACAAAGGTCCTAAAGGATTTGTGAGATGAGGTCAATTTGAGAAAATCTGGGCAGAGGCTCTTCAGGGACTACCTGAAGATGCAGGAGAGAAGCAGGCTGGGCCATGTTCCTTCTGCCTGCTACACCCATAGCAGGTCTGAGCTTTACTCTTTTCATAGGAGGCTTCTATATGTTTTCATCTGAAGCAAACATCTTACTTCTCAAAACACTTGAAAATTGTGGTTTTGAAAATCTCCATTCCCATGTCAACAATGCACTCATAGCTGGTCTAGAATCCTTCAGCTACTTGATGATTAAGAATCGAGCATTACTGAAGGCCAAGTATGTGGTAAGGCCTATATCATGTGTTAAGTGAATAACACTGAATGAAATTCTCGCCTCAGCTTACATTGTAGTAGTGAGTCTAAATAACAAAATAAGTTGTGTTTAAGTCTACTTTTCTTCTAGAGGTTCCAGAGAAAATGGAGTTTGTTAAGTTAGTAGGAAATCATATATAGTATAATGGAACAACATGAATACGGGGTCAGAGAAAAGTTTACTTTTGACGTAGTCTCTACAGAGAGCATTTTCTAGGCAAAGTGAAGAGGTATACGAAATACAGAAAAGAGATTATGTGCCTTCAAATAATCTTCAAGTACAGTGAAACTGCGTTTCTGACCAACTGATAGTCTTCCTAGCGTGTACCTTGAGGGGAGGAAAAAGTAGGCAATACTTTGTGAGCCTAAGTCAATTTACTGCGCACTCTTCAGACTAAGTGAGTGAAATTTTAAGAGTCTTATAAAACAATGACTGATATGGAGTAAAACAGAGCATGAACTGGAGAATAGGGAATTCCAGAGAGAGAGGGAGAGACAGAATGCACAGTTTTCAATAGGAAGACAAAACACTTGTGAAAAGATGACCATTGAGTGAAGATCTAAACGAGGCAAGGAAAGGCAGAAGGTGCGTATTTGGACGAAAAACATTTCCAGACACCAGAAATCACAGCAGATGCATAATTAACATTAGTAGAGTGAATGGATATAAAAGTGGGAACCATTTTACCACGATTGCTTTCTGATCTGGGAGCCATCCCTTCTCTTCCTGTTATTATAGTAAATGCCATGTGCCTTACCTAGATTCACCACTTAAGACAACGGTACTCAAACCACCTAGAACACCTAGTACCGGTATGATCTAAGGTCCTCTCTAGAGCTGAAGAAACTGAGGTAGAGGAGGGCACATGGCTTCGCTCCTATCAGAGTGCTCACGACAAGCGGGCTAGAGCTAAAACTCAGGACTTCTGAATGCCAGCCTTAAGCTCTTGCAGCTGAAAAGATCTTTAATATGTGAATCAGAAATCTAAACGATGACCTTTTTTTCAAACGACTTTTTTCATATAAATGTTTTATTAGTGAATACACACTATATGGGCAAATATCCTTAACAATAAATACTGCTAGTGAGTTCCATACTTCCACATGTCCCGACAAAGAGAAAAGATGATGAAATAAAGGGAGAGAAAAGAAGTGGGAGGAGGAAGAAAATAATGAATGAAAAGTAACATAATGCCACTCAGTCACCTTTCACATAAATGTAAATCTTTCTAACCCCTCGTTCTTTCCAATATATTGCGTCAACACTTTCAATTTCTCACCAAAATTCTGAAATGGACAATATACATATCCAAAAATTAAAATTTTTAATTTTCTTCTCTACGGCACTATTTCATCAGCAAAAGAAGCATCTGTCATTGTTACCAATTAATGGAACCCCAACCAGTTACACTGTGAGAGCTTATGTTTACTGTGTTAACAGGATATCTCCAGGCTTCAGATCCAAGTTCCACCTGGTCATTCCATCGGTCCCACTCAGACACACTACTTTCCCTTCTCGTCCTATTTGGTAATGTGATCGCCACTTCCTCTACCATTTAATCTTCCCTGAGAAGCACTGCTGTTTCTGACATCTGTTCCCTTCCCATCCGTCCCTGTGAACTCAGAGATAAAGACAAAGTTTTCAAGAAATGTAGAGCTCATCTGTCAACGACTTCCCCTGCCACCTGTCAGAGGCCTCCCTGCCTTTCCCATGTGCACCCTTAACTCGATACCAACTTTTCTTGTGGAGCTCTCTTTGCAGAGTTCTCCTCATTCTCCTATTTCCCCCCCTATTAAATCTCTGTAAATTGTACTTATTCATAATGTATCTGACACTCACTACGGTCAACACCTTGCATATGATTCCATGACATCATTTCTGCTGTATGAAAAGCCAGCCGGCTATTTCAAGAAACTTCTATCTGGTCCTAAAACTCAAGGGCCAAACTTTGGGGTTTAATCTATAATCTGGGTATTTGAAGAGTGGCCACAGCTGCTACAGCTGCCGAGATGAGTGCGGAAGCAAACGGTCCCTTCTCTTCGACGACCTCATCATATTTGTTCACGCCCTTAAGGCTGGGCTAGTGCAGTGAATTCTGGGTTTAGGGCACTCCTTAAAGAACCCCTGTGAGACTCAGTTAGCCTGCCTACTTTAGGATCCTGGTCAGATGAGCCATGATCTACTTGCTCCGTACATCTAATCTGTAATGTAGAAAAAGTTAACCTTAGACTGAATTTCTAGAAAAAAATTTCTGGCTCATATGCATTTTTTCAGCATCTTTTACCTTGAGAGTAAAATGACGACACAGGGTCCTTCCGTAACATGCACCTTCTTCCCCTCCACCCTCAACCACTAGAAAAAAAAGTAACCAAAACAAAACTGTCTGAACAGCTTCCTCCTTGCAGGGAAAACAGGTCAAAACAGAGGAACTGGAGGTTAGTTTCCCTGACAGCAGGGATGGCATGGAAGAGTGTGCTCTTCTCCACATCTTCGCCTCCACTCCCATCTCCCCCTTACTTCTCTTGGATTGAGGCCTCTGGGTTCTGACCAGGACGAGCACCACTGACCAGGACGAGCACCAGTGTGAAAACTTCTCTACCCTCCTCCTTCCTCCATGGTTCATGGGACCCCTCACCCCCGCATGCACGTAGACACATGCAGTCATTCACGTCTGTTTATGCTCTCTCTTAATCCTAGAAAAGAGCAGTCACTCTGCACTCTGTTTGTATGGCTAGATTATCACTTATTTTTTTGCATTATGCTTTGCTGTCTGCAGTCTATCTTCCACATTAGAATTCTTCAAAGCTTTGGCGCGCCTGGGTGGCTCAGTGGTTAAGCCTCTGCCCTCGGCTCAGGTCATGGTCTCAGGGTCCTGGGATCGAGCCCCGCATCGGGCTCTCTGCTCAGCAGGGAGCCTGCTTCCCTTCCTCTCTCTCTCTGCCTGCCTCTCTCCTACTTGTGATCTCTGTCTGTCAAATAAATAAATAAAATCTTAAAAAAAAAAAAAAAGAATTCTTCAAAGCTTTAATTTTTACACTTCCAGATATGGTACCTAGCACACTGTACAAACTCAAAGGAAGTTTCTTGAATTAATTAATTTATCTTATTTAAATCAAAGCAATATATGCATGCGATAACAGTTCAAAGAGTTTTGAAGTGTGCGATGAGAAGCGGGTCTCGCGCCCCATCCCTCTCCACTTCAAAAAAAACCCTTCTTTGAATTTCTGTGTAGATCTTTTGGTGCATAGCCCTATAGAATATGTTTGGAGTTTTACTTCTTGATTTAACCACTTGATTTAACCAAAATAGCTACCCACTCTCCTTATTTAAGGAGGCTTTATCTCACTCCTAATTGCCCTTACAGTTTTCCTCCCAATGGCCGATGGCTGTACAAGTCCACGATTCCTGAAGTCCTTGGAGCTACATATGTTTCAGAATTATTTTTTCAGAATTTACAAAGGTAATATTGGATGTATATCATCGGCTGCAAAGCCCACACGAAGTGTTTTCACAGTAAAATAGCTCAAAAGTCATATTAAGTGGGATATATGAAGATTATGAATAACTTCATATTAGTGCAAATCAGGTTTTGCCAGCAAAAAAATTGCCACAATTTGCGTTCTTTGGCTTGTTACAATGAACCCAGAAGTTACATCCATTCCTCAGCCCTTTTTTTTTTTTTTTTAAAGATTTTATTTATTTATTTGACAGAAATCACAAGTAGGCAGAGAGGCAGGCAGAGAGAGAGAGAGGAGGAAGCAGGCTCCCCGCCGAGCAGAGATCCCGATGTGGGGCTTGATCCCAGGACCCTGGGATTATGACCTGAGCTGAAGGCAGAGGCTTTAACCCGCTGAGCCACCCAGGCACCCCAATGCTCAGCCCTTTTTACCCTCATTCAGATTAATGAATATTACTAGAGTAACAAAACTCAGTTCTCTCACTTTTTAAATTTCTTCATGTGCTTAGTCCGAAGCCAAAATATCCAATTATTTAGTATTTCTATGAATCTCACTCCTTCATTCTGGTTGGGCTACACAGTTGGTTTCTTTTTAACTCCTCTTTTTAAGTAGAATTCAATATGCTGTTGTTCTTTTTTTTTTTTTTTTTCACTCTCCTACTACTTGATTGCGCACTGAGGTCCCTCTGTAATGGTTCGCAACTACTGTTATGTCTATAGAACACAAACTTCAGAGGTTCGAGGACACCTCTGATGCCCTCAAACATGCAGAAATCATTTCGATTTCAATCAAGCAGATAACCAGATGTTATACTTATTGTCTACAATGTCCCTCAGCAATAATAAAAATACTCTAGGGGCACCTGGATGGTTCAGTGGGTTAAGCCTCTGCCTTTGGCTCAGGTCGTGATCTCGGGGTCCCGGGATCGAGCCCCACATCAGGGTCTCTGCTGGATGGGAAGCCTGCTTCCCCACCCCCCACCCCCGCCTACTTGTGATCTCTCTGTGTCAAATAAATTAAATCTTTAAAAAAAAAATCTAGAAATTTTTCCCAGTCCATTATCTAAAAAGATGCTGAAAAATTATAAAATATTATTCACTAAAGACTAGTTTATTATAATTAGGAAATATATAGCTTTTGACCATTCTAGTTTAAAATATGACAAAAAGGGGCACCTGGGTGGCTCAGTGGGTTAAAGCCTCTGCCTTCGGCTCAGGTCATGATCCCAGGGTCCTAGGATCGAGTCCTGCATTGGGCTCTCTGCTCAGCGGGGGGCCTGCTTCCTCCTCTCTCTGCCTGCCTCTCTGCCTACTTGCGATGTCTGTCTGTCAAATGAATAAATAAAATCTTAAAAAAAATAAAATAAAAAATGACAAAAAACCTATAAAGACGGGTAGTCTGTGTATTTTCCCAAATGCACTCACTGTGAACCACCCCCCACCCCTGCACCACCCACACCTCACACATTTCTTTAAAAAGATTTGGCTCTCTCCCTCAGAATCTTTCTCAAGGAATACTCAACAATAAAATAAAATTTCGTTGATGGGCTATGAGGAAAAAAAGCCATGGGGGAATGGAATACTGCCTGGCATACAGTATATTCTAAAATAAGAGTTGAATTTTCAGAAACAAAATTAGGACACGGAAAAGACAGAATGAAAACAAAACGAACAGGTGATGTGTAATAGGCCATGAGCAGAAGAAAATGAAGTGGGAAACCGAAATTCAACCTGACAACTCATCTCTAACAGAAAGGAGGTCTCCGGCGTGTTTAAAGCTGTGTCCTCCTGAAGCAGCAACGGCTTCGACACCAAAGGAGCCGCCTGGGCTCTCGAACATCTCGGAGAGTGAAGGACTGAGCCCCGTTAGCCGGCAGGTCCGAGCCACACCAGGCACGGGCGTCGCACCCATCGCCGGGGCTGCCGGCCTCTGGAAGTGCCTTGCGCGCTGCTGCTCTCGTAAGCGGGAGGACCAGCAGCCAGAGAAGATACAGTGGGAGCTCTCAAGCTCGGAAAGGAGTCTCTGGCTCTCCCTGTTTCTGTGGCGATTTATGAGGATGGGTGTAAGGATGCTGTCGGGACAGCTCCAAGTATCACCTTGCGGGGAGGGCGCTTGTGCCCTCTAATCCTAACCAGAACACTTCTGCTTGGAAGGAGTCCATTTCCGTTGGAACAAATAATCACAGATGTGTCACCTCAATTAATAAAGTGAGATTCTTGAGAATCTTGGAAATGAGCTGGTGGGGGGAAATGATAAAGGATGGCTTTCCAATAGCCGAGTGATGCTTTAATGTCATCTTCAGAATCCACCGCTACCTAATTACATCCCTAATTATAGAGGGGAATTGCTTAGATGGGAAGCCTGGTTTATCCTGGACTTGAAATCTGAGCATAAACCACGGTGACAGACAAAGGCTTCACCTCATGGGATTATATCTGAAGCTGAAAGTTTTTCCTTCTCGGTCTCTAAGTTTAAAGGTTAAAGTTACTCAGAGACACTCAAGGTCAAAGTAGAGACAAATGATTAATTCCTGTCAATAAATGTTTCTTTCTTATAACTGGAACTTACCTCCTTGGGCAAATGTACATGCAAACACACACATGCACGCGCGCGGGCACACACACACACACACACACAAAATCTCAAGCATCAATCACACAAATCAGTTACTGAACATGCTTCTTAAAAGTTCAAGTGACAATTATTATAAACTCAAATGAAGATTAGATAAACGGCTTTGAGTTACCTCTAATTTAGAATAATTTCTATAGTGTGAAGACATAGTAAACATCTAATAGCTTTTGTTTTTAAGTGAGTATTTTAAGATTTCTTTGAGAGAAAGTGAGAACGAGAGAGAGAGCCCAAGCAGGAAGAGAGAGGGACTGAGGGAGACAGAGAAGCAGACTCCCCGCTGAGCAGGGAGCCTGATGCGGGGCTCAATCCCTGCACCCTGGGATCATGACCTGAGCCAAAGGCAGATGCTTAACCCGTTGAGCCTCCCAGGCGCCCCATTAAATGATTCTTTTTAAGTAGTTACAAAGTATGAAGGAAAAGACCCAGGCTCCAGAATTACCTTCTACCTGAAGGAGTAGATTAAATTAGCTTTACAGTAAAAACTCTGGTTAAACCAAACCATGATGACTGTTTTGTTTAATATATTGTTTTAAATTTTAAAAACTGACTTTGCAAAATAATTTCTAGAGGTATGTAATCTCTTTGATGCCAACCTGCTGTAACAATGAGTTTTCAATTGTTCTGCAAAACTTGTTAAACTTTCCCAAAGTATCCAGAAATGCGCAGCTCACAGAATCCTTGCAAACCAAATATTCCTACGTAACCAGCACCAGCCAAGATAAAATATTATCAGGAACCCCAAATGCCACCCAGCTTGTGCCCTCTTCTCACAATGCCTCTTAACTCACCAGGTCCAAGTGGTTTCTACAGGATGTCATTCCTGGAGCAGGTGCAGAGTGAAGCAAGACTGGCCCGACAGTTTGAGCTCTGCTGGCCTGAAGCGTAGCGAGTTCGTGCAAAGCAGGCTCCCTCTAAAAGCGGTCACTGCCCGGCACGGATGACCACAGAGCTGCTGCCGCTTTCCCGTTCTTCAGGAGAAGCTGGATTAGGTGAAGCGGACAGCAAGAGGGAAAAGAATCCTGGACTTGGGAGGCTACAAAACCGGCCTCATGAGATTCACATCTTCCTCCTCCAGTTAATGGACCCGGGGCAACTCAGCTAATCTTTCATGGCCTTAGTTTCTCTTACTGATCAAAAAAAAAAAAAAAAGATGTTTGACTGTATGGTCTCTAAGTTTTGTTCCAAGGCCAAAAGGTCACGATTTCATATGGAAGGAGGCCTGGATGCGCAGGTGAGGTATGAACACGTCAGAAGGTAAAGAAGTGAGATGCTCTCTCTCCGTCAGTATGGTCTGGCGAGGGAGCCTTCTACCATTCTGGAATCATGTGTTTTGCTGGATTGGAATTATCTGATTATCCTGTCTTATGTATTTATGATGTTAATAAATAATTCCTAAGACCATAAATTGAGTGTACAAATTTACTGTTTCCTTTTTAGTCTCCCATGACAATAGAAAATAAAAGGTCTGGGCTTCCCTCAGCCCAGCCTCTCCTGAGCCAGTCAGACATGAATGAGTCCCGCATACCCACAGCATCGCAGACCCCTTCCTGGGGTCACCTGTGCACCGTAGACAAAGGACGAATATACGTGAAACAGACCTGAAATACTCCAAATGTGATGCCCCTGGACGAGCAGACGGTCGCTGGGGTGGGCCTTGTTTAGAGACAGCGAGTAGGCCGACTGCTCTGCACAGCTGCTTTATACCATACGCAATATCTCTTCCGTGTCTGCACAACAGTAAAAGACACACACCAGCCTCTATTCAAGAGCATCAGAACCTCTGAACTTGGTTCCCATGAGTCACTGTCAGGGAGGAATCCTGCAGCAGCAGGGATCAGCCCCAGTCTGCTGTCCGCTGAGATGCCACGGATACGGGACCCGAGGAGCCTCCCAACGTCAAGCCAGAATATGGAAGGTCCCGTGAAAACAAGAACGAAAAAGCTCCTGATTGACATCCCTTCTGTCTTTTCTTTATTATGTTTCCAATACCCTCCCTGCACCTTCCCTTCTCCAAGTCATCAGACTTTCTCTACGTGACATTAGATTAAGCCAGGCAACACTTCTGCTACAACCGTCTGCACGTCATGAATACGAACCGAACCACCATTCGCTACAAGTCCACTCCTCGGCTACCCTGCAATGAATAAACAACATCAAAGATTGTGAACAATTTCCTCTCAATTACGCAGAAACAGTTCGACAAGCGCTCCAACCTCCTCCCCTAGCCCAGTACCATCCTCAGACGCAGACAGACTCGTACGTAAAGCTGCAGATGCCATTTTCTCTTCAATTTCCACCTGTTCCTCATAAAGCCATTTCTTCACAGTTTTCTTCTGACCTTACTTCAGTATCTACAGCAGAACTGGACAGAAACTCAAATTTTAGTAATGAGTATACAACTTTGTCTGGTTAGCCTCCATAGATCTAGAGGTTTTCTTTTTTCCATTCAACTAACCCATCAATTTAAAAAACAATTAAAAACAACAATTTTTTTGTTTAAACCAGACATCATGTGACAAACCCGAGCGGCAGCTTTCCCCGCTCATATTCAGTCCACATGAGATACTTAAGGATGTCATAAAATATAAAAAAGCATATTTTAGCGGCTTGCTATTTTGAAAAAGGAAAAAAAAAATCGCTTCAGACAGTAATCAATTGCATCGTGATGGTGATTTCTGCAAAATACATTAAGCAGTTCGCGCCTGTGGCAATGGTCACTGCACATACTTTGGAATGTCTCCCAGGCTCTAAGACTTTTTCCAGACATCCAGGAGGAACTTTAGTATGACAGAGAGCCTGCACTGGGCCTTGGAAAAAAAAAAAAAAAAAAAACTGTAGAAGGAAAACTTTTGAAGGTTCAGTTTCAGCTGGACTTCGTTTCTTAGACAGCCGAGTTGCCCAGGTTATGGAAAATACTAGTAATTATGGAGTGACGATAATCAGAGAAGTCCCCCCCTCCCGTCTCTTTTTGTCTGCAGCCTTAATTAGTTCATCAAGGTTTGGGTTAAGCAATAACGCAACTTTGCTTCCCAAGTGTCTTTACGAGCAGGGTAGGGGCTATCCCACCCCAGATACTGAAATCACCAGAAGGTATTATGATAATATTTTCTAATTATTAGAAACAAACACTAAGATCTATGTCTGTTTACTATTTACGCTACTGCCCTTTTGCTGGAAGAGCGATCTCAAATTTGCTCAGGAGTGCGCCTTCAGGGAGGAAATTACTGCATTTAACAAGTGTTCTTTACCCATCTCTTTCCTTTGTCATGTTTAGATTTAAGCCCTTCCCTCAGGAGGGACTTTTCCTGTGGTTAGGAATGAAATCTGAGTATAGAAACTGACATAGTTTATATCTGAAAGGACATATTGATGTATGCTAGAGCCAAACATTTTCCACAGACATATATTACCCTCTTTCTTCTCTGTCTCAAAGGCATAACCCTTTTTTTTTTGCGGGGGGGGGGCATTTTGTGCCTCCTATAAATTGAATTCATCTTACCAATGAAATAAGTAAATGAAAGAAAAAGTTTTCCTAGTCTCTTTGTTTCATGTTATAGCTTCCCTTTATAGTCTTCCTGATTTGCTCAGATCCAAGTTTACAATTTTTGTGTTCTTCTTACATTGGCTTAACATTCCCATGTTGCTTAAGTTCCAGCTCAGTTTTACTCTGTTCCCCAATCTGTACAGCTCCTGGTGTCAGAAGCAGGTGCTTCTTGGTGTCCGTTCTTTAATTCCAGCCCTTCCTGCAAGGGCTGAAAGTCAGTGGTCTTTTAGGGGAGGCAAATGCCATTTTCCTTATCTTACTGATCCTCACATCTGTTTCAGACCTAAAGAGGCAAAGGAAAGCATGCTTGCTTGCTCATGATTTTATACGTACTGCAAGTTGTATTACATATATACGTCGTAATGTAAAATATTTTATGCCACTTACAAGATAAGTGGTTTGGGGAAAAAAAGGCGCTAATTTAGGAATCTGAAGCATTGGATTATGCTTCAAGCTTTGTCATTTATCAGCAGGGTGACCTTGAGAAAAATCACTGAATTTTCTTAAGTTTTAATTTTCTCATCTGCAAAATGGGGCTCATATCTGCCTTGCCCAACTTAGTTTTATTATAAGAGCCAGAAGAGATAGTCTATGTCAAAGGACTTCTAAGTCTGTAAAGAGCTCGGAATGGCGTGTGGTTCACGACAAAAACTACATAAGTATAAGCTACAATATTAATCTGATCATCACCATATAATTACCATGAAAACTGCAGAGCACTAGACAAGTAATCACTCACTCGTGCATTTTTGATAGTTGTATTATACCATCTCATGATTAGTGACATTTTTAAAAACTGTAATTTTATAAATCTACTTAGCTTTTCAAAACAGACGTCGATAATGCATTTTCCAGGTGATGAAAAGAGTGGCCTCTGAAATAGTAGGACGAAAAATACCACTAGGTTATAGGAGATGTTCACTGCCTGAGCTGACTAGACTTTTCTGGAGCTCCAGCCGTGGATGGGCACAGACCCAGGCAGGACCGCCGCAAATGTAGTATGTCACCCTGGGGCTCTTGGAAGCGGTGTCAGAGTCCCCTCCTGCTTCAGTGCCAACAGCAGCTCAGCCTGGCCTCTCTTAAGCTAGTCGGAGATGAGGGAGTCCAGCATATCCAAGAAAGTTCTTGAGATCCACTGTCTTGGCCTCTGAATGGACAGAAATGTCTGACCCACCAAAACCATGTGAAGCCCTAGGCAGAGTTGAGAAGTCATCAGTGGCCCTTGGGGCCTGTATTAGTTTGCTAGAGTTGCCCTAACAAAATAGCCCAGACTGGGTGGCTCCCACAACAGGAATTCCCTTTCTCACAGCTCTGGAGACCCGAAGTTCAAGGCGAGATGTCAGCAGCTTTGACTGTCCTGAGGCTCTCCCTGACTTGCCGATGGCTGCCTTTGCTCTGTGTCCTCACATGGTCTTTCCTCCATGTGTACCCCTAGTGTACTCCCTATATGTCCAAATCTCCTCTTCTTACAAAGAGAGCACTTACAGTGGGTTCGGGTCTGCCCTCGTGGCCTCGTTTTAAGTAAATCACCTCTTTAAAGGCCCTATATCCAAATATAGTCACCTTTCGAGTTACTGAGGTTTAGAGATTCAACATATTGGTCAGGGAGGGAGGGACACGACTCATCTCATAACAGGGCCCTCTCTCCTGGTTACTCTCCCACCAGTTACTTCCTTTTCACCAGGGTCCATGTAGTTCAACATATTTTCTTTTCCCCATGGACCCCTAGTGCTCATTTGATTACTTCTAGAGAAAGTTACTTATGCACAAATGTGCAAGTGCTTTGAAATCTACACTGTAATCTGAAAACGTTACATCATTTTGACTTCTCTGAGCCCAAGCCTGGCAGCGTCAAGGACTAGAGAACCTACAGAACAGCATCTTATTCCTCGGACTCATAGAAGACCACAAATGTGGATAACTCAACTTTATCAGTCAGAATTCTCTAGAAAGACAAAACTAATAAAGTGTGTGTGTGTGTGTGAGAGAGAGATAGAGAGAGAGAGAGAGAGAGGGAGGGAGAGAGAGACAAAACCCAATATACAGAACAGGGTGAACAAGCTTGCTGTTCATTAATAAATCCTGAGATCTACGAGTCATCGTAGGGTGGTGAAGAAATAAGACTCAGCCCCTACCTGTAAGACTTCATGAACAAAGGAAATGTGGTGACGAGGAGGAGATGCCAGATTTGCTTAAGAATATCCTTGATAATACAGACGTAGTGAAAAGAAGGGCCATCTGTACCCCAGTGTTCATAGCAGCAACGGCCACAGTCACTAAACTGTGGAAAGAGCCAAGATGCCCTTCAGCAGACGAATGGATAAAGAGGATATGTATATATGCACATACAACGGAGTATTACGCCTCCATCAGAAAGGATGAATACCCAACTTTTGTATCAACATGGATGGGACTGGAGGAGATTATGCTGAGTGAAATAAGTCAAGCAGAGAAAGCCAATTATCATATGGTCTCACTTACTTGTGGAGCATGAGGAATAACACGGAGGACACTAGGAGAAGGAAAGGAAAAGTGAATTGGGGGAAATTGGAGGAGGAGATGAAGCCTGAGAGACTGTGGACTCTGAGGAACAAACTGAGGGTTTTGGAGGGGAGGGGAGTGGGGAGATGGGTGAGCCTGGTGGTGGGTATTAAGGAGGGCACGTACTGCATGGAGCACTGGGTGTGGTGCGTAAACAATGAATCTTGGAATATTGAAAAAATAAAATTAAATTAAATAAATGAGCATAAAAAAAGAATAACCTTGAAAAAATAAAAAATTACTAATTTTTAAAAACCACCTTTCTATATGTGCCTTTTTAATACTCTATGTGATGAAATGGAGCAGTACGCATAAAACACTTCTGCTATCCTGTAGATCAGCGGTTGTTTCAAGGAAAAACACTTGTGTGATGTTGGAGTTTTGCTGATCTTGTGGAACACCATTTTTACCTTAAAGAATCACTGACAGACAAACTACAGTAATTCAAATGTATCGCATGCTACACAGTTCCATGAAACTGATTCAGTTGTATGACATTTCAAAGGAAACAAATAACAGTATTAGTTGCCAATCATAAAATTTGAGCTTTATGTGAAAATTAAAATTTTGGAAAACTTTCCAGCTTCCCGATACTTAAAGACTTACTTGATGCTATCCATGGCAATACTAACCAATGTGGTATTATTTAATGAAACTGATAAACCATCAGAGTATCTACATATCATTCAAATAACCAATATTTCCCAAATGGCTAGTACACAATATTACAAAATCAGGCATGCATAAAAATCCATTCAAAGCACAAACAAGACAGAACATGGATTTTAATGTCATAGACTATGAGAAGTTAATTGATAGAATTCTGGATCTGCACTATAAATTACCGCTTGTTGAGTTTTGGTGTAGTATTAAAGAATATCTACACAATCATCCAAAAAGTTTATTAAAATACTCAATCCTTTACCAACTACATCTCTGTTAGAGTCTGGATTTTCTTCAAATCCTTCAACTAAACAAAACATCACAACAGACTGTAGAAGCAGATATGAGAATGTGTCTGGTTTTTATCAAGCCAAATTAAAGAGATTTGCAGAACTGCAAAACAATGTCACTCTTCTATTTTATTTGTTTGGGAAAATACAGTTATTTTTCACAAAAATTTACTACTTAGGACAACATACAATAGGTTTGTTATTACTTTAAATAAACTGATGCATATATTTTTGCGTTCTCCATTGTAGTTTCTAGTATGTTCTATATCAGTAGATATAGGCTATAGTCCACATAAACAAAGGCTCTTTGTAAGTATTTAAAGAATACTTTCAGGGGCACCTGGGTGGCTCAGTCAGTTAGGCGCCAGACTCTTGGTTTCCTGCGTGGTCCTGATCTCGGGGTGTGGGATCAAGCCCCACATGGAGCTCCACCCCTGCACAGAGTCTGTTTGAGAGTCTCCTCCCTCCTCCCTCCTCCCTGCTTGCACGGTCAAGCACTCTCTCTTCAACAAATAAGTAAATCAATAAAATCTTAAAAAAAAATACTGTCAGAATTTAAAGGGATCCTGAGACCAAAAAAGTCTGAGAACTGGTACTTCACGTAAAGGAACTAGTCTGCATAAAAGCAAAGATCATGCAAGGGAAACAGAATGAGTTCCTCACGTGAAAGTTGGCATAGGCTTTTCTGAAGAGTTGGCTGGACATGAGGGTAGAAGGATTAACGAGGCAGATTATAAAAGAAGCTGCATGCCCTAATTAAAAGTTTGAACTTTGGGGCACCTGGGTGGCTCAGTGGGTTAAGCCGCTGCCTTCCACTCAGGTCATGATCTCAGGGTCCTGGGATCGAGCCCCGCATCCGGCTCTCTGCTCAGCAAGGAGCCTGCTTCCTCCTCTCTCTCTGCCTGCCTCTCTGCCTGCTTGTGATCTCTCTGTCAAACAAATAAATAAAATCTTAAAAAAAAAAAAAAGTTTGAACTTTATGCTTTCTACAATGGCTTTCCAAACTCTCATGACTATAACCCAGGGTTGGACATACATTTTACATAAAGCAATACCCAAACACATGCACGTTTATATAGATAAATACAACCAGAGCACACTTTCACAAAACAATACCCTTACAAAATGTGATGAATTCTATTTTATTTCTTCTTAAATTCTTAAAAGTTCAATGCAAGTCACTAATTTAACTCACTGTTTATTAAGAGCTTGCAACCTATCATTTTTATAACACTGTTCTATGTAATGGAGCATCAAGGGGCAACAGATGTTTCTCTCAGGAAGTGACATGATCACATTTGTGTTCTTAGAATCACAGAGTGGCGTGGAGACTGAAACACTTGGGAGACTGTTGTAATTATCCAGGAGAGTGACGGTAAGGATATGACCCAAGCCAGAGGATTGAGGGGAGGCACTATATTTGAGAGAAAAAAAGGACAATTTGAATTTGAAGACAAGATGATGTAGGGCTTGTGGAAGAAGACATATCCATAGGACTCCCAGGAAGTCTGTAACTGGGACAACTGTGCAGCTACTGAGGCTCTTAACTAAGATATAACATGCAGGAGAGTGATAGGTTCTCAGGGCATAGAGGTGAGGCAGAAATAAATAAATAGAGTTTTGGATGGGCTGGATTTCAAGTCATTCAAGCAGTTGCCCAAGATGGTAACAAAAATTTGATTCTATTGAAGTGGAAAGAATTAAGTCTGAAAATAAAGAAATAATTGGTCATAGGTTTCCATACTGCCATTTCAAGAACACCGTGTAGTCCTCTCAGTCTAAGAACATACTATCAGGTGTGCTCATTTTGAGAACAAATGATACACTGTATCAATTTATACAAACTAGCTATGGTTCTAGAATACATGGTATCCCTGAAAATAATAAAACAAAACAAAAAAAAGCATCAGTTTTAAGTTTCAGAATAAACTCACAAAGGCCATTTTATGGTGCAGTTTCCTCAACATGGCTCCTTATATTAAAAAAAAGAAAAGAAAAGAAAAAGAAAAAAGAAAAAGGCAGCACATATGGTCCACGTCAACATGTGTCATAGCACTGGGAGATGTTACACACTGCTAAGAAAATCTTTTTCATGACAATAAAACTTCAGTATGCAGAAGGATATAAATACTTTATGATCCAACTGTAAGAAAGTGCTATACTCATTTTTTATAAAGATCTGAGGAGAAAGGACACAAATGTCCATATCATACAAGTGGAGAAATGTTAAATTTATAAGCATTCAAAATTTAAGGCAAAAACCCCCATTCAATTAGTTTCTTTTTAAAAGCCTCATGTCAAACTTACCTGTTATTACTAAATACGTGTTTAATGGCAACAAAACCCTTGGCGCAGATATTTTGTTGAAAAATATCAAAGGTCTCTGTGAGCATTAAAATTGTGGCATAACATTTTATCCAGTTTATAGTAATGGAAATCAAGAACCAAACTGGTTAAGCAGCCATGCAAATATCACACACTACATGAACAACCACGTTAGTAATCAAACTTATATCCTAATTTATCCACTGTAGCTTTGCAGCTGGGGAATTGCACACATTTTACTCTGGTACCAAGCCCATAGAGATCACTACTATTTCATAAAATACTGGAAGTAAACATTTTTCAACATGCACGGATTATTAAAAATAACCCACTGTTACACAAAAGTAAACTTCACGGACTATAGAGAAGAAATGCAGGTAAATAATGTGATAAATTTGATTGGAAATAACATGAGTCAACTTCATGAGGAAATCTGATTGTTTACCACCATCATCAAAAATCTTAAAAATACATTCACAGAGTGTTAAACACATGCAAAATGTCTAGGATCGGATCTCATGTAGACAGCTTGCTGCTGCTGCTAAAATCTTATTCCCTAATAACCTGGTTGGGCAGCTCAGTGACCAAAAACCGCTCCGTGACCCGGACTTGTCAGCACAATGTTTATGCTTCAGTTTCTCTGACCAAAAGAGCCTGAACACATCAATGAAATGCAACACTGAGCCTCAGCGGATGTAGCACTTGAGGGCTTGCGAGCCATCTAAACACGGGGTCTGAAGGAAGCAGCCCGGGGCCTCACCCACTGGGGAACACAAGGTACCTTAGTTACACAATAGCAGTGAGCAGATCAGAGCAGAGATTAAAGAGACCCATCAGCTCATTCTTTGTCCTGAACATAATATTTAATCATAGCCAAAGACAAAGAAGAAGTTTAAATTATAAGTCTCACTTCCTGTTTCGTAATTTTTAATCATCAGTTCTCCCCAGTGGGGCTCGGGTTATATGGTTATTGTCTCTACTCAGGTGTGTTCGGTTTTATGCGATGGATGATTTCTAGAAATAGGGGAAGGGGTGGATCACATTCTTATAATTGTATTAATACCCCCTTCGATGACAAATGTCATTTTAGATTAAAATCCTTTAATTTTAGATTTCTATGACTTGCTGTCGGTCAACCTTTTCTTGAACAGTAAAGGGAGACTACAGTTCAACAGTAGAATTCGCCACAAAATCAAACCAGTTAAAAGGACTAGGTAGATTAGTCCTTTGTAAAATAAAAAAAAATTATGACATTTATTTAAAAATCTCATGTTCTTCTTCTTATAGCTGTGGTGTTATCATATGTATTTCTTATATGCATTTGATATTCTGAAGAATTTCGGGTCATCTCATTCAGCTTCCATGAAATATCTCAGTCACTGTGAAGTTTTGTGATACAAAATTTTAAAACATGGTCTATACTCTCAGGAACTCCACCATTTAGTAGAAGAAAACACACACACACACACACACACACACACACACATTAATTCTGAAATATGCCATCTAAAAGTAGATATACAGTTTAGAAACAAAACATGTGAAAGAGTGATTAACCAATTCTGTGAAAGACACAATCTAGCAAAACTCACACAAAAAGAAATAATCTGAATAGGCCCATTTCTGTTAAATCAATCAAGTCAATAATGGATAACCTTCCAAAAAGGTTAAAGCACTAGGTCTTAATGGTTTTATTGGTGAATTCCACCAAACAAGGAAGAAATGATATTAGTTCTGTACAATCTCTTATTGAAAATAGAGGCAGAGGGAACACTTCCTAACTCATTCTATCAGGATAGTATTACTCTAAAATAAAAACCAGATAAAGCCATTACAAGAAAGGAAAACAAAACATCAATATCACTCATTAGCATAGATGCAAAAATCCTCAACAAAATATTATCAACTCAAATCTGACAATGTATAAAAGAAATTATGCACCATGACCAAGATGGATTTATTCTAGGTATGCAAGGTTGGTTCAATTCTCAAAAATCAATTAATGTGAGGGATGCCTCAGTGGCTCAGTTAGTTAAGCACCTACCGTTGGCTCAGGTCATGATCCTGGAGTCCTGGGACTCCCTGCTCAATGGGGAGTCTGCTTCTCTCTTTCCCTCTGCCCTTCCCTGATGCTTGTGCTCTCTCTCTCCTTCTAATTTCCTCACCCTCTCTTAGATAAATAAAATCTTTTTTAAAAAATCAATTAACATGACCCCTCACATTAATAGGTTCAAGATCAATAATTTAAAAAATCCTATGATTATATAAATAAATGCAGAAAAAATATTTGACAAAAATTCAACACCCATTCATGATTAAAAAACTCCCAGTGAATGGGGCACCTGGGTGGCTCAGTGGGTTCAGGCTCAGGTCATGATCTCGGGGTCCTGGGATCGTGCCCCGCATCGGGCTCTCTGCTCAGCTGGGAGCCTGCTTCCTCCTCTCTCTCTCTGCCTACCTCTCTGCCTACTTGTGATCTCTGTCAAATAAATGAATTAAAAAAAAAAAACAAACTCTCAGAGAACTAGGAATAGATGGGGGAATTTCTTCAACTTAATAACATACAGCTACAAAAAACTAACAAAAAAAACCTACAGTTAACATCATACTTAGTGAAGAGAAACTAGATGTCCTCTCCTAAGATCAAGACCAGGAAAAATGTCCCCTCTTTTTGTTCCTGTTCAATATCATGCTAGGAGTCTAAGTAATATAATAAGAGAAGAAAAGAAGAAAAGATACACAGAATGTAGAAGAAGAAATAAAATTGACTTTATCTTCAGATAACATGATTGTATAGGAAATGCCAAAGAACAGACCCAAAAAACTCCTGGAACTAATAAATGATTAGAACAAAGTTGCAAGATACTAGGTTAGTATACAAAAGTCAATTGTGTTCTTATACACCAGCAATGAATAACTGGAGTTTGAAATTAAAAAGAAAAAACCATTCAGATTAACTCCAAAAAGAAAGAGAAACGTTAAAGTATATATCTAAAATATATGTCCAAGACCTATAGAAGGAAAACTATAAAACTGATAAAACAAATCAGAGAACATCTAAATAAATGGGAAGCTATTCCACGCTCACAGAAAGAAAACTCAATTATCGTTAAGATGTCCATTCTCAATTTGACTTATACATTCAGTGCGATCCCAATCAAAATGCCACCAGTGTATTTTGTGGACCCTGAAAAACCAATGTTAAAGTTTATATGGAAAAGCAAACGACCCAGAATAGCCAACACAATACTGAAGAAGAGCAAAGTCAGAGGACTGACACGACTCAACTTCACAACTTTCGATAAAGCTACTGTAATCACAAATACTGTAGTATTTGTGCAAGAATTGAGAAATGGAGCAGATGAACAGTTAGAAAGTCCAGAATATAGTTAACTGATCTTTGGTAAAGGAGCAAAGGCAAGAAAAATTGTTTCAACAAATGGTGCTGAAATGACTGGACATGC
Source organism: Enhydra lutris kenyoni (assembly GCF_002288905.1). Taxonomy (NCBI): domain Eukaryota; kingdom Metazoa; phylum Chordata; class Mammalia; order Carnivora; family Mustelidae; genus Enhydra; species Enhydra lutris. The sequence goes on along the minus strand of NW_019154108.1, from coordinate 3,988,278 downwards.
ACATCAAAAAATATAACTGCATCGATACACTGATCTTATGCATTTCACAAAAATTAAACTCAAAATGGGTCATAGATGTAAATGAAAGACACAAAACTGTGAAAGATTTGGAAATAAGATGGAAAATCTAGTGACCTTGGGTCGGGCATGAGTTTTTAATTAAGTTAAAAACCTCTGCTGTGAGAAAGACACTGTTAAAAGAATGAAAGGATGAGGCACAGGCTGGAAGACAATATTTACAAAACACCAATCTGATAAAGGACTGATACCCAAAATATGCAAATAACTCTTAAAACGTAACAATAAGAAAACAACCCAATTTAAAAACGGGTGAAAGACATGAGTAGACAACTCATGAAAGAAACACAGATCAGCCAGCAGATGCAAAGAGCTCCACATCATGTCATTAGAGAGCTGCAGACTAAAATAACAATGAGATACCACTACACTATTAGAATAGCCCACATCCAAACCAAACCAAACCAAACCAAACCAAAAATTGACAATATCAAATAGTAGTAAGGATGTGGAGCAACAGGAAGCATGCATTGCTGGTGGAAATGCAAAATGGAACAGTTACCTTGGTAATTTCTTTTTTTTTTTAGATTATTTATTTATTTATTTGAGTGAGAGAGAGAGAGGGAGAGAGAGCACGAGAAGGGAGAAGGTCAGAGGGAGAAGCAGACTCCCCATGGAACTGGGAGCCTGATGTGGGACTCGATCCTAGGACTCCGGGATCATGACCTGAGCCAAAGGCAGTCGCTTAACCAACTGAGCCACCCAGCTGCCCCACTAGTGGGAGGCAGCACGTTGAATCCGGCACCGGGCTACTGGGATTTGAAGTTCCTGCCAACATTTACTCGCTGAGTGATTTTAAGCAAGTTATTTAACCTCTTTAAGTCTCACTTTCCTCACCTATAGAGTAAAGATATGGAGTTCGTGCCTCAAAATGTAATCGTGAGTTAATTTACAGAAAGTTCTTGGACCAGAGCGTGGTACCTGGTAAGTGCTATAAAGTGTGAGCTATTATCATTGTTATTAATAGTTACTAGCCATGACTTTAAGCAATTCCTTTTACCTTTCTGAGCCTCAGTTTGGGTTACGTAACATGGAACGATAAACATCTAACTCGAGCTGGTGTAAGAATTGGCGGCAATATAAAGTGACCCAAACAAAATCAAATCATCCAGTAAGATTAATAGCTGCTATTCTTAAAATTTTACTATAACAATGCATAATGGTGAGGTGAAAAGAATGGAAATCTAGAGACATTGGTCTTGCCCCTACCTCTGCTACCTGAGATGCTGTTTTAGCTTTCCTGGTCCTGGTTTCCTCACCTGTGAGGTGGAGGCTAAGAGGGACAATGTGATGAGTCTTTGAAGTGTGTCAACGTAAAACAAAGTAACAATATTTGAGGAAAAAGAGATTTACCTTTTAGTGACATATTGCACATATATCTTATACTACCTGAATAAAGCTCAAGATGATCTAAAGCAACAGTATTTCCCCAAACTGACAAATAAGTGAACTGAGACACAAGGATTAAGAAACACCAAAGATACAGATGTAGTGAAAAGAAGGGCCACATGCACCCCAATGTTCATAGCAGCAATGGCCACAGTCGCCAAACTATGGAAGGAGCCAAGATGCCCTTCAACAGATGAATGGATAAAGATGTGGCCCGTATATACAATGGAGTATTATGCCTCCATCAGAAAGGATGAATACCCAGCTTTTCTATCAAGACGGATGGGACTGGAGGAGATGTTGCTGCATGAAGTAAGTCAAGCGGAGAAAGTCAATCATCATATGGTTTCACTTACTTGTGGAGCATAAGGAATAACACGGAGGACATTAGGAGAAGGAAAGTAAAAGTGAACTGGGGGAAGTCAGAGGGGGAGACAAACCATGAGAGACTGTGGACTCTGGGAAACAAGCTGAGGGTTTTGGAGGGGAGAGGGGTAGGGAGTTGGGTGGTCCTGGTGGTGGGTATTAAGGAGAGCACGCATTGCATGGAGCACTGGGTGTGGTGCATAAACAATGAATCTTGGAACACTGCATCTAAAACTAATGATGTATTTTACGGTGACTAACATAACACAATAAAAAAAAAAAGAAATGAGAGAAATGAAGAGCAACAGAATATTCAAAAAATATAAAACAGTATAATCTGAGTTTTCTTCTGCAGAAAGAAGAGAAAATATAGAATATGAGAGAAAACGGTCTCCTGAATTTTCTGAAAGATGCAAAGCATCTTTGAGGGACAAGAAGATGGAGGAGAACCTTAAAGTAAGAAAGTGCCAAAAACTAAGTAACCCCACATGCATGCATTTTGAGTCATTAATATAGGGCCCCTTGCACACTCAGCCAAACAGTGTGGGACAAACCAAAAGAAGAATAAGGCCATTATCTGTTTGCAAGAAATCATGGTATCACTGGAGGAATCAGATCCACACTCTCGACAAAAAGAAAAAGAAAATTTTTAATAGTAAAACACCATGCCTCAAAATGACAGCAGTTCCTGTTGGGAAAGAAAAAGAGAAAGGGGTTCCAAGGGCAGTGTAGAAGATTTTCACTACAAATGTTATTATTATTTTTAAGGATCTGATGTAAATATGTCATAATGCTAAGATTTTGTTAAAACAGGTAATATTTCTATTCTCCATTGCTATGTATATATTAAAATATTTCATAGTAAAAACTGACTTAAAAAGAAGCAAAAAGAGAACCATGAACATCATATGGCTGGGACCAAGTGTAAGTGGTGTTATTCGAAATCACTAGGTGAGTGGTGAGGAAGGCGGGTGGGAGAGAATCCAGCCGGTTATAACGGGTAGGAATCTGATATAAAGAAAGGAAGAAGAAAAGAGGTGTTCAAACTTAAGACTGGAGCTTGGAAAAGATGGTGACATAAAATGGTCAGGTCCTCTGGGAAAATCTTCTATCATCTCTAAGGTGGGCAGGATATGAACAGAATACACTGTATGACTTAACAGCCTTAGAGAAGGCAACTTGGATAGTAAGGTTTTTGGAGCTTAGGGAAATTAACCCTGCAGAACTCGGGCTTACAACCCATGGTCCATGAATGCGCCTTCGGACTAGAGAACTTTGGGAAGTCATTTTTTGAATGTGCACGGTACTGTGAGAAAAGGTCAATGACTCTTACAATGTTCTCACATGGGTTCAAGACCCCACAAGTTGAAGAGAGAGAACACTACAAGGTTGACAAAGGCCACCCCAAAAACTTTTATCAACAAACTGATTCTGATTCCTTCAGTTGGCTTGACCACCACTCCAGGGCAAGAAATCCCTTGGAGGGGTAGGAAGTAGCAACATTTGCATCAAAAGACACAGATGCCTGGATCCGGGCTCTCTCAGAAATGACTAAAACTTCGCTCTAACCTCATATTACCTTCAGAGGAGAGGGACTTTGTCCTTCCACATTATTCCCCAGAAACAGAGAAGTGAGTGTGCTCCATTTTATTCTGTGTTTGGTACTACTTCAAGGGGGTCAACAGAATAGAAGCTGTATTTCATCACTAGAGTTAAAAACAAAAACAACAACAACAAAAACCACACACGCACACACAAATGACACAAGGTCAACATCAGAGTCCACATTCCCAAACCCCTGCTCAGGTCATGTTGTCTTTCTGGTTTATATCTCCACATTTCTTGGAATTTGTAACCGACATTTAAATTAACTCTTATGCACTCTGCACTTTGAGGTAAATTTGGTTGTAAGCAAAAACAACTTAAAAAGTCTAAAGTCCTTACTTTCTTTAGAACCCTGAGAACCCAAAAGATGTTCTGTCATCCCCCAAACTCTGGAATGTCTTCCCAGAAAGTGAGTTAAGATGACATTTCTGCTTATTCCTGTTTTTATTGTAATTACCAATGAACAAATTTTGATTTCCTTGCTTCACACATTTTGCCCTTTTACCTTGCAAATGAGCTTCATTAAACAGCAGAGCTAATTATAAAATAATGTAAAATTCAACAAGTCTTCATAGTAAGATTATTTGGAATTAAAGCACAATTTTTATTGAGGACGGGCCAACTTCCTCAGACCCAAAAAAATAAATAAAAATATGGCTTCTTGGGCACTTTTGCAAACTTATCATGATGGTGGAACTAATCAATAAATCCTTCCACATTATTTTATTTTCAGTTTCAAAATTAACTGAGTTAACGTGCTTAAATTACTTAAGTCTTTTTTTATCTAGCTATGAAGGAGTGTTGAGATACATTTATAAGAGAACCTCACAAAATGGCTAAACAATTACAGTATTCTACAAGAATGATTCCTAAGTGCACAAACACATTAAAAATCCTCTGTTCAGGCCAGGTTGCTGTATTAATTCTGAATGCAGTATGACCTTGCTTCCCTTAGAGACCCTTTGGAATTTGGCTATTTCAGCCTTTCCTTTGCGAAGCAGATAGAATGAATTAGGTGAAGCTCTGTTACCGTCGCTCTCCGCCCACATCGGTTTCCAGTGGAGAGCTGAACGCTTTAAACCCAGTTTTAACTTAAAAAAAAAAAAAAAAAAAATGGTGCCACTTTCAAAGCTGAGTTTCACTTCCCTTGTGCATCTGCTCATCTTTTTCCCCTTCGTTCCAATTTTACTTTCCAGCGAGAGAGTAAAATTGGAACAAATGTAAACAGGAAACCTAAAATAAACAGTCTATGTGCGTATCTGTGTCTTTTGATTTCAGGTAGTCCCATACCAAAGGGGCCTCCGGATCGCATCGCTGATGCAGATAAAGAAGGACGTGTCAGAAGCTCCCTTCGGTGTCATTTAGCCTTGGTTCCCAGCCTGTCTGAACCTCGTGGGGCCAAAAGCAAAACCCACAGATGAGCAAGGCCCAGAGAAGGGGCTTCTATGGAGTGACAGAGGGCTCCTCTATGGAGTGACGGAGGGCTCCTCTATGGAGTGACGGAGGGCTCCCCGGCCTACTCTTGTCCCCTCTTTTGTCACCACGACTTCTCTTCCAGATTCTTAGCACACTCTTGTGCTTCTGATCCCCAGCTTTTGGAGGAAAGCATCCCATTAATTAATTACTATACGACGTAGACTATGTAACGGAAAGAACGTAAGTTTACAAGCAGACCAGCTGGGAGGTCAGGTCTCAGCCCCCAATTCAGCCACATAAAGGAGGGTCACAAACCTCTCCAAGACTTGGTGTCTGCATATGTGGAACGGAAAACACAGGAGAACGCACATACCAAGTTCCTGGCCCAGATTCAGTACTCAGTAAATTCTAGGATGCTTTCTCCTTCTTCCCTACGTCCAAACTTACACCTCCCAGAAGGGTTTGTCTTTTAAAGTGGACCATATGGAGAGAGCAAGGTTTAACTGGAAACAATGAATTATGAAAAGAGGGATTTTTAAGCCCTTAGCACCTAGCCTGGGGAGATGTCCTGGAGTACTGCCGTGTTCTCTGAACACGCTGCTCAGTATGGTGTTGAGGGTAATGGTTAGAAGGGAGAATAAACATTTCCAAATTTCTCAACTTCTAAAGAAAATTAATTCTAAATTCCTATTTTTCACTGACTGGTTTCCACACTGCAGGAAAAAAACAAAAAACAAAAAACCTGCTGCATCTCTATAATTGGGCTTTATGCGGTGGATGTATTTTAGAAAACCTTCGCAGGGGGCCTGCGTGGCTCCGTCTGTTCCCAGTTGGCTCAGGCCATGATCTCACAGGACCTGAGAGGAAGGAAGCCCAGCATCGGGCTCCAGCTCAGCAGGGAGCCTGCTTGAAGAGTCTCACCCTCTGCCCCTCCCCCAACTCATGCAGGCACAGGCTCGCTCTCTCCCCGGCTCTGAGACAGAGAGAGAGAGAGAAAAATAAGCAAAGAAAAGCTTTGCCATTTAAATTGTTATAAATATGATGATACTTGTCATATTGGTTTTGTGACTATTTTTCTCTATTTTTTAATAAATCAGGTTGTCTGAGGCTAACTTTGGACTACATACCTAAATTCCGTATCAGCGTGATTAGAATCATTTGGGTTCTTAGACATTTTCAATATCCTTTAGTGGGAAGATTGTGAAAGAGTTCATATAGCTGCATGGTTTTACCCACTTCTCTCCATACATACTTTATATTAGAAGAAAGGACTCTTCAATCTGTTCTTTCTATCCATTTCTATATCCATATCAGATCGCAGCATCTCCCCGTATACCCTGCATTCTCTTTCGGTACTCTGCAGAAATTCTGGAAGCCAGCGTGACATTTACCAAAAAGTATACTTTCCCTCTCACAAGACAGAACATTCTAGATAGAAATTTTATGCACACCTGGATACACATACAAATGCACACCAAAGAAATGAATGAATAATAGGAAATCCTTAATACAAACTAGAAAAATTTTTGGTTTAATGGTAGATTCCACTCCAAAGATATAATGAAGCCCCCGTCTATACCAGCAGGAACCTTCTGATGCCCTGAAGTGTTAATGCCCCTTCCAACCTAGAGAGTTTTAAGTCATGAGAATACCTCTGTATGATTGCTTGAACTACAAATTCTTTTTCCTGATCTTAAAAGTCATTTTTTAAAACTCCCTCTGAGCTACAGAATGATTCTGTGTAATTTTCGTTCATCTTTTTTTCTCATTAAGTGACCGTAGGCCCCTCGAGGCTGGGGACTACGGCAAAGTTAACTTCACATTCCCAACATTTGGCAGAGTGCCATCCAAGAGCTTTCTGTTCGCCGAGGCAACATGTCTGTCGTCTGGATTCAGTGAACAAAAGTGATAAGGCTCCTGGGCTCCCAGGTCTAACACCAGGGAATCAATACACAAATAGACATACAACTATATATGGGAGGGAATGCTCCAAGAATAAGGCCCCTACAGAGGATGAGAAGAGAAGGTAATTTAGACTAGAAGGGAAGGCAGAGAAGGCGTCTCTAGTAAGGGTCATATTTATGTTGAATCTTAAGGCAAAAGGATACAGGCCCTAGAGTGGAAGGAGCACTGCTCTGGGACAGCACAGGGCTAAGGAATGGGGTGGTCAGAGTGGAGTCCTCAGGGTAGCGGGGAGGGAGGGGCAGAGAAGCAGGAAGGGACCAGGGTGTGGGGCCACATGTGAGATTTTACACTGTATCCTAAGTGCAACTGTGGCCACGGGAACGTTTTAAGTAAGAAAGTGACAAGATCTGATTAATGCTTTTAAAAGATTATTCTGGGAGTGGCCTGTGAAAAGGAGAGAAGGAGCGGAGGGAGACTGTGGCAGGGCAGGGTGGCCACTAGACGAGCTCGGAGAGAGCGAACGGCAGTGGGACTAAAGAAGAGGCAGAACTGAGATCTATTCTGAGACAGAATTAGCAAGAACTGGGGGTGTTTTGGAAAGGGTGTAATGAAGATCATCCTTTTTGGCTTGAATAAAAAGAGACAAAGGTGGTGTTTTCCAGGTGGATGACAATGGCCTTCAGCACGCGAAGTGAGCAGGACACAGCCCTAACCCTACTGTAGAGAGAGAAAATAGGCTCATAGAGCTAAAGCAACTAATCTAGGCTCAAACTATTACTCATGGTGTAACTGGGTCAAAATGCAGATTTTGCTGTTATGGTTGTGGTCACGTTATTTTAAGTACCAGTCTAGTAATTCCTACTACATGGCTCTTATTTTCCAGCAAGAAAATGTTTGAATCTATTACCAAATAATTTTAAGCAAGTGATGAGTTTTGGCATTCTAGTAACTGAGGATTTTATCATCCACCAGAGCAAGCACACCCTTTACTTAAAAAGTCCATAATGTTTACTGTATCTGTGTTCTGAAACCCCAAATCGCTTATTTTCCTTAAAAGATCACACAGATAATTCCAGAGTTTTTAACCATGTTTTTGCTTAAGATATGAAAAAAAAAATTTTTTTTTAAGAGAGTGAGAGAGAGAGGCAGGGAGGGGAAGGTTGGGAGAGGGAGGTTGGGAAGAGGAAGAGGAAGAATCCTAAGCGGGCACCTCATCCCGCTCAGGCTCCGTCTCACAACCCTGAAATCTTGACCTGAACCGAAATCAAGAGTCGGACGCTTAACCTACTAAGTCACCCAGGTGCCCCAAGACATCAAAAGTTAATTTGGGTTAATTTAACTGTGTTTTTTTTTTTTTAACTTTGGATAATACAGAATATTTTCTCAACATCATGAAATTATATATTCATAATGTGGGTAAAACCAATACATTTAACTTTCCCAGAAATTATTTGCACTTGAAGTTAGAACTGGCTATTGACATACAACTCTATGGGTATTACATGGAGAGGAGTCACAGTCGAGGCATAGAGACAGAGCTATCCGTGTATATATGCTTACAGAACAAGGGAACGTCTCATCAGCTTTCCTTTTCTGGGTTCAGTGCTTCTCATTAATGCCCTGGCAGGACACAGGACAATGCCTTTGTCCACCCAGTTCCTTTTGGTAAAGGAATTGAGAAAACAGACTAATTCCTTTTTCTTTTTATGGAAACTATGTCCAGTAATTATCATAGGAAAATTAGGCTTTAAATTGAATAATTATGTGCACAAGTAGAAGGTTACAAGAAAATCAGTGCTTATCCTCAAAATGAGCACTGATACTCTTCTAACACTGAAGTTTTATGATAAAAATCTGCCACAACTATAGCGGGAGCACTGAGATTTGGGGTCCTTAATCCTTCCTTAAGTGCGCCAAAAGACTGGATATTTTCAATTTCTCTACTTTCGTTTTCTCTTTCAGAATAAAAACAGAAATTCAGTCTTGAGACTTTGCCTAATGAGGCTCAGAATTCTAATCCCAAGGAAAGTCTCTGTGACAGCACAGGCAGACTAAAGGGGCAAAAGGTCTTTGTATGCAGGGCGCCTGGGGAACTCAGTCGGTTAAGCATCTGCCTTCAGCTCAGGTCATGATCCCAGAGTCCTGGGATCGAGTCCAGCATCTGGCTCCCTGCTCAGCAGGAAGTCTACTTTTCCCTCTCCCTCTACCCCTCCCCCCTGCTTGTGCACACTCTCTCTCAAATAAAATCTGTTTTAAAAAAGAGGCCTTTGTATTCTCTACTTTAATGAGTACACTAAAATTTCATTTCATCTTCTTTTTAGTTTTTACGCAGAGCTAGAGAAAAACAAGTCTTGTAGAAAAACTCCTTTACTGAAATGAGTTGGATTTACTGTTTGATTTGGTTATCTTGTTTTTAAGAAAGTATTCTTTGACATTTAAACAAAAAGTGTGTCTTACTGTTTCTTCTCTGGTACATTTAAAATAAATGCGGAGAAAAAAGAAAATAAATAATAAAATCCATACGATGGTTGTACACCAACATGAGAGGTTCTTATTCTGCACCCCTGACCTCTCATTTCTCATATCCCGAAGATGCCAGGTCCAAATAAATCCACACATCCAAAGTCAATGTTACCGCCTTGGAGTCTATGTTTTATCTAGTGAGCTAAAGCATCTTAGAAAAATTCTTTTTTCTCTCTTTAGCTCTTCTGGCTAGTCTTGGACCAAATAATATGAAAGAAAGAAAGAGAGAGAGAGAGAGAGAGAGAGAGAAGGAAGGAAGGGAAGGGAGAAAAGGAAGGAAAGGAAGGAAGGAAGGAAGGGAAGGCTCTCACACTTCTTTTCCCTCTTACCTAGACTTCCCATCCCATCTAAACAGCGTCTTCCACACGAGACAATTTAATGTTGTCCATTTTGAATAGTAATACTTTATGGTTCATGACCTCCCAAAACTCAAGAAAACTGACATTCTTGCAAACCCTTCAATGTTATGTTCAAAGGCAGCGTGCCATGTGGGGACAGCCATCAAGAAGGGCCCTCGGACAGATGGATTCATCAGCACTCGATGAGTTAATTAAGAAACAAAGACCCCCAAGAACATACACGGTTATGTTCAATCCGGGCTTTGCCTAATTCGGTTTCAGTCAGAGACCATTGCTTCTTTCAAATAACTCGCTTATTTTTGAGGGTGGGGGGGACCCTCCTGTCTTCAAACAGGATATGGGGGAGGAGTTATGGGCTGATGTTTTACACATGCACATCTGGATACGGTCCAATTATTTCCCTTAAACATTCCCCCAGTTGTTTTCATTTTGCTCCATGCTTTGGCATTCATAAATTTGTGAGATTAATTGTGTGTCAGCGGCCTGCAGGCCTGGCGCTGGGCACCACTTTAGAGCAACACAGCACAGCACAAGTCTGTAGAGAAATACATTCACGTTTCTAAGAAGGAAAGCCTGGCCACATATTTCATTTCTGTTTAATATTGTGGCACTGACATTGTACATAAAGAAAGTAGTGTAGTCTTTTAGAGAACTGCCTTGCTAGCGCATATATATATATATATATATATATATACATATATATATATATATAAAGTTCAACGGTTTTAAACTTAAGAAAGGGCTTGTCAAGAGTACAATGGAGAGTTCGTGTGGCTGGGCATTTGTTTCTTGTTTTCATCTGATCATTGTGAGAGGAGTGTTTCTTGTCCTGGAAAGTGCCAACAATTAAAATCACCTTTGCCAAAAGAACAAATTTATCTCAGACATGGTGTAAAAGTTTCCTGTTTTTTATTATTTATGTTTTGAGAGGTCTCACATGCTTTCCAAACTATGGTTATAAATTAAATGTTTATGTCCCCCCAAATTCACATATTGAAACCTAACCCCCATGCGATAGTATTAAGAGGGGTGGGTCGCTGGGAAGTGATTAGGTGATGAGGGGAAACCTTCCTGAATGGGACCAATGTCCTTATAAAAGAGACCCCAGAGAGCCTCTTTGCCCATTCTGCCACGCAAGGATACAGAGAGCTGGTGAGGGTCTATGGACCAGGACACAGGCCGTCACCAGACACCGAGTCCGCTCTCCCCTCATCTTGGATTTCCAGCCTCCAGAACCATGAGAAATACATTTCTGTTGTTGGTAAGACACCCAGTCTATGTTTCTCGTGACGGCAGACCAAACACACTAAGACAACCACTATGTATGAAAAGTGACACTGGAACCCCCTTGCCTTGATGTTGTGACCTCACAACCTAGATTATGAGGCCAGGGAAGGAAGAGCTGTGTTCCTCAGAGCTCGGCACTGCGGCTACACTAGGCAGGTGCCTGGTAAGTGCTGCTTAATAACAAAAGAACTATTTTTAAATATTGGTAACAAGGCAACTTATTCTTGTTTGACATCATCCTGCATTACAGAATTGACGTGGAAACACATCTGTGAGATACCATGGCTTTTTCACAAGAAAACACCACAAGCCGCAGGCAGGCAAATTTCCATGCATAGCCATGACCCAGCAGGGTGCTCGGGGTCGAAGGTCGAGGATGGGCACTATCCTGATGGGAAGGAGAGGGACAGCCTCTCCTTTAACCCCACAAAAACACACCATTGGAGAGGCAGGTAACACTCCTCTGGGTAATAACTAGGGCTAAAGCAAGTGGTGTGATATGCCTGCAGAAAAAGGAAGGGGGAAGCCTTTCGCGGTGCGGTTTATCTTCACATACGCTAGATGATGGGAAATTCTACCTGAACCAAACTCTGATCTAGCAGTGAACTCCTAGTTATCCAAGCAACAAGATGTACCCTGACTATTGCATTCTATCTCCTTGCCCTTAGACTACTTATCAGAATCTTTTTAATGTGGACAACACTTGAAGTTTGCTGGAAAAAAATCACACTCTCCCCTTTGGCCTTGGTTTCTTCTGCAAAATGGGTGAATAAAATCAGCCCTTCTGCTTCATAAGGTGATGGAGAGGATCTAATGGATGAGATCAAGAATGGCTGAGCCATCAGTAAGCTGTGAAGCACGCACAGATGTTGGATTCCCCAGAACATCACCAACCATCTTATATTCTACTCATGGGTCAACACCAGAAACCCAAAAAGCATAACAGCTTATTCTTTCAGTACATTAGGTCACTAGCTCAAGACTAACTGGAGTTAGTTCCCATAGACTAACTAGTAACATGGTGACACAAATGAGCAAACCTGTCTGTTCATGCCAGAGCAACATGAGAGACGTCTGTTAAGAGAAGGCAATGCTGCAAAAAAATAGATAAATAAAAATTTAACAAAATTCTGGAACACTGAAAAGAAATAAAATAAAATAAAAAAAGTTGTTAAACTAAGAAGGCAATGCTGCTTTGAAAACAATGTGAATTTGACTCACAGACATGATTCGATATTGGTACAATATTTACAAATGCAGTTATGTTTTCTCTAAGCAACCGGATTTTCTTTGCTCAGCTTCTATCCAACTAACTGTGGTGTTCAAGTGGTTTATTCAAATCCCTGCTACAGACACCATGGGCAAAAACCTAAGCTCTAAGAGCCGGTTTCCTTATACATAAAAAGATAATAGTACCTCCTGACGAGGTTATTGTGAAGATTAAGAGTTAAGGAATGAAGAAGTATTTTTCACATATGGGTCACCCTGTATTTCCTGGTTATATCTTAAGAATTGTTGGGTGTGGGGCGCCTGGGTGGCTCAGTGGGTTAAGGCCTCTGCCTTCGGCTCAGGTCATGATCCCGGGGTCCTGGGATCAAGCCCCGCATAGGGCTCTCTGCTCTGCTTCCTCCTCTCTCTTTCTCTGCCTGACTCTCTCCCTACTTGTGATCTCTGTCTGTCAAATAAATAAATAAAATCTTAAAAAAAAAAAAAAGAATTGTTGCGTGTGTGGGGTGCCTGGGTGGCTCAGGTTAAAGATTAAAGCTCTGCCTTCAGCTTAGGTCATGATCCCAAGGTCCTGGGATTGAGCCCCGCATCAGGCTCTCTGCTCAGAGCCTGCTTCCTCCTCTCTCTCTGCCTGCCTCTCTGCCTACTTTGATCACTGCCTATCAAATAAATAAATAAAATCTTTAAAAAAATAAAAAAGAATTGTTAGGTGTGGTGCATAAACAATGAATTTTGGAACACTGAAAAAATTAAATTAAAAAAGAAAGAACTGCTGAATTCATATTTCCAAAATTGTGCTGGGAAAGTAAGAATTAAATAAAGGCAAATGATTAAGTATAGCATCATTAAAACATGCATGTATTTGTATATATTGCCTGTGCACATATTTTTCTTAGGAAGTTCATGTAAGTTCTACAGAAGCTGAAATAAACATAGAAAAAAACTTCTCCCTCCCCTTTGCAATCTTAAAATCTGAAGTTGTAATATTAGTTTAATAGGATAATAGTTTCGATCATCTTAATAATGATGATAAACATAATTAATACTTACACGATCCTTTTTATTTTCAAGGCTTGTTCATACCTATTATTTTATTTTTGTTTCCTGAACGACACTGTAAGAGGACTAACATCACCTTGAACTCTACATCTGATTAAAACCTACTGGGAGAAACAACTTGTCAAAACGGAGACCCAGCAGGGCTGGTCAGAAAAATCTGTGAGACCGCCACTTACCAAATTCTACCTCATCACACAGAAACCAAGGGTCACAAATGACAATCAGGCACCACTAGTCATAAATAAAAATTTTGAATTCCAGTCCAGACAAGGGGATGGTTTCTAGAAGTACAAAATTAGAGACAGTCTGAAAGTAAGCTCCACAAACCAACCATATTGGCAATCAATCCTCAAGTTCAATTTCCTTCGTAGTACGTTCTGATAATGGCTGTTAACATCCTGGGTTTACAGTGAATTCTTATGCAGCAGCTTAAAGCACTTATATTTTAGGCTAGAACGAGACCACTATTTCTGCTCTGCTTTCTGGACTGAGATATAAAGTGATAGAGTCCGGTGAGTGGGAAGAATAACTTTGATTCTGCTGATTCCATTCCTCTCCAGAAAGATCACTGTTCAAGCCACTGCAATCTTGCTGATGTCCCTGCCATCATATCGACAACAAAATCCTAAATATCACTGGTGATCAATTAATGATAAAACCCGGTGACCTATTCTTACGTCTCCTTAAAATTACAGTGATTACCATAGCTAGGGTAATGCTGAGAATGTGGTACTTAAGAAGACCCAAGAAAGACACTTCTGTCTCTTTTAGTCTTACTGGTACCAAAACCATGTTATTGCCGGCATTTCTTCTGGGTTGGCGGTGAGAACTTAGGGACCAAAGTGTAAGGGCCTCTATACACACAATAACATCACATCCCTTCTTCTTACTGTCTCAGGTCCCAATCTGACCCCTCACTTATACTTCTAAACCTCCACAAGAAAGGAAATGAAGTCTTTTATCCTAAATTTGTTTTTGAACATTTTCACTTATCCGACTAAATTTCAGAGTATAAGAAACTTTCAAAACCTGATTCTTATTATAAATATCCCATTCTTAGAATTATACCATTGTTTTTGCAAACTCAAACCCCATCGTCCACACTTTTCAATTTCCCTCTCCCTTGAGTCCATTCGGCCACCTGGTCCTACCGAGTTTTCTTTTGTAGTTTTACCTTTAATCATTGCTGTCCCTTCCTACATTAACAGACCTACAGCAGACTTTCAGTGTTCTATCTAATTTTACTATCCCTGATATTACATCTATTTTTCTTCCCTCCAATCTGCTTGTTTTCTAATATATCAAAACAAGATAAATCTTGTTACTATTTTGAGTTGGTTACTTCCCAGACCAAAACCTTCAGGGGTTCCTTGCTGAGAAGTGAATTAGAATAGCAGTCAAACCTTCCACAGTCCCCCCCGATCTACCATCTCAACTCTGTTTTAGTCCTATTTTGTGGCATAACAAATTTCCACCAAATGAAGCAGCTCAGAATAATATACATTTATTATCTGTAGTTTCTATGGGTCGGGAATCTGTGATTGGCTTAGCCAGATGACTCTGGCTCAGGGTACCCCACGGGTTGCAATCTAGCTGCTGGATGGAGTTGTAGTCATCTGAAGGCTCAACCGGGGTCGGGGGGAGAGGGTGGAGTCTGCTTCCAAATTCACCCAGATGGTGACCGAGAGGTCTCATTTCCTTGCTGGCCATTGGCTGGAAAGCTCAGTACCTTGCCGCACGGGCCTTTCCCCAGGTTGCCGGTGTGTCCTTATGACATGGCAGCTGGTCTCTGCCACAGTGAATGATCAAAGAAAGAAAGAGCTCAACACAGTAGCTGCAGTGTTTCATAATGTAATTGCCTCAGAAGTGGTAAACCTTCATTTCTGTCATAGTCTTCTTGTTGCTGTGTTTGTTTCCTATTGCTGTATAACGAATTACCACAAACTTGATGGCTTAAAGCAACACAAATTTATTATCTTACAGTTCTACAGAACAGAAGTCTGAAATGGGCCAGAAGTGCAGTATTCCTTCTGGAGGCACTAGGGGAGAATCCATTTCCTTTTTTTCCAGATACTGGAGGCCACCTACATTCCTTGTCTTGTAGTCCCTTCCTCCATCTTCCTCCAAAGCCAGTAGGGTCGCGTCTTCTCTCAGCATTTGCTTCCATCCTTATATATCTTCTTCCTAATGCCAAGTCTACTAAGTCCCTCTTAAATTAAAGGGACAGTGATTACACTGGGCTCACCCAAATATTCCTAAATAATCTCCATCTATCTCAAAATCCCTAACTAGTTCACAAATCACATATTCAAAGTCCCTGCTGACCTATAATCCAACATATTTCCAGGTTCTGGGGATTAAGACATGCACATCTTTGGGCTAAGGGGTTGGGGTACTTATTAAATCTACCAAAGTCACACAAATCAACCCTGGTACAACGTTGGGGGAGGGATTATAGAAGGGTATCGCTGGGGACTGACTGCCACAAAACCCACCTTCTACATTTTCCTAATCTTGAGCACACTTCGATCCTTTTAGCTGGACCTGTCCAATTTTCACTTACCATTAAAATATCTTATAATAAGAGCAAATATTATAAAAGGTCAAATATAATCATAAAGGGTATACTAGTACTCACAGTAAATCTTCTTCGATGTTTGAAAATTTTATCTTTACAATGTTTGGAAACTTTCACAATAAAATGGGAGAAGATTAAGCCTCAGCTTCATGAACTATTTCTCACCATTTGTCCTCAGAGGACTCACTTCCTTCCGGTCTCTTATTCATACTTATTATGGACATGACTCATTTGGTTTCAAATAATATGACTTTTCTAATGTCACTAAAATTAAATATATGAATGGATACTTCCATTTGATACCACTGGATCTTCAGGGAAGGACTACACCTTTAATCTCTACTCAATTTTTCCCATGGAAATACCTATAGGGGCACAACCTATAAATATAAATCATCATCAACAGGTTCAAGTCAGTAATATAGAATTTCCCTCCTAATATCAGTTTACTCACAATCAGTTTTAAAAGTTAAAGACAAAAATCAAGGCGCACACTCATGGGTAAGAGGATTGTTGTGTATATATATGTGTATATATATATATATATATCTACATATATATATATATATATATCTACATATATATATATATATGTAGATATATATATATATATATATATATATAATTTTGTGTGTGTGTGTGTGTGTGTATGTGTGTATAGTCAATATATTACTATTTTTCCAAAAGTGGAAATACATCTGTGCTGATCCAGTCATTTTCTTTACCTTGTTTCCCGTGCAAAAAACGACAATAATTTGGAAGATGCCTGAGCAAAGATAGGAGTGAGTGTGCAGCAATGAAACAGATTGTTATTCTGAATATAATTCCCCAGTTGTCTTATTAGAACACGGCATGCCTTAGTTAATTAAGTTTACTCCATATGGAATAAGAGAATTTTTAAAAATCAGTACCCTTCCTGACTTTTCGTGGCACCTCATTCAGAACATGCTTATTAATGTCCATAAGGAATGCTTTATTGTAAGTGCTTTTAATATTAGAAAATAAACCTGAAGCATAGCAATACCCTTCACCATTTATAAAAACACAAAACCATAAAAAATAATTTGCAGTCTGTGTGTCCTCCTCCATAGGACAGTCCACCCACCCTTCACCATGAGACATTGCTCCTACCGAACTTCAGCGGTCTTTCTCTGACAGGAGGTACACCAACAAGTTATATTAAACAGTAAAAAAAGGAAATACTGAGCACGACACCAGCTCTAAGTACAACACTAAGACATTTGTTCAAAAATGTCAGCCAAGGAAGATAAATTATGAAGGTGTAACTTGTCAGGCTCTTCTAAACCAAACAGTAAAAAATCAAGAGTTAGTGTCCAAGTCTTAGACTCTGCCAAGGAAAAAAGTGGTTTTGGCCTCAAATCTTCTCCATTCACTTGTAGACACGTTTATTTCAAAACAGGGCATATTCACTTGACAATGGACCCATAGTTAAGCAGGAAAGGTCTCAAAACCTTGTATTTAAAACTTAAACTTATGCTCCATTAATTTATATTTCCTTCCTGAGTTGATGGACTCAAGCCCAGGAAAAAAGAAAAAAAAAAAACCTTCATTCTGTATTTAATCATTACATTTATTTAAGGTTCAACTATAGTACTTAGAATATTAGAAATATTCTCCACTATTTGAAAGTATAATAGTCTCCCTTCATTTTCCATGGAGCATATGCTATAAAGAATTGCATCACTTTACATATTCTTAGTCAGTAAAATCAACAGTTTTAGTTTTTCTCAGAACATAAGCTTATGGGCACCACTGATGCCTCATCATGATTTCAAATTCAGCATTTAAGATGTTAATTTCTTCTTAGTATGTGGACTCTAAGTACCCTTGTGCTAGCTTGGTCCTGGCCATAAGAGCTAGGAGGCTTAGTCCATAGATGTCTTCACTTAAGGATGAATACACTTTTGTATTCATCTTATAAAATCGGAAGCCTAGCAAAATGAATGCATATTAAATCTGTGATAGGCAAACATAAAGGCACACGTTTCCCATCTGAACTGTTAACCCTAAACTTCACTACATTTAAATACAAGTAAATCTAATCAAGTTTTATTCCTTTTTACTTTATCTGGAAATCATTCCTTGGTATAAGGCTTCTCCCTGGTTAACTTCAAGATCAAAAATCTCTCTTTTGAGACCAAGTTGTCTATTTTCAACTGGATCTCTCTGCCTGCATGGCTCACTTATTTGTGAATCTTGAAACATCCCAAACTGAAGTAACTACCATCACCTGCACCTTCTCGTGGGCCCCCTGTTTGATTACTGATACGTTCATTCTGCCCATTTGCTTAAACAAAAACCGTGGAATAGTCCCCCCCCCCCAACTCCCCCCATCCAACTACTCAATCAAAAGTTTGTCAAGTCTATGACTTTACCAGCTCTTTTCCTCCACTTTCTCTCTGCCTTCACCACCAATGTCTTAGCTCCATCATCCAGCATCCTTCACACGCAAAACGTTCACTTCTTCAATGTTCTCCCTGTCTCCAGCTTTTCCTCCTTCCGAGCCACCCTCCACTCCACTCGCAGAAGCCATACCCCGGCTATGAACCACGTACCCGAAGGACCGGGTTTTGGCTCTCTGGCAGGCCCCTACTCCGCACCCTTTTATATTCCACACATGTTTCCCATCATTCTTCTCAAGGAACCTGTTTATTCCTTCAACAAATATTTACTCATTCACAAACACAAGCACCTCCTAATTCACGAGGCACCAGGTGCTGCTCCTGGGTCACACATAAAGGTTCCCCAAATACCTCACTCTTCCATGCTCCCACACCTCTACACTTGCGATTTCTTGTGTCTGGAACACAAGTTCTCGTCCCCTCTTCTTGGCCTCCCTCAACAATGGAGAGAATAAAAATCCAAGGACTACTATTGACAGGTTTGGTTTGGTTCTGTGCTGGCATTGCCCTACTTATTCGTGTCTAGTGTGTGGATGCAGCAATTGGCACAACTAAGAGACTACACACTAAATACTAGTTAAGTCTTAACTAAGGACACTAATATTAACAAACACCGTTCAATATTGTCATCAGCCTATCTCTTCTGTCTAAGCTTGAATCAGCACATTTTCCAAAGAACATCTGCATCCCCTCACTCAGCACCAAGGAGAAGCTGTACTGAGGTCTTGCAGAGCAGGGTAGACAGTAGATAGCTCTTACGCTTGATTATTTTTTTTTTAAGATTTTATTTATTTACTTGACAGACAGATCACAAGTAGGCAGAGAGGCAGGCAGAGAGAGAGGGGGAAGCAGGCTCCCTGCTGAGCAGAAAGCCCAATGCGGGGCTCGATCCCAGGACCTTGAGATCATGACCTGAGCCAAAGGCAGAGGCTTAACCCATTGAGCCACCCAGGTGCCCCATGCTTGATTATTTTAGATGAAAAATATGAAGTAAATAAGAATTTCAGACACAATACCCACTGATCTATTTCCCTTTCTTCCATGAAGTCATACCTCCCCAAGAGGTGAATTTTGACTCTGGTAGCCTCATTCCTATATTCTTCTCATCGACTTTTATCATAAGACATTAAATACTATTTTTTAAAAAATGTAATAAATTATTCACTAATATGATCATAATGACAAAAAGAAATTCTGTTGCTTCTTTGTTCCCAGAAAATCAAAATAGCTGAAAATGAATGAGGAAGACAATGCAGAGTAAGTGGGGGGAAGGAGGATAACCAATATCACTAGTTAATTCACACCAGTTACAAACTCCCCTCTGCTTGAAAGTATGTGCTATTCCTCACAGCTTCCTCTGGATTCATTAGAGAAACTGGAGGCATGTTCTTTGAAGCACAAAACTAATTAATCTCTATTTCTTAGAAGTCCTGTGGAAAAGGATCCAGGACATAGAAAGAGACTATGAATTCAGTAATGGGCAGAAGTGAAAACTCCAAGCCAATGGAGACTAATAGCGCTATTCCCAAACGTGTAGAAACTTCACCTTGGTTAGATTTTTTTTTTCTTCTGATTTTCATTTAGCATAAATGAAGACAGAGCTGGCATGATCCCCAGTAACTCAGAAATTCAATTTTCCTTCTTTATGACTTGGTTACCAAGAGGTACAATGCATCAGCTCTCTTCAAACACGGACTCTAAAATTCACGTCACGGTAGATAGCCAGACTAGAGGTCAGACATGAAGACCTCTGGCCCAAACGTTCGCCGGCTCTTTCGGCAAGGAGGAAAACGTAAAGGAAATAAGAACAACAAAGCAAAACAAAACAAAACCCTACAAAAAAAAAAACAAACAAAAAAATACTGTGGTGTGCCATCCATAAATTCTAAGCAAATCACCCCAAAGTGACCGTCTTTAGAAAACTACAGCCGTACAATGAGACACCAACTAACACTCAAGGCCTTACCATATTCTAGGTTCTATACTATGAACTTGACATGCATGAATTCATTTAATCCTATTTTCATTCACATTTTAATATGAAACTGAGGAGGAAGAGAGAGATTCAGGCCCCAGGTCGCAGTGCTAGTCAACCGTATTTTCCCTCCGCCCCATCCCAGTCAGTCGTGAGAAGCTTGAGTCCAACACACCTGTGTTCAAACAGCAGCTTTGCCATTTATTAGCTGAGAGACGTGGACCAAAGCACCAGACCTCCCAAGCCTGCTTCCTCGTCTACCGAATGAGTATACTACCGAATGAGCCTACTTGAAAAGGCTATTGTGAAAAATGAAAAAAAACAATGCATTTCACATATACCCTATGCTTAAAGTATATGAACAAAATCAAAAAATTCTAATTTCTCTTCATGCAATATTCTTCTATTGTCTGATCTTTCCCCTTGGAAAACATTTATGTAAAAGCTAATTTGTTTTTACAGTGCCGTAGACTTCTAGCTCCTTCCAGACCTGCTTCTTAAACATGCTTAGAAAAAAGGCAACTAAGTTTATAAACAGAGCTGCTAGGGATTTTTCCTCACGTACTACAAAACCAGACATTTTGTTATGAGTTTTGCTCAGTTCTTTGATGACGCTACTAAAACAGGAAGTCAAATTTCTTCACAAGAAGAAAAAAAAAACAAGATAATGGGTATTTCATTTATCACAACAAGGGGCGCCTGGGTGGCTCAGTTGGTTAAGCAGCTGCCTTCGGCTCGGGTCATGATCCCGGCGTCCTGGGATCGAGTCCCACATCGGGCTCCTTGCTCATCGGGGAGCCTGCTTCTCCCTCTGCCTCTGCCTGCCATTCTGTCTGCCTGTGCTTGCTCTCTCTCCCTCTCTCTCTCTCTGACAAATAAATAAATAAAATCTTTAAAAAAAAATAAAAATAAAAATCACAACAAACCATTTCCCGGTTACAGAAACTGATGTTCATATCAAATAACTAGTCCAATATCACCCAGTCAGAAAACGGAATGTGAGTCTATGTCCAGAGCTGCAAATACACTTTTTAGTAAGTCGGGTTTGCCTGTGAAGTTTTCTTTTAAGTCACCCAAGATCTTTCTAAGGTTTCTTCCTGTCCCCAAGTTCAAATTAACTATCTCCAAGTTAACTTCCAGTTCCTAAGACTCAAGCTAACCAGAACATTTTTACCAGGATAGTTTGAAAAGACAACTTGGTCTAGGCTCATGGGCCACTGGCCATTAGTGGTCACTTTTCGAGAGCTTAACAAGCCAAAAAGTTGGTGAACAGCTCAACCATTTGAAAACTAAGTGTCCTCAGGCAAAAAGTTGTTTTTCCTGAAATCTAAATCCCAGAAGAGAGGATAAAAAGATTTTATGATTCTTTAGGATTTCAAGAAAATAACACAGAAACTAGAAACTAGTTTTCTTCTGTGAAGCAGCAGTCACAGAAATGTAGCTCGGAGGCCTGGACTTTGAGCAGCCCCAGAGCCCCAGTGACACAGAGGAAAGAATATTTGAATGTGTTCAGTTCTGGGAGGGCCTAACCTCAGCCCACTCTGGTGGATGGAGAACTGCAAGAGGCCTTTCTTCTTAAAAGTCTCTGGAGCAAAAGGAAATGCCGCTCGCTGCTCGATATGGAATTCCACCCCAGACAAAGTGCAGAAACAGGGAAGGAATTTGCTTTCTAACAGAGCCAGGCACACCACAAGGAAACCTTGTCAGTTAGGAGAAACCTGAACTATGTGAACCACTATTTCAAAGAGAAAGCTAATGTATGTATCCAAACGCTACTGCGATATTCATCTCCCCTGATTTTAATCAGTCACTAATAAACATCTGCACCACTAGATCTTTGAAAACGCAAACGCAAAAGAACCATATTCATCCCAAAATATAATCAGGTTTCGTCTCTTGAAGTGATGGTGTAAAGCCCTTATTGGAGGATCCATCCACTCACGCTTATTGCAATTTGGCTTGTAGGACTCGATGACCTATAAACGATTGTAAAATGTCTAAGGGCTCAGCAATGCAGGTCTCGACAAGCAACAAGACTGTGGGAGGGGCCTGTCTCATGGGGAGTTGGCCAGGGACACCTCGCAAATCTACTGCCTGCTTTAGCGTTTCCTGTGCAGAGATCTGCTGTGCATTTAATACTTCCAATGAAGCGGAGAGGGCTAGAACTGGAAGAGGATACTTTCAACCAAGCCACGTCTCTCAGGGATCCCATATATTTCAATTGCTTTGTGGAGACCAGCCAGGGCACTTGGTTGCTCATGAGCAATTCTAATCACTCCAGCACCCTGTGGTAATCCAGACGCATACTTGGAATGTTTCCAGAGAGCTGTTCTCAATCAGGCAACTGTCTTCGTAACAGAACAACTATATGCTCACTCCTGTTTGAAGGGTCCATCCTGCCACAGCCATTGAACCTTCTGTTAAAATTTGCAAGGTTCCTTCCATCCTCTGGGTTAACATGTGCAGGTAGAAGTAACGGGCCACAATGCAGAAATAGGTGGGCTTCCTCACGTCTCCACTATAATGTAGCTAAGCTTTCAAGAAAAGGCTGAAAAAGTGATAGGGAGACCGTGCAGTACAATGAGTAGTCAGAAAAGACATTCATTCATTCAACGAGTACTCACCTAGCACCCACTGCAAAGGACTATAAATTATAATAGGTAGTTAAACCATGAGGAATTTTTTTTTAAATTTTGAAACAGAGCACTGTGCTAATGTTCAGGAAAACTACATAAGAAGTATAACTACTCCCGGAGATGGTATGTTCATGTTTTCCCTTTGTAGTCTTTTATCGGAAGAACCCAAGCCCTCAGAGCATCAGGAATTAATCTCCACTTTGCAAGAAATTGTACTTAAAAAAAAAAAATCTTACTGTGGTAATATAAGTCATCAAGGCACAGTTTAAAAACCCAACAGTCTCTCCACTTCAACTTCTTGTGAAATATTTTGGAGACATGTGAACTACATGACAGTAGCTGGGTTCAAGTCGTTAGGACGCTGATTTTGATAAATTCTTTGAAGGTAAACTCTACGCCTGTTTGTTCCACGTAAAACGCGTGGATCTCAATTAAGTAAAAGAATCATGAAGTTTTCTTTGTTAGTGAGGAATGAGCATTTTCAGTTTAAAATTCTGCATGAAATTAATCCTCTGTCATTTCCACAGACCTGAAAATGAACTTTGAGATGACATAAATCTTGCTTGTTCCTTTTCAGTCTCAAGCTCCCTCTTCTAGCCACGTCAGGATTTTAGAGCACGAAGGCAAGGAAAATAGAAAGAAATACAAATCGGTTCTACTTTCTAGCAGCTCTATTAAAACCGTACGGTATTAAAATGACTGGCAAAAAAAAAAAAAAAAAGATGTTGGGTTGGGAGAGGAACTGTAATTATCCATATTATTAATTGCATAAACATTTATTAAGCATATACTCTGTTCTAGGTAACTTGCTTGTGCTAGACACTTGAAATACAAAGAAGGATTAGAGCCTTCGAAGATGCTCCGGTCTGATGGTGACCAGATTCCTGTTGCCAGAGATTACAGAGTTGACAGGACACATTCCTGGAATTCAAACAAGTTCTATCTACGTGTATCTGTAGGTTGTGTGTGTCAAGTAATCACTCTGCTGGCAGAGGTCTTCGCTACAGTCCACATAAATCTTAGGTCACGGAGTGTTACAGATGACGCATATATCACGATTAAAAATACACATTGCTTGGGGCGCCTGGGTGGCTCAGTGGGTTAAAGCCTGTGCCTTCGGCTCAGGTCATGATCCCAGGGTCTTGGGATCGAGCCCTGCATAGGGCTCTCTGCTCAGCAGGGAGCCTGCTTCCTCCTCTCTCTCTCTGCCTGCCTCTCTGCCTACTTGTGATCTCTGTCAAATAAATAAATAAAATCTTAAAAAAAAAAATAGGGGTTTTATGAGCTAGAAACACTGAAGGTCTACACGCAGATTTGCTGTAAGGCATTCTACCTTGGGCCGGTCTCGTGGAAGGATGGAGAGCTGGGACGCCTTGCAGGGTGGCTGTGGCTTTCATGCGGTGGAAGCCCGGAGGGCTTCCTGTAGGGAAATCCCTGCTGCAGGTCAGTGAGGACAGCAGTCTGGCTAGAGATGCGGACTGGGGTAGAGGACAGTAATTTATAGACTGGGGCTGGATTTAAGAGATTTTAAATTCCAAGGCTCAAGTATTCGAACCGTATCCTATAAATCACAGGGAGACACTGAAAGCTTTTGGGCAGTGTGGTAACATAAAAGCCATACATTTTTTTAAACATGTAGAAATATCTTTATTCCCCTAAAAACATACACTTTCATTTATGTTTTTTCTGAGACACATTATCGTCTTGGTCTTGGGTGTTCGACTCTTTAAAGAACTTTTTACTTGGACGGAAACTTAGACGTGCAGCGTGGGGAGCACCGACCGAGAGCTCCCGGCCACCCTCCGCGCAGCAAAGCCGGGGTGCGGGAAGACGGCCCGGGGAAGGCCGGCGGGGTCCGGACCGCGCGCGTGCGGACGCCCCGCCTGACCGAGCTCGCCTCTCTGCGTGGCGGGAGCGCTAAGGCCGGCGCCGCACCGCGAGCCTCCACTGTAAACTCGGTGGAAACGACTCGGCTGCCCTCGGGCCACCGCCTCGGCCTCCGGCCGTCGAGCCGCACGCGCCCTGAGCGGAAACCCGGGACGCGTGCTCTGGGCTCGGCCACAAGCTCCCCCTCGGCTCACCGCAGCCTGCGCCGCCTCGCCGGTGGCCTCAGGACGCCACGCCCCCGCGGACCCCCTCTGCCCGCAGCGGTGCCCGCGCCGCCCCCGGCCCAGGAGGGGCAGCGGCTGTGGTCGGAGCCGGCGGCGCTCGCCCGGCGCTGCGCAGGGACCCAGCAGCCCGCACGCCGGTGGCTCCGCTCGGCGCCGGGCGTCCTCGGGGCCGAGGCTCGCTCCTCCCAGGACCGAACGCGTCCCTTCGCTCGCGTCCTTCTTCCGTGGGGCACGAGCGCGACAAGCACAGCTGCGTTTGCGGACGTCGCAGACACGAGGCCTCCTTCCGGCCGATGCGACCCGGGCCTGCCCCAGAAGCCGCGGCTCCGGCGAGGTGGTCGGACCCAACCGGCTGGGCTTCTCGGCGCTGGGCTTCGGGGCCGGGTCCAGCACATAATGACGTGCTATTTTCCTTCTCCTGGGCATTACTCGTTCTTCAGAAGCCACGAGCAGAGTGGCTGCCGCAGTCCCAGGGGCTGCGGGCGCTTCTCCTCCGGGCGCGCCGCCAAGTAACAACACCCTAAGCTGATCACAACCCTTAACGCGGCTACTGCTTTAGCCCGCGTTCGTTACACTCCACAGAGTAGCTCCTAAAGATAAAAAAGGATGCTCCTTCTCCCCCTTGCCCCTGCGTCAGGGTAACAGAAAGTAGGGAGCTGCTGTTCAGCTGTTTCTGATGGTGTTTTTTTCTTATTTGAAAAAATGGTTAATTCAATATAAAGTCTCAAGGACACCTGTTTGTGCGAAGGAGCAGAACGTGCTATGCAAGTGCTTTTAGAAAGGTACATGTGTGTCTATCAACAGAATACTTAAAAGATTGGGCAGATGGCACACCTGCGTGGCTCAGTGGGTTAGGTCTCTGCCTTTAGCTTGGGTCATAATCCCAGGGTCCTGGGATCGAGCCCCGCACCAGGCTCTCTGCTCAGCGGGGAGCCTGCTTCCTCCAGTCTCTCTCTCTCTGCCTGCCTCTCTGCCTACTTGTGATCTCTATCTCTGTCAAATAAGTAAATAACATTTAAAAAAAAAAAAAGATTGGACAGGTATTTATTCTTAAAACACCCTCTGTATCCATTACTCAGGTCACCTTACTTGAAGCCCTAAAAACAATGAAAAGAGTAGCAAAACACTCTCATGTAATGATCTGAGAATAGTTTTTAAAAGAGGGAAGTAAATTATTCTGAGAAATCTGACTTTTTTTCAGTTCTATAAAAAGAACTGTCTAGGATTAAAAGGTAACATCTAATAATGGGCAACACATTGTCACATAGTTTAAAATTCAAAAAATACAAAAAGGTACTCAAGGAAAAAGTATCTTTCTCACCCCTGGCTGGAGTATTTTTAAAGCAGAAGAAATACATTAGAAAGACATCTTTTTTTTTTTTTTTTGGTCTGTTCTGCATGTGTATTTGTGTTTCTGAGTAATGGTCACCATGACAACATCTTACAATAAGCTACCTAACATTAATCAGATCAGAATTTATTGCCAAATGTTTGGAATTACAAATCATGAATTCTCTAAGCGAAATCTCAAAGCTGAAATCAAGCAACAACAGATATGCCATTGTATTATACCAGGTCTGAAGTATGTTCTTTATATAAAGCTCCACATAAATAATCAAAAGCAGAGATTAGGCAAGAAATTATGCCTTGTTTTTCAATGACAAGAATGGCATGCATTGCTATTTCCTACCATTATAAAAACATCTACTAACAGAAGCCCAGGCCCATATGCACTGGTTGAGTGAATTCTTTGAAGTACCTGAATAGCAAGAAATTTCACCAAAGGATGCAGAGATCGAACTAATTTTTCAAATCTTTTGCAAATATACTTTAACTAAAATATTGCCTTAGAGAATCACGCTTTTAGGAAATTAGATAACCAGTCATCCAAGCAAAATGGGTAATCCCATTTCCACAAGATAATCACTGAGAGAAGAGCCACGACCTATGGCGGTAGTGCCTCCTGGAGCTCAACAGCCCCCGCTTCGTGGAGAGTTTTCTGCTGCTCCGTCTAGGTCCCTGGTTGGAATTCACACTAATTCGTTTAGTTTATTTTCCTGGGAAGATGAAGTATGGCTAAACATGCTTCTCCCACCGAAATCCAATTTAAAGACAGTTGATCTTAAGCTTCTTCCTCTGTCAAAACCCCACCTTCTCCCTGCCCCAATCCCCCTCTCCCTGCCCACCATACCACCAGATTTCAACCCCAAATCATTTTAGTCGCTCATCTATGGTACCCTCCCTAAAATTTTCATCTCTCTCATAAAATCTGAACATTAAAATGGGATCTAGTGTCATTAAGTAGGACCAAGGCCAAGCAGAGGGGAACCGTTCTTGGTTGATGCGTATGGGCTCTCCCCTCGCCCAATTCCAACAACACTCTTAATTAAGTTCACATCTCTATTATTTCCCTCTGATGTTGTGGTAAACTTTTTTTTTTTTTAAGATTCTATTTATTTACTTGACAGACAGAGATCACAAGTAGGCAGAGAGGCAGGCAGAGGGGGAGGGGGAAGCAGGCTCCCTGCTGAGAAGAGAGCCCAATGCGGGGCCTGATCCCAGGACCCTGAGATCATGACCTGAGCCGAAGGCAGAGGCTCAACCCACTGAGCCACCCAGGCATCCCATTTTTTTTTTTTTAAGTTCTTAATAAGAAAAAATATTCTTCATAAGAGTCCTATGATACTGAAGTTACATTGGGAAATGGGTCATGGTGACATTCGGGTCTTGGTTCTCTTGAGCCCTGCACCATTCATCCGTTCTTCCTGAACTTATTCTATATTTTATTCATTGTTTGAAGGCACAGCACATGCCACTTTGTATTTCGATCATTCAGGAGGTTAACATCGCCACCTAATTTAGTGTCGTCCGAAACTAATGAACTCATTCTGAAGTCTGTCATCAAAACCACTGATGAAAAGAGTAAATAATCCAGTCCCCAAACCAAAGTTAATAAATTCATACTGTTTTAAACAGTGTTTATTTCAACCTATTAACAGAAGAATTGCTCTGATTCTTAAAAGTAATTCAACATTTCGGGGCACCTGGGTGGCTCAGTCGGTTAAACGTCTGCCTTCAGCTCAGGTCATGATCCCAGGGTCCTGGGATCGAGTCCCATATCGGGCTCCTTGCCTGCTTCTCCTTCTGCCTACTCTACCTGCCACTCTGCCTACTCGTGCTCTCTGTCAAATAAATAAACAAAATCTTTAAAAAAAATCACACTTCATAGCACATACGAGACCAATCACTGTGTACAGTCCCTCAGCGAAAATGGACTACGCGCAGGAGCCGGTATCTTACGCGTGTTTCACAGAGACGCTCAGGAAACTCCTCAGCAGGGAGCACCCACAGTGCCGAATTCCCGTGGCGGGGTGACAGTGATGTCAGAAAGAGAGCCGGAAGTCTCCTGACGGTAGTCTGTGCTGTAGCACTCAGCTGATGAGTACATCACCTCTTTCTTAAAATAGATTTCATGAGAATCACCATAAAACTGAATCTTGTTCCCTTTTGGAAGGTAAAGAAACGTGTTCATCCATAGTGGTCCATGTCTAAGGAGGATCGACTCATGAGAAAAGTGAGGTTAGGTCCGTGTGAGGCAGGCTCTACCCAACACAGCACTCTTGGGCTGAGACTCGCTGGGAGAGGTCTGGCAGAAACACAGCAACAGAAGTCATCTGATGATGGAAACTTATTTTTGAGTAAAAGCTCGTCTTCTGAAAAGATTACATTGGAAAAAGCAGGAAAAGGCAGAAAATAATAAATAATGTCAATAGATCTCAAACTGCA
This sequence comes from Enhydra lutris kenyoni, assembly GCF_002288905.1. Lineage (NCBI taxonomy): Eukaryota > Metazoa > Chordata > Mammalia > Carnivora > Mustelidae > Enhydra > Enhydra lutris. The sequence goes on along the minus strand of NW_019154108.1, from coordinate 3,959,555 downwards.
AGATAGTTTTCCAAAGGCAGTTGTCACCGTCTAAGTAACCTGTGCCATCTGTCCCACTTATTTCTGTACCGTATTTGTGAGGCTGTGATCGTGTGCACAGAGCAGTGGGCACCACAGCCCCGATATTTAGAGCTTGAGCGTGGACATACCGAAGAGAACCAACGGAACAAGTTCCCTGATTTCTATCAACACCAAGATTATTCATCCAAAGGATTATGATTTTAATACTTAAAGCAATATCTAGTTTATCAATTCATGGTGCTTATAACTGAAACTCACATAATACAATGTTAGGACATCTTTTATTTAAATAGTATATTGGTAGGACATCTTTTATTTAACTTTTAAAAAATTCGATATTTGTCTTTATTATACATCAAAGCTATCATTTACATTTCATACTTTTTATTTATCTCTGAAAACAAACCTCACAGAATGTTATGTATGTATACTTGGATTTTAAATTTGGACTTTAATATTTTGTCATTGATTTGCTTCTATTGACTGGGAATCTTTTTTTTTTTTTTTAAGATTTTATTTATCTATTTGACAGGGAGATAGAGAGAGCATAAGTAGGCAGAGAGGCAGGCAGAGGGAGAGGAGGAAGCAGGCTCCCCGCTGAGCAGGGAGTCTGATGTGGAGCTCGATCCTAGGACCCTGAGATCAGGACCTGAGCCGAAGGCGGGCGCTTAACCTACTGAGCCACCCAGGTGCCCTGCCTTTTTTTTTTTTTTTTTTAAACCAAAAGTCCTCTGCCTTGCTCTCAAGTGTCATCATCCAGTCCTACTGCATTTATCCAATCTTGTGTCTCTCCCTCCCCCACTAGTCAGCCTCTGTTCTGGACAGGATACCTTACATATGTTCCAAGCCTACCTCTTCCACTGACTGTTTCTTTCCTGCACATTTCTGGTCTTCCCCATAATAGGAATGTTCTCATTTTTCCATATGTTTCTCATAGCCTGTCCATTTTCTTTCTTTCTTTTTTTTTTGTTTTTTAAAGACTTTATTTATTTATTTGTCAGAGAGAAGGAGAGAGAGAGCACACAAGCAGGCAGAGAGGCAGGCAAAGGCTGAGAGAGAAGCAGGCTCCCTGCTGAGCAAGGAGCCCGTGTGGCGCTCGATCCTAGGACCCTGGGATCATGACCGGAGCCGAAGGCAGAGGCTTAACCCACTGAGCCACCCAGGTGTCCCAACCTGTCCATTTTTAAGATCTACCTTCTCCTCTGAGAAGCTTTCATTGGTTGGTCCCTGAAATCCCTCTCGATGTCTGTCATTGTATCACTCACATCTAAGCAGGTCCCTGGCACCAGCCTTACCTCCTCAGTTCTTCCTCTCACCCTGTTCCAGGGCCACCTGGCATTCTCTTGCCTCAGGGACTTTGCCTACACTGTCCCCTCCATCGGAAAATGCTCTTCATCCAGAAGGCTACATGTCACACCCTTTCCACCTGCAAATATTTTCTTAAACATCCTGTTTCCTAACCACCCTATTTAATATTGCAACTCCATTCCCAGATTCTCTACCCACTTTTCTTGCTTTAGTTTTCATTGCATTGGACTGTCACAAAGACAGGAATTTTTATCTGTCTTATTCACGGTTGTAACCCCAGTGCCTCTAATAGTGTCTGGCACAAATATGTGTTTTGATATCTGCTGAATATATTCCGTGAATTTATTAAATGCTAATTACCTCCTAAGACCCTAAGCATAGTAAGTTAAATTTATTGAATTTCATGTTCTACATGCTTCATAAGTATTCCCTTGTTTAATCTTCCCAACACCCTGTGACAAAGGTTCTATTATCACTACACGTTTACAGATGGAAAAATGTATCACAGGGAGATCAAGTAAATGAACCACAGTTAAGTAACCAGTGTTAAGTGGCAGCAACAACAGCACACTCGTTCACATTTCACATGTCTTTTAACTTCCCCCAAATGTTCTTACATTGGTTCTATCCTCAACTCGAACTGTTGGCCGCTTACTGTAAAGAGTGAATTTATGTCTGTATGGTATGTACCTCTTTCTAAAAAAGAACACGAGGCAATTTGCTTTAGATATTATTTTCTTCTTACACAAAGGAGGGAGAGAAATGGGAGGGAAAGAAGAAAGCCGTAGCATCACAATTACCAAGAGACATCAGGGGAAAGAAATAGAGAACTCAGGGCTTGGCTCTAGTGTCGTCTAGAAGTTATTAGCTAAGAAAATAAGAAAAATATCCTGAGTGAGCTGGAACATGAAAATTAGTCTGTACCAAGTCTAGCTACTTTAAAAAAAGACTTCAAAAATACAAATTGGAGGCCCCTAGAAGCCCTGGGTCTATGAGCCCCACAGAGCCTGGCTCACAGGTGGGGGGCGGGTGCAGAAAACTTGGTTCAGAAATTCTAAGTAGAAGCAATAATAGCAATGAGGCCAACTAAGCGGACATCCAGACCATACCCTCCAGTGTGGTCATATCAGGTTTTTATAGCCAACAGCACTTCTAACTGGTTGGTGCCTCTACTGTACTTGCGAACTATTCTGAAACTCATCCCTGAAGCTAACACTTACAAAATGCTTAATAAATCCCAGGCTCCACGCGGAGAGCTTTCACAGATTAATTTATGCAATCCTCATTAACTACTCCAAGATCACAAGGGTGGCAAGTATGTTCCCAAGGGCACACAGCGAAGTGGTCGAGCTGGACACATGTTCAGTCCACCTGACTCCCTGGTCTGTTACCGTTAGAAGGACCCGAGCTTCTGTGTAAGTACAGGTTCCTCCAGATCGTTCTTTCTTCTCAACAATTGCTTTGGCCCTTTAAGTCATCCCAAACAAGCTCCTTGAAGGCTTGAATTCTGTGTTATTTATTTCTGTCTCTGGCACAGTGTCTGAAACATGGTAGGAGTCTGACAAATGTTTATGGAATGAATGAGTGAATGAGAGAACAAATGAATGGAGTGACTAGACGTTTATTTTTATACCTGATGTGAAAAATGGCACTTTCTAAGACAAAAGACCCCTTGGCTATGAATGCGGGCTTAGACAAATTATGTATGCTATCAAGAGAAGCCAGCTCCGAGTTTTCAGACTGGACGTTAAAACAGTAGAACAACAGCAACAGACAAGCAGAACAACGTGAGAAATAAAAATAATTAAAATAAACCTTAACTAACTCCACCTCCCTTTTCTACCACAAAGTAGGATTAAGCTGTGGGAGGAAAAGTTTAATCCGCTCGAATATATGGTGAACTTAATTTTATAATCTTCCTAATATCACAGGCTTTTTCAAAGCCCAAGGCCTACTGTATTTAGAAATGCAGGCCTGTTACTCCTAAACGTGGGCCTACACGATCTCCTTATGTTTATTAAAGGTAAATCACAGTCTGAATGATTAGTCTTTACGTTTTAATTGTTAATGTTTTGTTATTCAGAGTTGATTTTACCTTAATCGGGTCTATTCTTCCTTAAATACGAACTTGATAACATATTTAAATTTTATAAGAGCCACTAAACAGAAAACTGAAAGAGAAACTTCCAGAATGTTTCTCTGAAAATAAAAAGTTTCAACTCTTCTCCCTCGATCTACCCCACTCATATACCTTTTCATACAGTTTTAAAAACAGCTAACTTAACACATTAGAGTAAAATTCTCCTTTCCCTAGAAGGAATGATCTAAAACCAACCCCCCAAAAGAGAGTTTTCCTGCTTCCTTCCCTTTTCTCACTCTGAAAATAATGTCTGCCCCTAAAGACTAGAATGGGATTTTCGTTTTAATTTCAACTGAAGCAAATATTATGGCTGTATTACTACTCATGAGCAGGAAGAAAATTACTCATCCATTCCACAGAGATATCTAAAACCAGAAGACTCAACACAGTTTCTCCCGTCTTAAAGGATCCAGTGTGATGGGATTAAATTTCACAAATTCCAAAATACATTTACGATATGGGATTTTAAAATTTAATCCCTTCGCCATTCACTTGAGTTTTGAACAGCTTGTTTATCTTCTTCCTGCTAAGCACAAAATGCAGCGCAGAAATGGAAACCAGATTTCTTTATGTGGTGAATCTCACGTGGTTTCCACATTTCTGCCGGCAGTTTCCCAGCAGACATTCATCTAAAAAATTCCTCCTTGAGATTTTTAAGCAAGATGGCCTCTGTAGCATTTTGTGGCATATTCAAGCGCACTCTCAAATGTACTGCAAATGGTCAGGTATCACAGCGTTCTAACTGCAGTTTGTATTTTAAGTCTTTGTAAAGGTAAATAAAAATGTCACGTACAGAAACCGGAAAGGAGATTTTTCGTCGTCTTGATTCTTCCTTAAGAAGGACTCCCCTTGGGGCGCCTGGGTGGCCCAGTGGGTTAAGCCTCTGCCTTCGGCTCAGATCATGGTCTCAGGGTCCTGGGATCGAGCCCTACATCGCGCTCTCTGTTCAGCGGAGAGCCTGCTTCCCTCTCTCTCTCTCTCTGCCTGCCTCTCTGCCTGCTTGTGATCTCTGTCTGTCAAATAAATAAATAAAATCTTTAAAAAAAAAAAAAAAAAAAAGAAGGACTCCCCTTTTTTTTGAGTCTTCGCATTCAGGATGATTTCAAATTGGTTCCAAGCACTTACTGGCCAGATGCCATGTGAGAAGCCCCCGTGCAGCCGCCAGAAGCCACAGGCATAGCCCCTGCCCTCAAGGAGCTTCTAATCCAGTGCGGAAGGTGATACATATCAGAACAAGACAAAGTTCTCAGATTCGGCAAGAAGAGTCGGCAGAGCACAAACTACAAATGGATGAATGAACGAAATGGACAATAAAGTCTATGCAGTTATCTGAAAATATTCTGTACGCAACATTCTCTGGAGCCATGAAAAAGCGGATTTAAAGTAAAACAGTGTGATTGATCTAAAACTCTAATATTCTCTCTCCTCCCTTCCGAAGACATTGACTGTTTTGTTTTGCTTCGCTTTGTCTCAAAAGTTGCTGGCTCATAAGAGAATTATTTTAAAGGCCACGAGGAAGGATAAAAGCAATGGAATTCAGTTTAGGAGCTACTTGTTTTTAAGTGATGCACACATCGGGTTAAATTCATCCAACTGAAAATGTAAAGAGGAAAAAATAAAAAATCTTTTTAAATCATGGCTTACGTATTTTCACCGATTCCTCAATTCTAATCCCTTGTTCTGAAAGAAAAATAAATAAATAAAAAATAAATAAAAACAGGAAGATTTGGGGCTGGAGAAAAGAGGAGAAAGTAATAGAATGTCTCACACTGATCAAGAGAGGAGTGGAGAGGGAAGAAGGACAAGTAGAAAAGAGGAGGAGAAGGAAAGAATAAACACGGAGGACATAGGGAGATGGAGACGAGAAGGGAGTTGGGGGAAATCGGAGCGGGAGACAAACCATGAGAGATTGTGGACTCTGAGAAACACCCTGAGGGTTTTGGAGGGGAGGAGATGGGGGGTTGGGTGAGCCTGGTGGTGGGTATTAAGGAGGGCACGGATTGCATGGAGCACTGGGTGTGGTGCATAAACAATTCTGGAATTGAATTCTGGAACACTGAAAAGAAATTTTAAAAAATGAGCAATAAGCCCACTTTACTGAATGCCTTTTGGTCACTTCGTAGAGGTGTGTTGACACCTACCAGATGGAGGGACATTAACACATGTCACTGCCTTTTGACACAACTGGTTGAGCTAATTCTCTGCTTTTCTTCTCTTCAAACATTCAGGGCCACCAGAAAATTCACCAAGGGTAGAAACATTTCTGCCCCAAGGCACTGCCATGACAGCTGTCCAAAGTATTGCCCCATGCATTACTGCAGAACACTTACGAAAGTGTCCCAATTTATTTTATCTGTATCATTTAATTCAGGCTGTCTCCCAGTGGCCTCCTCCCAACCACCTCACGTTGACAAATGCGAAAATAGGAGAACTGAACTAGAACCAATCAGTTCTGGTGCTCCTTCTCATATACCTCAGCTGCATCCAAGAATACAAAGGTTTAACCATATTGTACACCTGAGACCAATATACAACTGTATGTTAACTAACTGGAATTAAAACAGAACATTTGTTGTTTTTTTTTTTTTTAAAGATTTTATTCATTTATTTGACAGAGAGATCACAAGCAGGCAGAGAGGCAGGCAGAGAGAGAGGAGGAAGCAGGCTCCCCTAGAGAGCAGAGAGCCCGATGCGGGGCTCGATCCCAGGACTCTGAGATCATGACCTGAGCCGAAGGCAGTGGCCTAACCCACGGAGCCACCCAGGCGCCCCAGAACATTTGTTTTTTTAAAGTAGGCTCCAGGCCCAGCACGGAGCCCAACGTGGGGCTTGAACTCACAAACCTGATACCCATCTCTGAGCTGAGACCAAGAGTCAAACGCTTAACCGACTGAGCCACCCAGGCGCCCCTAAAACAAGAACTTTTTAAAAAAATGTTTAACTTCAAAGAAGTGGAATTTCTTCAAGAACGATGAAATTTTGAAATCAAATAGAATTAATTAAATCCATACAAACACTAAATCAAATCACCAAACATCTTCTGCCCCAGGCCCTGAGCGACTTGGTTTAGTGTTTTCACTGTGAATGCTAATTCAAAATGTCCACTTCATGGTCACAGTATACACTGGTAGTTGAAATGGCTTTCAGCATGGCCTTTCCAGTTCCCAACAGCACACACATACGCAAAAATTCACCGAAACTCTCCTTTATTGAAGGTGAAGGAGATAGGTACTATGTACTGCGGAATGGTAGTTTTAAGCAGAGAATTTTATATACTCAGAAAATCCTGCATATACCTAATACACAGAGAAACACACTGAAAATGATCCAGGAGAGGAATGCGGCAAAAGTGAATCTTCCTCTAAATGACCCTGAATATACAACACACAATCTAAACAAAATCAAATTAAACAATAATAAAGTTAGACTTGACATTAACAAATTGGATCCAACCTAACCAGTACTCGCATTACTGCGTGACCAACACTGATTATTTTATGATCTCAATGCAAAGATGGAAATAAAATTAAGGTTGATTCAGAAAACAGGACAAAATTTAGTGGCAAATCACCTCCCACTAGCTTTCTTACTCGCTGTTAAAGATTAAAAAAAAGGGGGGGTACTAAACTTTCCAAAAATTAACCAACTGAAATGTGGTACTGAAAATGTTGTGGTCTGGAATCTTGAAAAAAGGGAAGGAAATCCACTATACTCAACCTGGCCTCACTACTGACAAAGGTGATTCTACAAAAGTCAAAAGGTTTCTCTTAGGCTACTTATCATGGTTCCTGTTTTCTCTGTTCAGAAAACATAAAGAAGATGAAAACAAAACAAAACAAAACAAAAACAATTCTAAGTTCTTTTGGTTCTTTACTGAGCTTCTCAGTAATGTCGTTTCACCAGTCCCTGAAAACGCAAGTTGAATTCTGAGCGCTGTTTCCAGGAGTTGATGCGCACCCTGGGCCAGGTAGCACCCAGGGCCACCCTCAAATATTTCCAGGGGGGTCCAGATCACTCAAAGAAAAATCTATTTAGAATTCTATGGTTCTCCAGCAAAACAAGCCAGTATTTCAAAAGCAATCATTATCCACTCTGGCCAATGAAATACAAGACCAGTTCTTTTCTTGAAAAAACCCAGGTGAAATGGAAAGGAAGTGAAATGTACCAGAGGAAAACTCTGTTACAAAAAATCAGAGGTTGGGGGTAAACTGTTCCCTAACAAAACTGAACCAACAGGACCCAAAGTGTGTGTGCAGTTTTTAAATGCAAGGAGCAGTAAGTCCCCTCTGAAGAAATCAGTCCCCTTCAAATGTTGCATTTGCAAAACTACCAACACATCTCCTATCTAATTTACACCTGTTAACTTTCAATTGTTCCTGCAAAGCTCTGACAGGCACAATTTTTTTAAAAAATGAGTTAAATGTGCACACATTTCACACATAAAACTAATGCCTACCATTACAAAAAACATTGAATACACTCTAGCCTTAAAAAAAATAGGTTACTTTAAAAAGGGAAAGAATTTGATTTTGATGTTGCTAAATTCTCACATAAAGATCTGGTTTAGTTTAAAAAAAAAACACACACACATAATACATGCACATCTGTACCCAGCCATCCATACACATTTATGCACACACGTGTGTCTTAATATATACATACAAAACTATAATAGAAGTGGATAAACTCAAAAGAGAGTAAGCTCATCATGGGCTTTTCAAAAAGATTCTCCAAAAGGTTATCTTAAGGAGCCAGCGCTACCACTGCAGTGTTTCCAAAACAATCTTGCTGTCTTTCTTTCAGAATCAAGTATTTTCTTCTATTTTTACTCATTTTACACATACATGGTTTATGTACTGAGTGAGATTATAGACATCTTGAGGAAAATAACGCACTTTGTTCCTCAACAGTACTTGCTGTTGCTTGGGCTTTGGAGTCATGGTACCCATGAAACCAGCTGGGAAACCAGGGTCAGTCACTGAAGCAAGGTGGGGGTCCGGCTGGGCCCTCAGGCAGCACCTAACGTGCACGAGGCGCAGGCCTGGGCCAGGCCCTGTTCCAAGCTTTCATCACACGCTGTTAGCCTTTTTCATTCTCAAAGAAAACCAATCTTAAAGATCAGGGAAGTGGAGCCCAGAACAGTTAAATAATCACCAAGGTCACGTAGCAGGTCGTAAGGCCAAGATTCAAACACACATGGTCTAGCTCCAGAACCCTTGCACCGGACCGCCTCCCCAAACCTCCCCTTCTTCCTCTGTAGCCATGGGGAAACCCTACCTTCGGGCTTGTGGGATAACATCCCATCACATGTGAACAAAACTAGCCCAGGGGCCTGACATAAAATAAGGGCTCTAAAAGAAAAGGATTAAGGACACAAAACAAACCTATAAATGGAAAACCGTACACTTTCCTTTCTCTACAGCTTTTGCACTATAGTCCTGAAGGTCAGTGAAGTTACACAATCTGATTCTGTATGGTGAACTGAAGCCATTTGGGGTTGATTAATATGCAAATAATGTAAGCATTTATAAACATATACAATTAATACTCACCAACAACATGTAAATAACCTTTCAATACGAACTAATGGGTTCACCAAGTGCTTTTCCTTTTTTTTTTTCCTGTACAAGTAAAGCACATTGCCATGGTGGCATGAATAGAAGTATTTTAATATGGTGTCATATGTCCCCTGAAGAAATTCTCTGGAGTCTGAACAGAATTAAGAGACCAGTGATTACAATATACTCGACTAAACAGATGTATGTGGGATCAAACCCTTCTAGCAATTCATATAATTTGTATTTCCACTTTTGAATATACCAGAAGATTATCAATCCTAAAACAAAGATACTGTGCCATGTATGGCACAAGGACGTCTATCACCGCTTACAGACTTGGAGCTTCTGAAACGACCTACTACATAACTGTAGGTACTCTGGGTAGGGCAGAAACTTCCTGTCACACAAGGCCTGCCTTGAAGCCAATACGCTTCACTTGAGCCCCCAGTCACGGAGAGGTCACCTTCTATAGCCCTGGGGGGGAAAAAGTGCTTTCTGAGCCTTCATGGGATGCACACAGAGACTTTTTCCTTTCTTTTTTGCTATCATGCATGCTCCTTTCTGAGTCATACTAAGGAAATAAAATATTGGTGATGCCAAAAGACATCAGGAGGCAATATTCTAAAATGGTCAGTGACCCAAGGGCACCATATTGTTCTTGTCCAAGCGAGCCAGGGCTCATTTTAAAGTCTGATTGTACCGTGGAATTCAATGGGAGCTCAGAACACATAGCATTCAGATGATGCTCGCCAGCTTTTGGGGGCGGAAGCAGGCAGCAGACGCGGTCCTAGTGCGCTCTCACTTAAAGTCTGCCTGCAGAGGCCGGCACCAATTTTCCTATCCCTTTATCTTGCCTTTCCCTAAAGATTTCAAGACAGTGCTTGAAATTTTACTGGAGTCATAAATCATATATTTACCTTCATGCGACTGGTTTCCAAGAGAGTCAGAGTTTTTAAGGTTTGTCTGCCGGATGTATTATGTTACCGAAATGCAGAAATGGCTGCTGTGCACGACAGTGGTTAGTGAAACTCCGAGTCGTAACATTATCTTTCTCAATTGAGTTGAGGAAAGAATGTTCATAAAATATATACTGCTTTTGGTTAGGGGCTGATTTCTAAATAAACAGACTCAGCAATGGAAAGTCTACAGACAGGCAAAACAAAACGGGCATTAGTAAATGTACGTTTTAAAATCAACTCTCTCACAGTCTTCGCGTCGTATAAGCATTTCAAAGGCTGAAAAACCAATTGCATTAAATTTATGATTTATAGCTGTTCTAATTCAACTTCTTTTTCAGTTGCTGAAGGAAAATCTGTGGATTCTTCTGGACTATTTCTCCTCCATTTTATAGCCTCTGACGTGGCCTCTCTGCCTGTGTGGGAACCGCACTGCAGAGGTCCGAAGGCGGCCATTTGAAGTCAGGGAAGGGGAGAAAAGGGGAAAGCTTTTGCTACAACAAATCTCCCAGTCCTTCTGGGCACCCCAAAATAGGACATGCTGGCGATTAGGGGATTACATTGCTTCCAATTAAAAAAAAAAAAAAGAGCTAATCCACACAACATGAAGCCAAATGAAGTGGGCGCTATCTTTCCTAATTTGCAATGAACTGGGATCAACTAGATTTTTATCTCAAATACAAAGTGGGAATGAGAAAACAACAAGAAAGGAAACGCCACAACTTGGTTAGATTCTGCTTTTCAAACCAGATTATGGGACCGATAGCTACACAGGATGCTTCCAGAAGATTGCAAGGCCAAAAATAACCAAGGAAATATGGCTGGCCCAAATGTTCACCTTTATTTCTAAAACAATAGTGCAGGCTGATACACAACTGGAGTACACCTACATCCATGTTTCCCACTTGAGATTGAAAAATAAGGTAGTCTTAATTCTTGAATTATTGTCATGATAAAGGCTTGATCAGAAAGTGCATGCGTACTATGCAGCTTTTATCATTCTTTGACCAAATACTAAGTGGCCTGCCACAGGTCAATTAAAGTGTAAAGACAGCATCCCTGCCCTCAGTTAGCTTATATTCTATTTGGGGAAAAATCCACATACGTGAAACACTTGGTAACACTGCAGGAGAAAACTAAGAGGACAGCGGATAATTCGCAAATGAATAACAGAAAATAAAAGTGCTGTAAGAATTCTGTAGGGGAGAGAACGGTCTCTGTGAGATGACAATGTGCTTCAGGGTAAAGGTGTCTGCGTTAGAACAAGCCTGAGTCCTGCCACTTACTGGAATTCCACAGCAATATGCTTAACTTCAAGCCTCAGTTTCACCAGTGGTAAAATGGGAATGATGATACCTGCCACATAAATTATAAAAAAACTCATACACTGTATGTGGAAAGATTTTGTACTCTGTAAAGAAGCTATAAATGGCCACTGAGAAGATGGTAAAAAGAATCATACAAAACTGTTACCACTGATTTGGGAGAGCAGAAAGGGTTAGGAGTTTGGAAGGGAGGATGATTATTAACTTTTCTTTACATACTTTCTATTGTTTGAACTTTAATAACATCTACGCACCAATTTTGTAACAAAAAAATTAAAGCTATATAAATACTACCTGTGACACCATATTTAGGTGTCACAAAATACTCTATTGTAAACACTAGTAACCCTGTCCCTTCATGAGTACAAAGAAACAAGACTTAGCCCCGGTTTCAGTTTGAGTATTTCTAAAGTCATGGATGTGCCAAGCTTGGGGATGGTAACCAACTGAAACAGTGTTTTCTTTCCATGACATTTTAAAATAGACCAAATTTTATAGTCACCCCAAACTATCCACTGATTCACACAATCACTTTGGTCAATATGTTTTGAAACAGCCAATTTATTTAAGCAAAAAACTTAAATAACATTAGTTCTCAAAGGCCAGTCTTTGTTGGCACATAACTGTGCTTTCTAGAGCCCACCGCATGGCAGGTATTTAACTGATAACTTTGCAGACATAGAAAAGGTCCTCAGGCCATTTACAAATGAATACCAAGGACTTCCCACAGAGGCGTGGAAGATTTTGTAGACGGAATCTGATCACAGATTAAGCATTAATTCTTAACATTATAAGTTCTAAACATTCTTCACATTAATAATTCTTAACATTTTACGTAAGTGTGAGCCCTTTGAGGGCAGGAATCGTATCTTCTCAGTCTTCAGATGCCCAGTCCCTAGCGTTGTGACCAGTATGTGAGGATGAGGAGGAAATAATGAATATTTGTTGAACTATCCGAAGGAAAGATAACTCTAAAACATTTTAGTCAACTAGAAGCCCAACGAGACGAGCACATATGCTAAGAACAAAACCTGTATAGTTGTACTCGGTAGAAAATCAATTAAACTTCTTCAAAAGCAATAAAGATAATCATGAATTTGAGTTCCTTAGAGAAAACCTCATAAAAGTCCCTTTTTGAGGAAGGTTCGCTCCTACATTTGAGAAACTACAGATGTGTGAGTAAGATGAAATCACGGAGCAGTTTGATGAGAACGACCTTCCATGTGCCTTATCCAAAATTACCAAGACACGTCTCATCGATGGAAATAGAAGAGGGCAGGGGAAAGGCTTTCACTATTTGCGGCGGAAACAAGCCCCACACCTGGAATGCTGGATTCCTGGCTGACTACTGCCTCTCTCTCTCTCATGGCTCCTCTAGGATGATTTGTGAATAAACATATAGACGCTGAGCAAGGACAGAGTTGGTATTCATGTGTAATAAGACTATTGGATTGTGTGTAGTCACACTTGTTTATTCCAAGTATTATACAAGCAGTGATAGGGCAGGGGGAGGCGAGGGAGGGCATACTGGGCTCGCTCAAGTGCTATGGAATAGGCCCTATGGACGTAAGTATGGAAGTGGAAACACAGTGATAGGAAGAAACTCCTCTGATTTCCACTGATGCTTTAAACCCCCCATGGATGATGTACCCAGTGCTAATCTCTTTGTTCCACCCTGAATTACTGGATAATTCATTTTTATCTTATTTAATCTTCCTACCAAGGTGACCAGGACTTGTCTCAACTTTGGATTCCATTAGTGGTATATGTTAATTCAAGAGAAGACATTTCATGGTACGTGAAGGCTTTAAGATGGCTTTCACTCGAAGCTTTTGGAATTATTCAAACCAATATATTTAAAAGAGGTAGATTTTTTCTGCTTCTAAGAAGTATTGCATAAGGCCAGTAGAAATGAACTGCTTTAGTTGTAATTCTTTAAAGATTACTGAGTTTCATAGTTTGGCTACTCAAATGATATTTGGAAGCTACCTAGGAATTTTCTCACATTTTGATCTCTGGAAGGGCAATTCATCAAGCTCTTGTTTGAGGTAACTCGAACTTTAATCAGAATTCTGTTGGGGGGGGGGGGGACAGTCGCAGGGCTGTCTACCCAGAATCTTCAACAGTGTATATAATTGAAAACAGCAACAACGGGAAAAGGAAAGGAGATGCCAGTGGGCTGGTATGTTCTAACCTCTGGTCAAGCAGTACTTGGCAAATCTCAACAGATTTCGTTAACTTGAGATAAAAACTTAAGCAGTGGCATTCCATTAAAATAAAACAAAATATTCACACAGAATCAAGAATTCCCAGTGAAGAAGAGTGCTGTACCTAAGAGCACAGATCGACCAGAGGCAATTTGTTAGAAGACTGAAGTCGGGATTTCGTAGTGCAGGTTTGAAACGAAAACTTGAAAGTTTCTTTAGGTCAAGCCATACAGCACGGCACTCGGGGAGCCAGCCAGCATCGCTGAGGGAAACGAGGAAGGCCACATGTGGAACTAATTACTCATGGAGAGGCCATGACAAAGAACATTTCTGCAGACTTTTCATGGGGGCTTCACTTTCAGGAAGTTGCTATAATTACTGTTCAAGTCTAGAGCAGCCTGCAAGCCGCTGACAGATCCAACAGACGAGGAGGAGGAGGGAAAGAGAGAGACAGGAAAAAAAAAATGAACTTATCTGCCCTTTTGACGAGTGAAATACCAGAAAATAAAGTACCACAGGAAAGCTCCAAAAACTTGGCAAATGAGCCCTGACTTCCAGTGTTCAACTTTCTGTTTACTTTCTTTCTTTCTTTCTTTCTTTTTTTAATCTACCCTCTATCTTCAAATTACTTTTCTAGCCTGGACCAGACAGCAAATTTGTATTGTACTTCTACACTAACCACTTTCAGTTGGCCACAGCAGAACTGTACATCTCGACTCTTTTTTTCTTTTCTTTTTTTTTTTTTTTACAGCTTTTCCATACTGAGGCCCACTTCCTGCCCAGTTGAGGAAAAAAATCTGGCCTGAAGATGAAATGACTGCTTAACATTACACTAAAACATCTGGTACCATTTTATGCACAGACCCATGTCTGAGAGCAGGCGATTCTAGCGGTCTCTCCAGCGGCACAGCGCATACCCAAACCTCCCCAGGGTGACATCATCCCATATATGGACTCTCCAGCCCAGCCCTCCCCCTTTTCCTGGTCCTAAATTCATTGCCAGTTCCCCAGTCTGCAGCAAATGTGCCACGTCAAGACTGGAAATCACAGCCCTTGAGTGTGTCTCAGTCAGTGCAGCAGAATTCTGGGGGGAGAGCCGAGAGCTACCCCTGGTGCAGGAAGGGAGGCTTTTCCCAAAGACCGGGAGAGGATTTTAAGTGCATAGATGGAAGCTTCTGGAGATCCTGCTCCGTCGCCCCAGTGTTCAGACTACCTGTTCAGGACAATGCCGTTGTACAGTAGTCTGCACATTGGTTAGACTGGGCAAGGGAGAGCAACGCTGTGGACGGCTGGGGACCAAAGTGGCTGTTTCCAAGGAGAAGACTTCTGTCTGCTTTTTCAAATCTCACGCCCAGTGTTTTTCTTCACAGGTTTTGCACACTAGGGACCCAGGAGCCCTTGGGGACACTGCTGAGAAAGGACCGCTCGAAAGAAGACCTGTGGGTAAGGCCTTCTTGAGCGCTCACCTGGTCTGTGCCCAGGAGAGCCGAGGTGGGGAGCCAAGGGCGTGCGAGGGAAACGGAGGGCTCTGTGCGGTGGAGAGCGGCGCGGTCACCCTCGAGAGAGGAACAGCCTGGGGTACAGAGCGATTTATTGTATGCTATTTGATTTCTGAAGACTCATACGTCAAGTATTTCCTTAAGTTCAAAGTTTCTCCCACTTCCAACCGAAACACGAAAACACTCCAAACATTTCAGAGTAACTTAATGAGGCTGGTTTTTAATTGTTGAACTTAATAATCCAAGGGCCTAAAAACTTATCTCAGTAAGGGCTATAGTAGAAATTTTAACATCCCGGGATTGAATCCATTTTGCCTCCAAGTAAAGACTATCTGCTATTTGTAAAATGCTATCTGAACAGTGCTTTTTTGGAAAATTTACTTACATTAATATAAATACCAGGAATAGTAGTATCTAACAATAAAAGAAGAGGCGGCCAAGTTTTTGCCCACCAGACAATGCAGATGGGACTGACCCAGAAAAGAGCGCCAACCCAGAACTTAGTGAGTCAGCAACTGATTAAGTTGGAGAATAGCAGAAACCTGTCTACAGATACCCCAATACGTGTCTCTGTGTTACTGTTTTATTTTTTGTAATCCAAAAATGGTTGATAATTGCCGGTCAGCTGAGACCTCATGCCTCTATTTTACAATGCTTCTATTTCTACGAGCATTTAAAATGATAAGGTACTTTGTCTAGAAACCCGCTGATAAAAAAGGAATTTGTAAACGAAGGCAAAGTTTTCTTTGGTCCGTTTCCAGCTGTCCTGGAGGTGAAGGGGGGTGGGGAGAAGGTGGGAGGGAGGAAAACCCTCAAGCTGAATGAAATCCCAATAGAGAGAATAACAGAGAAAGTCTGGGTTGCAACATGATCCATGCTGGACTGTAAAGGTGGGCCTCTTAAAGAAAGTTCTGGAAAAATGTTACTGCCTCACCCCTAATTCCCTCAACCCCCATTTACATCTACCCCCAAACTATTCTATATAATGAAAACATCTGTTCTATAGGCTTTTATGAAAAAATGAAGTGATCTCTTTTGTCCTCCTTTAAATTCTTTAAAATTACAGCAGTTCCTGAACAAATCCTTTTCTAAATGGTACATTTTGTAACAATCTAAAAATTGTAACAAGTTCTCTTTTGTCAAACATTTTATTACAAAAGGTTCCCCAAGTTATCTTTCGTGAAAATGATTTACTTTTTAAATTACCCTTTTGATCATCCCCAAACTGGTATAAAGAACATATATCTCTTCTATTCATACTTTTTAGTTAAAAAAAAGCAAGGATATATTTAGTTATCTTCTCCACTTCTCCACTTAAATGATATGATAAAGCCATCCTTTGTTTTTTCTGTTGTGATCTGGAGGCCTGCATATTAATTATTTTTAATAGAACAAGAGATATTTAAAACATCCATAGTTCCTATTACACAAGGAAACTGAAAAAAAAAAAAACTATGAGGTAATTACAGAAGCTTATTTTCTCAAGAAATACATTTTTACTAGCTGATGCACTTACTAAAGAAGAAATGTATCTATAACAGACTTTGGCAATGTTTAAAGTTTTCCGAAAAAATTTTTTTAAACTATAAATGACAGAATTTCACAATTTGCTTTCCTTTCATGTATATTTAATTTAAATGTCTTTCTTTACATTAAATGGCCTTTCTGATTGTAAGAAACTATCACTGCTCGCCCACCAATTCTCTCCCTCAGGATGAATTTTAGTCTGGAGATAGAGGGGACTTGGTGGTGTCCTTGGCATAAGTACAGGAATGGGAACCTTAAGAATTAATTTGTAGAGGGTTAGCCTAGGGGTGCCTACAAGTGTTCGGTGGAGTCCCGACAACCCATTTTGATGTAAACTTTTAAATAATGAAAAGGAATCCTACTTATTTTTAAATTGGATGGGCTAAATTCAGGATCAAAAGTAAAAGCTCACTTTATAAAGCCCTGCGGACTGAAGGCAGGATAGGATGGCCGTTCATATGCTGGGCTACACACCAGCATGTATACACACGTATCATAAAATAACCTTCTCTCTTTCCAGTGTAATTAGAACAATGTTTAACTTTATTTTGATATTACTTTATAAGGAGATTTACAAATATTTTAGAGGTCATGGGATCTATTCCAGAGGAAACTAACAACAGTGACATCTTCAACTCAAACTACCCTTGGATATGATGGTAAGTATTAAAATTAAATATTGCACACTTCAGAAAGAGAACAATGCTTGCAGGGCCTGTCCAAATTGCATTTCATAGAAGCTCAGTAGTTAGTTTTCATTTTAGTGCGTGGATGACTGGTGAACTAGGCTAGGTACTGGGATAAAAGCAAAACTTTTTCTGGCATCCAAGAGAAAGGAAATTTAGGGCCTCAGCCTCAACACCATCAATTCTTAATTGGATGAGGATCGATATAAAACATTTTTCAAACCCCATTCCCTTTTTTAAGCCACAGATCTCAAAATCAAAGAAATCACATTGTTTACAACGGGACAAAGTTTCACACTGATCACTTTCCTGCAGTTAGTCAATAGGTTAACGTCCTTCCGGCTTGGCATTTCTGTCTCTCGGCCCAGATAATGGTGTTTATGTTTTTAAAAGACCAAAATATACTGTCTACCCCCACCTCTCGCCTTATAGACCACCCAAGCTTTTCACGCTGTGGGAAAAAGCTGAGGCGTAAAGCTTCTAATGAAAGAATTTTTTTTTTTTTTTTTTAAGGAAATAAGAGGAAAATACAACTTGATAATGTGAAACAGTTCACTTCCCCACCAGTGTCCATCCTCACTAAAGAGAAGCCAAAACTTCCAATTACTCTATAGGAGCTCTGCTCTTTAAAAACAATCCATTTTCCTCTTTTCTAAGGAGAGTATCTCACCCATCACAATAATGTTCAAATAATAACTAAAGGACCATCACTCAGAAACCCCAACTTAAAATAACCAGAGGGTCAGGCTCTAACCTGAAAGGAGGAATGTCTTCAGGGAAGACAGAAACTTTCTTACTTGGTTTCTTCTATCTTTTCACCTTAGTGTGCTGTAAACTATGTAAAGTTTTGAAAGGTTTTGAAGGTCTCTTTTTAAAAGCCTTATCAGTTTTAATAAACAGAGATAATGAAGTAAATTAAGGAAAATAATTAAATCTTCATTTTGAATATCCTGACCTATCGTGACAGCCAGTTTCCTGAAGTTGTTTTGGTTTAATTTTGCTGTAAAGGATTTAGAAGATAATTCTTTCCTTGCATTTTTTTCCTTAAGACAATAAATAAAAGACAAAAGAAAATAAGGTATAATAACCACATCAAAAATTACATGGTGTGATAATGGAAATAACTCTTTTATATTTTAGCTAGTATTTTAAGTGATAATGAATTGATATTCACTCTAGCTGGGAGATGGAAAAGAGTCTTGAATGTTTTTTTCAGCCTTCTGTCTTTTCAACCAGATTGAGGGCAGGTTCAACATAACTATGAAGTATGTATATTCCACATACTATGACTGCAGTTTCAAAAGCCATTAGAAAAAATTTTCCAAAAGTTGTATGAATAGAGCAGTCATTTTTCAGCAAGATTTTTTTCCCCTTGAAAAAAGGCTATGGATTTTCAGGCTCAAATATTTTGGGGTTATCTTGATTTACTAGAACTGTTTCATATTAAAATATAGCATATAAACTCACAAATATTTCTTTCTATTTCCAGGTCACATGCATCATTCCCTTAATTGAGCAGAGTTAACGGGATCAGATTATTTATGGGAGAGAGAGGGAAAGCTATACAGAATCCCAGTAATTTTTAATTTCCACCAATATACTCTTTGTAAGTGAATCACTCTAAATATCTTCTGTTACACTGAATGCAGTACCAATACCAAAATACTTTCGTAAGGTATTTGTTTTTGCATACTCTGACCTTGTAATTATCTAAATAGCAGCCAAGTTTACTGACGTTTTTGATTCTGTTAGGACAAAAAAAAAAAAAAAAAAAAGTTCTCTACTCAGAATGATGACCAGAAACCGAATCAGACATTTATTTTCTTGAAATCAAATAAATGGAAAATTGCTCTTATCAGCTCTTTGTTAAAACTGTACCATATCTAATCAATGCATAAAAGTTCAGACGTGTAGAAAACTGCAATTTTTTTCAGCCTTTAAAAACATTTTCCTCTCCATAAAGTTTCTGTTTGCTATTTTCTCAGAATTTTACGGTTAAGGGGAAATAACAAACTACGCGTTTTCTTCAAAATTCTTTGGAAAAAGTCCCAAACTCCACACTCCTTGGACAATAAGGTTTTGTTTTGTTTTTGAAGAAATCCCACTTACTGGAATTTTGACTATCTAAATGTTTTGTTTTTTAAAGGGCAAGGGAATTTATTAAATACCTCCATGAATGTGAATTGATCATTTATACTAAAATAGCCAGTAGGATTATCCTTGAGCCACCAGAATTACATTTTCTATTTGTGTATTTAACACCATTAACTCTTTCTTACATAAATTATAAGAAAATTTTCCAAGGGGTCTGGTTTTACTTTTTGGATATGAAATGAGGTTTCCTTTTCCTTTCCTATGTTTAAGATACTATTCTGCAACTGTGTGGTACTACCAATGTCCAAAACACATTCTGAACATCACTGTGGGAAACAACTTTTTAGTTTATACCCTCTTGATTCCCGGTATGGCGCTATAGTTAATTAAGAAGAGGAGCACGTAAGCTCACAACTGCTTCTTATTTTGGTTTTCACACCCATAACTAAAAACTTTGCATTAAAAAGAACATGAGAAATTTAAATACGTTCTCGCTGCTTTATGCCGTATTGGCAAAAACCCACCCCTTGTAAAAATCCCACTATCGAAGCACCTGGTACCAAAGTCGGGGGCTGACCGCCAAAGACATTAGGCTCATTGATTATTAAATGGCTGCCGTTTCCATGTCAATGACAAGTTTCTTTTTCATGGGCAGGGCTATGCCACTTATCTACCACAGGAAACATGTATAAACACAGTCTTTATCTTTAACTTCAGTATTAAAATATGCAGTTTTTGTGAAGAGGAAAAACATCTGGTTCAATTACTCTGAACTCTGACTGCGTGTGGGGCTGGTAATGATACTACGAATTGGGTTTAAGAATAAGCCTTGTGTTCTATCTTTTTTTTTTCTGTTTTGTTTTGTTTTTTCCTTAAAATTTCAATGTGAGTTTTCAGTCACGGCCATTATCCATGTTAGCACATTTGGAACCAATGTAAAAGTGTACCTTCTGAATAAAGTCAAAAGTCTCACTTGTTTTAGTTCCATAATGTTTTAATGTTTAATTCTATTGTGTGTTTCTCTCCCTTCCCCCCTCACCCTCCAAAATCACCAAATCTGGAACACAGACTGATTGTGTCTGCCCATGAGCAAAGGAACCCGAAGGAACCAAGGGCCTGGCTGGACGGAGTTGTCATGTGTCTGCCTGTCTACACTTGCTGTGCAGAACATGCACTCACCTGTACAGCAGGCACAGACAGGCAGACACATGACAACCCAGCCTGAATGACCACCAGCCACTGAGAGCGAGCAGCCCTCACACCATAGCATCTACACCAAGAGCTGCGGCCAAAATGAGGGGTGTGGGGGCCTGGGGGTCGGATCTGTTGGATGAATACTTAATTCGTATGTACTATTTTATTACTATATTTTGATTCAAATATTGAAACCCACCAAAAGTAAAGTGAGTGGTGCCGATGAAATATAATAAAACCCATTTCTGAAAATGTTCCTGTGCTTTCTATAGTTCTCTTTGCCTAATCGTTGTCAGTAAATTACTACCCTTGACGTTTATTGTACACAGCCTTGCAGCACCCCGTAAGCAATACGACAAAACGATATAACTTCAGTCCTATGCTTGACAGAGAAGAAATGATTCTAATAGTTCTACTACAAAAACTAAGTTTGGTTTTCTAGCTCGTGATTTTTTAAGAGAGAGGGAGACAAGAAAACAAGGCAAGAGATAATGTTCCAGGGGATCATGTGTTTTGCGTTAATAAACTCTACCAGTTCGGGTCTGGGTAAAACATAGTGAAAGGAGGATTTTGAACACAATGTTCATATGTATTAGAAGAGTGGCTTCTCCTCTCCTGATATACAGTAAACTGGAATTGAAGCTTCGATAGTCCCAAGTGTCCTGATACACAAAGACTTATTACTTTGTCACTGTTTAATTAAGAAGACATGACACTACAGTTCTAAAGATGAAATTACCAGGCCAACGCATTCGCTTGGAATACATGCTCCCAATCACTGTAAACCTTGGAACTCTTGAAATGTTTGGGGAATGTGATTATTTTCAAAAAGAGCAAGGAAAGGGATCAATGGTAACGCAATGTATATTTTACCGTATCTCTTGAGAAAATGTCAAAACCTCAGTTTGTACATGGTGAACTGGGGAGAAATTATCAGAGCTAGCTTGTGTATATGTATGCTTACACACTGATGGGTAAAAAAGGTGAGACACAGATAAAATTAGAAAACTGTCAACTTCGATTTGGTTCACTAAAATGTTTTAACTTCAGTATTTAAAATTAGTTTCTTTTTCTTGAGATTGTGGTTGAACCTTCAAAAACATAGCACAAGACTACATTAAAACTTTCTGGTTTCTTCAAAACTTAATTAAATATTTCAAATATATAGTTTGGACTAAAAAAACTATTTTTATTCAGATCATTTTTAAAATGAAAGGTTTAGTCTTAAGGCTAAAAATCCCACAAGGTTAAAAATTTCTAGGATTTGGGGCTATTTTACTAGACCTGACGCTATAGTTTCTTTTAAAAAAAGGAAAAGGAGAGATTGGGCACAACCGTGAAGTAAAAATATAATTAAGGCTAAATTCTTGCATTTAACAATCTGGCCTTAGGAAATCGGGCCTCTGCAAAAATATACTTCTGCAAAACACACTGAAGTTCCTTCCCTTAAAAGAAAGTCCCATGACTGGCAAAGAGAGTACTAAACAATAGTTCACAAAACATAAAATATAAACAGGAAGGTGATACAAAAATGTCTCCTGAAATATTTACATAGTACTGCCCAGTGTTAAACGTTTTCTATAACCTGCAGCAACTGTCAACAGAAGTCTACACCTGGATTGTTCTACTGGACCCTGCGAGGCAGACCCAGCACAGTACCTGAGACCTCTCTGGGTGACATGATAGCAGGTCAGAACGTAAAGACTGTTCTACCCCAGCAGACTCCAAAGGGAAAGTGAGGCCAGTGGAGTCACCCTTAAGGGAGCCGCTCCAGGAAAAACCACTTCAAACAGCACTCCTGTAAAATGTGAGGTTAACATTTTGGTTTTACCTTTTTTTCACTTCACTCTCAAAAAATGCCTGGAAGAATATTATACATATTTAAATTCATTAAATGACGCACATTTTAAAATTTTGCTCTTCTGGTAAAGAGTAATATTGTTTTTCCAGAATAAACTTTTGAGTGAGACAAAAAAATACTTTTAGGGGAGTGGGTTTGGGCCTATTGAGTATTTTTCATAAATTTGAAAGAGTTTTTGCCACTATGGGTCGTTGTACATATTTGTCAAAGTTGTAAGTCTTTGGATAACACCAGAATGTGGAAATGTTTGTATGAAATAATCCTACATTAAAAAGCGTAACATATCTTACGCATGTGAAAAAACACAACTACAGTCATGAAGAATTTTAAGTAACATAAACGTTTTCAAGTTCAATATTTATTGGGACTTCTTTGTTTGGCAAAAAACATCTAAGTTTTGGCTGACTAAAACAACTCACGAGGAGAGTAAATAGTGTTCACAGGGTCAATGCTAAGTGCCTCGTCACAGGGAGCACGGGGACTGAGCAGGGAATAGGCAGACTCGGGAAAGTGTAAGTGAAACTGGAAAGAGCTGAAGATTTCTAGGACGTCTTGGTCCCACAGCTTTGGCCATTCAGGGGGATGGCTGCCATTTTGTTTTCTAGGACTTAAGTTACATTTGTCATCTGTCACAGCTACCTAATAAAAACAGTACTACGTAAACATCCCTATAAGGGGATTATATAATCTCCTTATCGAGCTATCCAAATACTTCGACCCACAAAAATGAGGCCTGGAATTTCTTAAGAGTCCAAGGAATGTCCTTCTTTCAACGCAGACTTCGGATTTTCTTCAATAGTCTAAGGTTAGTACATTTTCATTGGGAGCATTTCTGTTAAATTATGCTTCTTGCCTGTAAGTAAGTATTCCATAATGATTCTGATCTTCATGATGCATGATTTAAATAGAATAAATATTGGCTGTATGCTACCATTACACATAACCCAGCAATCCCCTTCAGTGATTTTTAACCATCATTCACATGTTTCTCATTGATATTAAGAAAAATAAGGCTTTTTTCTCCCTTTATCAGAATATCCTATTCTTCTAAAATTCATGTTTTATACATATTTTAAATAAAAGCCATCCTTTTATTCCAGATCTGATTTAAAGTATTAATATAAAACTATATAAGCTCCAAGCCCTTTTTAAAATGATAGTTTCTATTTTAATTCTATACCTGGCCCTTTTCTAAATCCTAAGACTTGTACAAAATGTATTTAGAGTGTGTTAAAATAACATTAGGAAATTTGTTTTCTGCTTCAGTGATCTTCAGTGCAAGAAGCTATAGTCAGAGGAAAAAAATTAAAAACCGTTAACCTTCAATAACGAAAATTAAGAAAATTTTAAGACAATCTACCTCAAATTATAAGTTTACTCTATAATGAAATAATTTGGCTTAGGTACCAGAGGTAACAGGACATCGGGAACTATTAGGTTGCATTGATTTACTTGCTCAATCACATCTCCACTCAACCAATATTTACACCTGCAAGTGCCATGTTCACTGGCGGTAGAACAACGAATACGTCCATGGCTCCTGGTCTCAAGAGGCTTACAATGCAGCAGGAACACTCTGTCTCTACCTATTACATGTAATGAGTTGTCAATTTTCACCACCTGAAATAACCTTTTAAGTCCATCCACTTCTATTTCCATCGACCCACCCAGCCCAAGCTATTACTATCTCTTACACAGTCCATGGACAGACCTTCCTATCAACTCCCCATCTCAGTTCTGTGCTCCTTCAATCTGTTCTTTACAAGGCAACCCAAAGGATCTGGAAAAAAAATTCAGAACTTATTATGTGACTTTCCAGCTTAAAAACTTCCACGGCTTCTCATCATTCTTAAGGTCAAAACCTTAATCTTTAAGGAGTTTTTTTCTCTCTGTGCTCTCTTTGGCCTTAATTCAGTTTCTTCAACTCATCAGGCTCAGTCTTGCCTCAAGACATTAACATAAGCCTCTGACCACCCAACTCGAAGTCCCGCTCAGGCTGTGACCCCTGTCCCAGGTGCTCTTCAACTCAAACGTGTCCCTGGATTCATTCTCTCCATAGCCTGTAATCTGCACCTGAGGGGTTTTCCTGCTTGTTTGAATTTCTTTATGCGTAAATATCCTTCATGAGGGCAGGCACCATGAATTCCTTGCTAACTGCTTTATCCTTAGTGCCTAGGGTAGTGTCCGCTATGTAGTTGTTCAGAAAATGCTGTTGGGAACTGTCCGGTCAGTTAAGAGCATAGCAGCAGCGCTTAGCAGCGGCTGAATTCTCCTCTCAGAGTCTCAGTCTTCATCTCTAAAATGGGGAATGTCAATAAAACACTTCGCTCAGGGCCTGGGAAACTACAAATACTCGATAAATGTTCACTTTTATGATGACAATGATCATCACCAAGGTCACCGTCTGGACAGAAAGCTGGCCTTCGGGACTGTGGGCAGGTGGAAGGACACGTGAAGTTCTAATGATGGCCACAGGGACTGTCGAACTAGGGAGCACGTGGCTGGCCGGAGTCTGTCAGGTTTGGTTGAGCACTTTGGCCAGCTGGAGTGTGCAAAAGGGAGGCTGGAGCCAAGGCAGGGCTAGATGCTGAGAAGAGCTGAATGGTGGATCAACTGAGGGAGAAGAACCTCGAGTCTGGTGCCATCCAGATAAACAGCATTGAGGGAAGAAACAGGAGGGGAGAGAGAAAGAGAGGCTGACGAATTGTCCGTGGGCTGGGCCGGCACCAGGCTAGAGCCGCTGCTGACTCACCCAACCGAGCGGGGTGTCCATGGATAAAACTACTGTACAGAGCGTATGGAATATTCTATTTGAGGTTGTTTGAATGGCTGTATTGCTTCCCCAAATCCTTAGTGAAGTACTAAAAAATATCCTTATGTTATTATTTTGATAGAAATCAAAGGATCTATAAGATCATCCATCGAATATAAGGGAACATATGCACAAGCTTGCATGTCCAAACTGTCCTCGCCCCCATAAAGAGACCCTCCTAGACTTGGGGCACACACACGGGCAGAATGAAACTAGGAAAAGGCCTATCAACCCGCTAGAAAAGAGCTCAGGGCCACTTGTACAGGGAATTTCCAAGTCTTGGGTACTAGAGCATGATCTGGAAGGTCAGCCACGTTGGGGCAAACCCCCTCGGTGATTAGTTATAAACTGTCTAACCCTGTAAGAAGACAGTTTATTTCTTTTTGTGTTACAGAAAGTCCCAATCTTCAACGTCATAGGAGAGGATAACATATAGATTAATTATGTCTCCTATAACCACTCTGTATTAAAAAGACTCTTTGAAGATAACATGCATGGAAAAAAACACTGCCTGAGACACAGGTGGAAACTTCTCTTTTAAACTCATCTCTCAGTAACATTACAGGTAACATTATCGTTATTTAGAGTAATGGTTCAAGAAGTGCAGTGCACGGATGCTTAAAGGTTTACACATCTGTCTAAAATTCAAGGCTGGGCTAGATAGAGCTGTTCAAAATAGGGAGAAAGCAGGAAAAATGCTGGGGACTTACCACTACAGTTATGCCAACTCTAGCTTAAAATTATTATAGTGTTATCATGATACTGCATGATACAAACATGATGCAAATGATACGAAAATCACATTTTTGTATTATAGCCTCCAATTCTTGGCTGAGGTGGTAAGAGAACCCCGAGTGGAGGGGGAGGCAGCATGGCAAGTCTCACTGAAGGAATGGGATCTGAGTTCCCTCTTAAAGAGTCTGACCTTTACCATTCTCTGTTTAAAAAACAAAACAAGGGGCGCCTGGGTGGCTCAGTGGGTTAAAGCCTCTGCCTCGGCTCAGGTCATGATCCCAGGGTCCTGGGATCGAGCCCCGCATCGGGCTCTCTGCTCAGCAGGGAGCCTGCTTCCTCCTCTCTCTGCCTGCCTCTCTGCCTACTTGTGATCTCTGTTTCTGTCAAATAAATAAATAAAATCTTAAAAAAAAAAATAAATAAAACAAAACAAAATAAAACCCACCCAGATACCATATCTCCAATCTCACAACACGAAATGACAAAAAACTGGAAATTAGAAGACGTGTGAGTCAAAGAATGGCTTTTCAGTGGGAGGGCACAGTTGTTACTTGCCATGGCAACCATGAATATATAAATGTGACACCTAAAAGTTTATAAGAGCACTTATTTATATAGGATTTCTTAGAGTCTTAGACTATATCTTGGAGGGGATTTGGTCAGCAAAGGTCCCCATTCAACAAGTTGAAAGGAAAGAAGTGAGGCCCAGAGAAGACGGACTTGTTCCAACACTGGCATTTGTCATAGCAAATCCACGCCCCCCCATAGCTCGCCATGCTCACCATACCACGTGTATGGTTTATAGGGTCTTTTGTTCGATTAATGTCATCCTGGAAAACAGTTCAAGTTATTGTTCTTCAATCTCAGATAGATTTCGGAAGTCATTTATATTTATTATAGACTTAATAAGTTACATAAAATCGTATCTATTCATATGATATAATATGCTCTTTATTCAGCAGCCCGTTAGAATGAAAACATACCAACCTAATTACACAAGAAAGAAGGAAGATGGCAGAACACAGAAAAAAATATGATAATCCTCTATGAAAATTTGCATATAAATTTGTCACTGAACAAATGAATGAGGATATAACTAGCTTAGTGATACTTACTGTGTCACACTGGCTTGACTAAGATAAATTATCCCGTAACAGGATTTCCAAGGATGGGGATGCTGACGCGTGTATTAGACAGATACCATGGGAACAAAGGACAAGCTCTTAATTCAACAACAAATTGCCTCCAAACGTTGAGTTAGAATTGAGGCTTATTTTCACAAAGGAATAGTCTAAACTGGGGGATTTTGAGGTTACCCACAGAAGCGTGGTCAGGCCACATGTACTTGAACTATAGCAATAAGACCTTTATGGAATCTCAGTAGCATTTAAAACATTGCTGCTAAAAGATGGGAGTTTAGGGTACAAATTCAACGGGCCAGAGACTCATCACTGCTTCCGAGCCCTACCTTCTGATGTTTCTTCTTGACCTCCTTTCCCCGTGTCCTCCCTTCTGGCCTCTGCTCCCAGCTGACACTACTATTGGTTGAACACTAGCAGAAAGAGAGGAACAGTACTGTACTCTCCCTCCCGACTGGACAGCAAGCTCAAAGGTGGTCTGCTGTGGTAGCAAACTCTGGCAAGAGAAACAGAGCGGAGCAGAGGAGGACAGTGGCGGTGGCCAAGGAATGATGATGTGGGAATAGATGCGGATGGCCCCAGTGGAAAAGGGCTCTTTCCCAGCGACAAACAATTTGAAGATAGGGGTCATTTGTGAGTCAGGCCTTAATATTTTGAGAACTTCCTAGCTCGTTTCTGGAGCACAGTTCTACTGAGGAACAGTACGAGCAGCTGCAGTGTGGCTGTATGTGGCCCCTGAGTTTGCTACCCTGCACTAAGAGCTCCTCTCAAGCCGCCCAGGATAAGCCACCATCTTCTGTTATCTGGCACCGCTACAGTGTCCCGGCTGGTCTCCCTTCTTCTATTCCTGCCACTCCCCTCCTTCCACACACCCATTCCTTCCCACACATCATGCCCATCCCAGCAGCCAGAGTCATCTTTCTAAAACATAAATCCAATCATGTCCCATCCTGTTGGAATAAGCCAATGATTTTCAGTCATCCTTGAAATAAAATCCAAATGATAGGCTGGAGCCTGATAAGTCCCCACCCGCTGGTACCTCTGATTTTATCTCCTACCTCTCTCCCCTATGCTCTCACATGTCAGCCATAGGAGGCTTGCTGACTCCCGGCCTGGGTGGTGGTGGTGGTGGCAGAGGGGGTGGGAGGGTGTTTATACTATGGTTCTCTCTACCTGGAATGTTCTTCAACAAAATCTTCTACCCAGCTCATCATTCCAGCCTCTGCTCTGATGTTTGTTACCCCAAACACCCAATCTAAAGATTCTTCCCCCATCACTTCATTTTTTTTTTAAGATTTTATTTATTTATTTATTTGACAGACAGAGATCACAACGAGTAGGCAGAGAAGAAGGCGGGGGTGGGGGTGGGAGGAGGAAGCAGGCTCCCTGCTGAGCAGAGAGCCCCATGCAGGGCTCAATCCCAGGACCCGGGGATCATGACCTGAGCCAAAGGCAGAGGCTTAACCTACTGAGCCACCCAGGCGCCCTGTGCCCCCATCACTTTCTAGGTCACCACCCTATTTTATTTTTTTTCAGAGCACTTAATATCTGATATTATCTTATTAGTCTCTTTGTTAGTTCCACAGAACAACAAATTTATCATTTTTTTTCTTGAAATGGTCTAAACTAAGCAAACAATCCTCTCTTAAACTTCTAAATCACTCTACTATATTTCAAGGCTCATTCCTATAATAACCTGCACATGCCCAAACACCCTCTACACATATACGTCAACACAGTGGTCTCCAGCACTCAGTTAATATTATAACCGCACACACTTATTTTCCATTTGTTATAATCAAGTGCTCATGAGGGCACTTTAGCCACAGAGATTTTGTAAAAAGTTATCCTAAGTTTACAAAGGACAGGAAGGGATAACCAGTGATCATAAGGTTACCAAGCCCTCAAGCCTCCTTCCTTCCCTATAGGGGGCATCGTGAGCCTTCTAGTGGCCCTCTTCCAGGGCCCACACAGCCTGACAAGAGAACCCCAGAGCCATATTCCAACAGCAGCAGCTAATCCTATTGTCTTCAGAGCCCCTGATACTAATCTCCAGGAAAAGATAATGACAAAATGCCTGGAACTTGTCTTAAATCCTCTGTGGAATGAGGCCGACTTTGACAACTCCAGCATCTCTGGGATTCTTGCCTCCACTTGTGATTGAAGACGTAAGATCTGGAGCCAGATGGCCTGAGTTTGAATTTCTGCTTTGCTAGCAACTAGCTGGAGACCTTGGGAAGTTCGTTATCCTCACAAACACCAAGTGGTCTGCAATGAGAGAACCTGAGAAATGACTTTGCAAAAGTTGGGTTTTATTGTTTGTTTAGTTTACTTCTCTATCGTGATAGCACTTATCCTTAGGGTCCTAATGTGGATTGAATGAGTTAATTAATCTACAGAAAACACTAGCTATTATTACTATGAATCCTCAACAAAATCTTTTGCTTTCCCTAGAATAGCTGATAAAGGCCCCCAAACCAGTATGTATTTAAGTACACAGAAATGATCCTCTAAATCCTTGGAAACGACCTATATCTAAGAGAAGATCTCTTAAGGCAAATGAACACAGAAGAAGGAACTTACTGATTTTCTGTCTAGGGAGGCATCTCAGAGCCCCTGAAGCTGTGGTGTTTAAACACTGGACCTTCCCACACAATGACAGGGATTTCGGAGCAGCCAGCACAGGAAAGAAGCCATTGCTAATCCTCAGACCCTCACAACCACCAAGTCCACAGTTGACAGAAGTCAGTGAAATACAGGACATAAAAATTTTTCAAAAGCGTTTGTATTGAAATCTTCTTTGGACATTTCTGTAAGATTTTATTTCTCTTACTGAAGAAAATGTGGTGGTCATCAACTGATCATCTGACTAACACTCTGTTGTGCACCAAGCACTTGGGAAACAGAAATACCTAAGAAGACATGAAACTGTAACTAGAACAACCGACAAAGGCAACTTGTAGTGCTTTCAAAGAAAATAATCAAGCCAGGGTTGGAAGGATTTTTAACTCTGAAAATCAAGCCCTTTTGAGCCAAATAAAATTGAGACAATCTCACCTGTAAATAGCTTTGAGATCATGAGGTATTCTTATCTAATGTTTGTATACCACGTAATAAACACCAAAAACTACTCAGGTCAGACCAGAGGTATTAAAATTTCCAAAACACAGTTAATTTCATCCATGATTTCCCAAATTAAGCAGTATCATTTTATAGCACTCTAAGGGTTCCCAAAGACGGATTCAAATTTTTGTGCTTTTATACCTATCAGATTGAAATGAGTAGTAAGTCATTGGACTCAAATTATTAACATCTAACATGAACAAGAACAGCATAATTATCAAAATTCTTGCTTTCACGTAGCTGTCAAATTTTCAAAGAACACAACATTTGTATAAATTCGCTTGAGGACTATATGATTTGGACATTTTCAAAAGCCTGCCATTTGAGACAGACATTACAGCAACAATCCCAAAATTCTTCATTAACTTTGCATCAGTGCTATTTTCATTCTTAAGAGGCTCTATATCCTTGGGTCTTTTCAACACATTATTTAATGAAGACTGCTTTCCCTCTATCGGTATCTCGCCATTATTACAAAGACGGAAATTTCCAAAAACTGAGTCCCAATTCCATGTCTTCAGGTGAAGAAACATGTGACAATACAAAAGAAATTAAAAAAAATTTGAGGGGGATATTATAAAATTAAACATCTATAAGAAAAAAAATCCTTCTTCAAACAAACACCCCAAGCTAAGTCTTACTGAAAGAGAACCATTCATGTCTTGAAATTGTGTATCACAACAATATCAATTAATTTAAAATGAGAAGCACTTTAGTAAGAAAACTCTGCCATCCTCCGTGACTTACCTCGTCGTCTTTGTACCAGGACAAGCTCTCGGCAGTAAGGACGAACCAGTACCCCTTAGAGCCTCCTTTCATGATGCCGATGTTGCTGATGGTTAACCAGCCCTTGCGAATCACCTGCGAGAGAGGACAGATTGGCAGAGATGCTTAGTTTCACGGGAGCCAATGGAGAGCGCAGGGCTTGCACCAAGCGAAGTTAAAAACAAGGCATAAATCACAGTAAGGATGATACTGTCTCCCCAAAGCCCAACTTCTATTGAGCTATTCAAGATAATTTATCTTCCCAAACACCAGATCACCAGAGGGAAATCTGGACCCTTAAGTGGATGATGGAAGAAGACAACTAAAATGGACAGGAATTAAATGAGGCCCCAGTAGGCTTGTGCTGAGGCTATATATGGCATTTTGCTGCTACAATTAAGACACATTTAGTTGATTGGAGGAACAATAATAAACTCTCCATGCCCACTGCCTCTTCGCTTCCTGCGCACTGGTCCATTTGTTTGCCTCGTTTGCATCTCGTTATTATTTCCACAAGAGGCTGGCCGCCAAATGGTGAAAAGAAGAAACTCAAGTCAACCAATTAAGTTCCTTTTTAGCAGCTCACAGCCCTGAATAAAACTGGATGAGGGCGAAAGCTGAAACAATGAGTGAAAATTAAAAGTTTGGAGCTTCTTAACGGTCTAGATTTATCCGTCTACTTCTGGCTGTTATTCGTCATGCTAACAGATATGCAGCATCTTCATGAAAATGTTTAAACTGCTTTTAAATGTTAAAACATTAATAACTCGGATTACAGTTTTGACAAAAATTATTTGTCAATGGCATTTAAACGAAAATCTATTTTTTTCTCCTAGTTGCAAAGCTAAATTCGATTTTTCCACATGGCATAGTCTACCTTCTCCCCTACGCTAGATAATTGTTGTTGTCATAGCACCCAAAATGAAATACTGTCTAGAATTATAGGATACCGACCTAAATACTAAAAATCATCCTGTACCTAAAGTGCTCAATATCCTAGAGATTCTGAATTAAAAAAAAAAAAATTACGATGACTAATGCATGTCAGATTCTAAATAAAGAGGAAATACCCAAATAATTTGATTTTTATAAAATATTGATAGTAAGTTTGCCTGTTGAAGAAGAAACGTCAATCCTGGGGAAAATTGTGAATAAGCCAAAGATGTCTTACTGATCTTCAAGACTCTCTCCACATCCCCAGGCCCTGCCACCCTGGACTCCCTGTTTCAACTTTTCCCAGGTGTCCACTCTCCTTTACAATGCTCTGTAACTTCTGTAGGCCTCCACATAGAACCTCATTCTATCCCTACGGCTGTTCTCTCAGTTGTTCGAAATTACTCTGTCCTCTTCCTCTCTACTTCAGAAAGAAGGAAACAACACTTCTCGGCGTGTGGTTTCTATCATCTATATTATCATCAGTGTGGTCTGTTTCAAAAATACAGATTCTTGGACCATCACCCGTTCAAATGAATCAGAATATGTACATGTGAAACCCAGAAATTTATAAAGTGTCCAAGTTGATCATCACCCATCCTGAAGTTTGATGGCCACCACATGTACACATACAAGCAAAACTTCACTCTGCTAGAGCAAGTAACCTCATCCGATTTCTAGTAAGAAGCAAGTGGACAGTTCATTTCATGCTAACACTGTTATCGACCCCCATGAGCTTCTTACAAATAGCATACTAATCACAGTACTAAAATGAAAGTATAGTTATTTTATCCTATATCTTTGGAGACAAGGATGTCCCCCAGATACTCCATAAAGTACAATGAACAAGTCACCATTTCATTCTCTGGTAGAACAGTCTGGCGCCAACAAGGAGAGCCATTAATGTAGTTTGATGAACATTTCTAAAGAACCTGTCATATGTCAAGATGAAAAAAGCATGATGATGCCATAATCCCTGACTACATGAATCTTATATTTTTGTGGGGAAAATTGAAAAAATATAATTTCAGTCTAACAGTGTAATAAGAAATGTATGTCAGGCAAGAAGCACTTGACATAATTCCAGAAGTTGTCATAGGCTTTCTTTGAAGAGATGGTACCTCAGAAGAGCCTAGAAGATAAACTACTTCTTGACCTAATTCTGTTTAACTATTTGTTTAACTACATGAAGAACAACAAACAAAAGCAAAATATGAAAGACCCACTAAGCACAGAAAATGGGAGGTGGGGATGAAGAAGTTGAGGTTGGGGAGGCAAGTGGGGTAAAGTCAGAGCGGATCCGGGCCCATGAGACCCCAAATTTTAGTGACCTCACCCCTCCCAGAAGTACTAAAATAAATTTCAAGTACACATGTAATTTTATTTTTAAGTTATATAGGACTATTGTGTTAATAAATTATGTACATCATATAGAAACATACAGAGAATTTTTAAAGTCTGCATGAAGATAAAATAAATTTTTATTTTGTGGGAAAAACATATTTTATGTCTTATATTTACATTTTACTATTGACTTCTCAGAGCAAGGGTGCTGGCATCAATATGTTTATTAAATATTAATAAATCTGACTTTTTATTTTCTAGATAAAAATACATATAAGAATGTTCTACTATATCTTCCTTTATTCTAGTGGATTTTACACACTCTCTGAGGCTGAGAAACGAGACTATGCAAGCTACTGCAATAACCCAAATGAGAAATGAGGTGTGAACTAAAGCCATGATATAGTAAGGATGAAAATAAATACTTACTGGAGAAACACCTAGGAGATAAAATCGACAGAACTAATAACTGGATAAGAGAGAGATTACTAGAGGTAAAGACTCAAGAACTGCACTGGACAGGAGCCACAAGTCACACAGGGTCACTGTGCCCTACTGAATAGTTTCAATTCAGGCATTCAATGAGTGTAAGATGCCACCTGGATTTTGAAAAGTTAGTACCAAAAAAAAAAAAAAATGCAAAATATTTCATTAAATGTTTGAAGATTTATCATAGTAATATTATGTTGGATATATTGGGGTAAACTAAAATCAATTTTTAGTAATCGTTTCACTGTTCCATTTTTTTAATGTGGCTGTCAGAACATTTTAAATTAAGTATGTGGTTTACATTATATTTTTACTGAATATTGTGCTGTTCTAGAATGATTCTGAAACTCCTGGGGCTACCACATCAGAAGGAATAGAAGAGAAGAGGAGAAGAACCAAGTCTTGGAAAGTCGGGGAGTTGATGATGAATTCAGCCAAGGCCATGTTGAATTTGAGGTACCCTTGGGAAATACACATAGAAGTGACCTGACCTCTGAAGCAAAATGGCAATGTCAGGACTAGAGATGAAGACTTGTAAGTCGTGTGTGTGTGTGTGTGTTCAGTTAAAACTTTGAGTGAAATAGCAGTGGCTCACAGTGGAATCCAGGGAAATACAAACATTTAGAAGTGGTCAGAAAAGAGCATGAAAAGGAATGTCAGAGAAATTATAGCAATGAGGTCATGGAAGCCAAAGGCAAGGTGAATTTTAAGGACAGTGTGGTTGGGAGAGTCAAATTCAACACAGACAGGGATGTGGAAAGTGCAATGCAGCCATCATAAGGTCTTCAGCTAGGCCAGCTGTGGTGTGATGCTGGGAAAAGTCAGAGTTCATTGGGTTGAAAGGGGAAAGGGAAGTAAGAAATGAAGATGATAACTGAAAAGAGCTCTAGCCATAGGAAGATGAAAGACAGTTAAAATCAGAATAGACACAGGATCAAAGGAGGTGATGGTATTGTTGCTGCTATTTTGTTGTTGTTTGGGGATTTCTTTTTTTTTTTAGTATAGAAAAGAATTGAGCATACTTATTACTTGAGGAGACATAACAGTACAAAGAGCCTGGTGATAGAAGAAAAATGACAGAAGGATAAAGAAGATAGGAATGAAGGATAAAGAGTACAGAAAGGGACTATCCTTCAACTGAAATGGAGCGGCCTCATCCTGTGAAGCTGGGGAGGCTGGGAGAGTTAAGGGCAGGTGTATGACCTTTGTGCGGAAAAGGGTAGAAAGTGTAGGTAGGTTATATTTGACCTTTCCAATTTACTTCATCAGAGCAGAGACTAAATGATCTGCAGGAGAGCGAGGGTGAGAAGTTGGAAAGAAGGCTTAATGAGGGTGCTAGGACCATCAGTCGTTGAAGGAGGGGGCACTGGGTGGCTCAGTCTGTTAACCGTCTGACCTCTCCTCACACTCTCTCCGTCTCTAAAATAAATAAATAATATCTTTAAAAAAAGAAAAGAGAGCTGGAACATAACAAGAATTAGTAAAAAAATGATTGGGAAAACATAACACTATAGAACTCCTAGAAAATAATATAGGAGAAAAAACCTAGAAGACTTTGGGTAGAATGACACCTGTCTAGGCACAGCACCGAAGACACAACTCATGCAAGAAGTTATTGATAAGCCAGAGCTCATTAAAGTTTAAAACCTCTGTTCTTCAAAAGATAGTATCAAGACAATGAGAAGACAAGCCACAGACTGGGACAAAATATTTGTAAAAGACATGGATGATAAAGGACAGTTATCCAAAATATACAGAGTGCTCTTAAACTTGATAAGAAGAAAATACACAACCTGATTAAACGAATGGGCCAAAGACTTGAACAGAGGCCTCATACAGATGGCAAATAAGCATATAAGATCTTCCATATCATACATCATCAGAGAAATGCAAATTAAAAGGAGATACCATTACACACCTAATAAAATGCCCCAAATCCCGAAAACTGACACCACCAAATGCAGGCTTTGGAGCAAGAGGAATTCGGATACATTTGCTAGTGGGAATGCAAAATGGTACTGCCACTTTGGAAGACGGCTTGGCACACTCTTATGAAACTAGATATATTCTTACCATGTGATCCAGAAAGTGTTATCCTTGGTATTCACCCCAAGGAGTTAAAAACTTAGGCACAAACATGTATGTTTAAAGCAGCTTTATTCATAATCGCTGTAACTTGGAAGTAACAGAGATGTCCTCCAGTAGATGAGTATATAAACACTCATGGTCATCTCGACGGTGGAGTTTACTCAACAGTAAAAAGAAATGAGCTCCCAAGCCATGAAGAGACATAACGGAAACTCAGATGCATACTGCTAAGTAAAAAGAATCCAATCTGAAAAGGCCATACAGTATAAGATTCCAACTATAGGATTTTCTATTAAATTTCTATTTCTATTAAATTTCTATTAAAAGAAAAGGTTAAACTATGGAGACCAAAAAAAAAAAAAAAAAAAAAAAATTAAGTGGCTGAAAGGAGTGAAGGTGGGGCTGGAGGAAGTGATGAATAGAGGATTAGGGGTTTTAGGGCTAAAAATAATCTGCACGTTATGAAAGGTAGGTCATTACACCTTTTTCCAAACCCACACAGTGTACAACTCTGAGAGTGAACCCTAAGGAAACTCTGTACTTTGGGTGATGATGTGTCACTGTACCTTCATCCTTGGTTAAAAAACAACAACAAACAAACAATTCTGATAAGTTATGTTGGTAATGGGGGAGGGTATGCATATGTGGGGCAGAGGGAAATCTCTCTACCTTGTTTCCATTTTGTTGTAAACTTAAAAGGGCTCTAAAAAAATTAATCCTTTCAAAACATGATTTACCGCTGGGAATGAAGGCCATAGCTTGCAGGGACATGGCTGGCACAGCTAATTCATTCTTGCCAGCAGTGCTCCATATACTACGATGGAGAAAAAGAGAAGATAAATGGGAACTGATCCAGGGTTCTGAATTTCGAGGCCCAAGTAACCTAAATGAACGGGGGTAAAGATGCTGACGTTTGTGGCAAGGGATTAATTCAGGAGATCGTGCACTCAGTCTAGGCCAGGTAGAGAAATGAGACCAGGAGGGGTCTAAGAGAAAGATAAAAAATGAAAAGCTGAAGAGATTGGAGATGCCCATGAGGTTAAAAAAAAAAAAAATGCAGAAAGCATGTGAGTGAAGACAAGAATGAAGTTTTGGGGACTTAAGATGACGTGAAGCAAGAAATACCCAATCCTGCTGGCACCATTGTATTAATCCCTCGAAGACGTGCCATTATGTCTAGAAGGGCTGAAAGTTAGAGCTAGTAGATAGACTATTTGGTAAACATGGATTAGTCCAGTGGATATATTCAAATGGACTGTATGGAAATTGTAAGTTACTAATAACAGCTAAAATGAAATCTGCAAGGAATTGACAAAAAATAATTAGATAATTAGAAACCATAGCCTATGAAACTGCAGCCATTTGCACAGCAACAGGCTTCCTCCTTTGGAGAGAAAAAGAAGAGAGTGACAGCTAGCAGGTTGTGGATGTACAAGGCCACAGCCCTTCATGGGCACCCACAGAAGTGTGTTCACCACTGAACGCTGTCAGCAAGTTCAGTTGCTGTCATAAAATATTTAAGAAGCTCTGGGCTCCTCCCAGCCCTTTCTGGAGGGGAAAAAAAATAAGGAAGCATATTTGCCATAAATGGGCTTTTTGTTTTCCCAATGACAATCAGTGCAAAATAAGAATGAAGAAAAAACAATTCCTAGTAAACTTTTTCACAAAAGAATTGAGGGGGAAGGAGAAATCACGAAATCAAGGTAAAACAGTGGAGTAAGATAGGAAAAGGCAAGCATTCAGGAAACATGGTCAGAATACAAGAGGTAAGAACGCTGAGGGGAAGTTAAAAGAAAGACAAAGGAAAATAAGTGAGAAAAAGAAAACAAAGACTAATTGAGACAATAAAATTTGAAAAGAATGATGAGACAAATGAGATTATAGGTTCTTTTCATAAAGATAGACTATAAAATGTTAATTTTTGCATTCAAATTTAAAATTACCAGAAACAAAACAAAACAAAAGCCACCAACATTCAGTAGAATAAGCATTTACGGCCTCTTGGTGTTTGAACATCAAATTCTGTTTTGAGTGTCCCAGGAAACAAGAGCAAGCGAGCTCCTAATGACAGGACTAGAAGGGACCTTCAGAGACGAAAGGGCGTGTTCATATTTGTAAGGCTTGAGGCCCACCCGTTTAAAAAATTTAACGCCATAAAATATCACACAAGGTTTTTTTTTGCCAGGCACAGAAACCCTGAAAGCAACTGTTAAGACCAGGAATGGGGAGAGTAGAACAGCCCAGTCCCCCTCTCTTAGTGGCAAGCCTTCCCTAGAGAGGTTTTAGCCGTTTCCCTCCATGCTTCGAGAACCAGGGAAAGCAAAACCTGTATGTCAGGAATGAGTTCAGACCTCAACATCTGTCTGACACACCGGATAGTAAAATTAATACACAGACAAGGAACAAAGTTGTGGGGGGGAAACAAAGTACATGTGGAAAAGTTCTAATGTGGCCAAGGCTTTGGGCCTTGAACTTTGTGAGCAGGGCGTTTTAACCTGGCCTTGCGTACGGTAGACCGTACGCATTCTTCTCAGCTCCGCAGCTGGTTTTTGACTGTTGCAGCCTAAGTGGAGGTTGTAAATCACAAACTGCGGGATATTTTGATCTTGGTAGATTATAAAACTTACGCATAGGCTTTCTCCCGAGACGAGCAGCTGTTTCTATAATGGTAACTGACATACTGTTCGTTCTCCACGGATAAACGCTGTAGAACCACCCGGCCCGGCAAGGGCACAGGCCAAGCCAGCCACTCTGCTGCTTGCGAGAGACCTACCTTTGCGAGCACAGGCATCCTCGGAATACAGTCTTCTCCTGGAATTTGGGGGGCCGAGAGTTTTCCAAGAGCGCCTGAGGCAAGGATTCCACCAGGGGGAGAAGAGTCTTTCCACCTATAGGCTTGGCAGGCCTCAGGCGGGAGAATGCGATCTGCTACTTTTAAACTAAGGCAGCTGAAGCCAGTACATATCACAGAGCCCTCGTGAGCTTCCAGCTTTAATTTATTAGGTCCAGGAGCAGGTGAGATGTAGGAAGGCTGACATGAGCTTCAAGCAAGGTTCAAGAGGGAACCGTGGAGAACTGACCTTATTTACAGACTCAAGGGTCACCCTCTGCAGCAGCCCAAGTCATAAAGCTAGCTCTGGATGAATTATACAGGCAGGAGGAAGCCTTCCGAGGAGGCTTAGGCTTTTAGATCAAGAAATGATGTCACAAGAGGCAGGAAGGGAAACAAAGGCAAAGGAAAAATTAGGAGGTTTTGAACATGCGCACAGTGGAGGGAGGAAGCTCAAACAGGATCCCGTGACCAGGGCTGCCACCAGTACAGTCCTAAACCTCGCAGAAGGCAGCAACGTTTCAGCATTCTTCTCTCAGACCACATGTCTAGATGGCTTTCCCCCTTGGTGGGTTAAGTGCACAATCGCAAAAATAACTTCTTAGGGAGAGAATCCCCCCAATAATGTACAGTTCACAAACAACTTAAAAAAAAATGTTTGACAGCCTGGTAGGACTAAAACCAGGAAGGTTTCCTCTGTCTACCCTCTCTCTCTCTCAGATAGCCCTAAAGGTCTGCTGTAGGCAATGGCCACACCTACAAAACAGTACGGTCCAGGCACAGAAACAGACACACAGAGAAGTGGAACAGAAAAGAGAGCCCATGCTTTTATGGCCAATTAATCTATGACAAGGCAAGAATATACAATAGGAAAAAAAAAAAAAAAGGTCTCTTCAACAAATGGTGCTGGGAAAACAGGACAGCTACATGTAAAAGAATGAAACTGGACCACTTTCTTACACCACACACAAAAATGAACTCAAAATAGATTAAAGACCTAAATGTGGAACCTGAAGCCACAAAAATCTCCAGAAGCAGCACAGACAGTTTCTCTGACATCAGCCATAACAACATTTTTCTAGATGTGTCTCCTAAAGCAAGGGAAACAAAAGCAAAAATAAGCTCTTGGGACTATGCCAAAATAAAGAGCTTCTGTACAACAAAGGAAATGATCAACAAAACAAAAAGACAACCCACCGAACGGGAGAAGATATTTGCAAATGACATATCTGATAAGGAGTTAGTATTCAAAATACATAAAGAACTTCTACAACTCAATACCAAAAAACCACAAATAACCCAATTAAAATGGGCAGAAGACTTGAAGAGACATTTCTCTAAAGAAGACATCCAAATGGCCAACAGACCCATGAAAAGATGCTCAACATCACTCATCATCAGGGAATTGTAAATAAAAACCACAATGAAATGTCACCTCACACCTGTCAGAACGGCTAAAATAAAAAACTGGACGTTCCCGTCTTAATGAATTTGGTTGATTTGGAGATAGTGCTGAGATTATCTTTCATGCCCCATCTTTGCTTTATTTCCAAAGTAAGGAACACAGACTGTTTCAGCTTCCGAAGCTCACAAAGAAAAACCCATTTTTTGTGGAGGCCAGCTCAGGCTGTCGTGGCTGGAGGAACCCCAAGTCCACTGGGCAAGACCTTCTTTGCCTGAAGCTGAGAGAGGATGAGTTGGGGGCAGACTTTAACTTGATGTTCCGTAAGTATCTTGATTTTTCAAACTTCTGCAGGGATATAATCTGTGGACTTGAACTTCTGACAACGTCACGGTGGGAGGGGGTTCGTGTTTGCATTAAGGACATGTCTATTTTGTTGATATTTTATTACTGACTCTTAATATATTAGAATGTTTTATTGATGCCGTATGATCACTGCAGAATCTCCACAGACTGCGGGAAAGATATGACCGGACATAATTTGAAACAGAAAACAAGATAAGGAGGAAACATTTAACCTTAAGTACAGACTGGATTGAATTCTACTGAGGTACTGTTGGGACTATTTCAGAGCCTTCTCTCCATTGGAGGTGCGTGGGGGATGCCCACAGAGCCAGGGCAGCTTGGGAGGAGTGAGCTCTAGGAGGAGCAGCACTGGTAGACTGTCGATCTCTTTCCAACAGAGGACGCCAGCCAGGCTCCTGGAGAACCAGTGGCTTAACCATTAAACCCAAAAGAATAAAAAGTGGCGGAAAGCTTAAAAGAATACAGCCAAGAGCGCGGGGGTATGGAGTAGCTCTCGGGTTGTTCACTCACTCATTCCCCCTCCAGGAGGAGTAGAGTGACTTCTCAGATTGGAAATCTAGAAGTGACATCAGGACCTTTCTCTCCTCCAGACTCTCCCTTACTCATCTTGGGAGCGAGCCCGCCCATAGGGAACACGCGGCCTGAGAGAGGAAAGAAGGGGCTTATTATGCCTGTGGTTTCAAGGTTAATTCAGGAAACCTGCTCAAAGATCTTTCTCACCTAAGACACTTGATAAGTCAGTCGACTATATTTACTGAATGTCTCTGATGGACCAGGCACTGTGCTAAGGACCCTGGCCCACCAGTCACAAATGAGGGCCACCATGACTGGGCCCAGATGTGTCTTACCATGGACTGACATACGTAAAAAATAGATTTTCACATCCGGTCAACTAATCTTGTGACTGGGATACAGAAGCTGTGAACCATATCTAAGCCAACTAAAAGAAGAACAAAATGAAGCCATAAAATTACCACATACTTTATGATAAATTGTTTCGTTTTCAAGACTTTACAAAACATCACTACGAAGGAATCAGCTAAGTGACATTTGTGTGCTTTCATGTCCTTTCATGATTTCACCTTTCTAGAAAATCAGAATGCAGAATTTCATAAGTATCCAAAATAGGCACAGTTAAGAGTACAATTTGGGTCCATTTCTAGGAACTCCAGAATAATGGCAGTAGCTAACATTTATTGAACGCTACTCTAAACCAGGCATCATGCTAAAAGTACTCCGGGTATTATTTCTTTTAATCCACAGAATAACCCTTTGAGGGAAGTAGTATTTTCTTTACGTGACGGACGAGGAACCTGCAGTCGGGCCCCTGTTTCCCTGCCAAGTTCCTGCTTGAAGCCAACAGGCCTTCCTCACAGGATGAAGCATAAGTAAAATTTATAAATCAGTAAAATGTATTTATCATGGCAGTTGGCCACTTTGCTTACCTTGATTCAGCCTCTTAGTATCTGCATGAAAGAAAATCTGACCAGTGGCCTGATTTCAGAGCCCGGCCCTGAACCCACAACAGACACAGGGATGTTGGCCGGGAGTGTCGTTTCTAACAGAGAGTGATTGGAAACAACCTGTTTGCCTAAATGGGAACTGGCTAATACATTTTGTCTAAAGTCACATAACCCACTGACATTAACCCAAATTGAGGGGGCTGGGCAAAATGGGTGGAGGGAAATGGGAGATAGAGGCTTCCAGTCACCCAGTGAGAAGTCACGAGAATAACAGGCACAGCATCAGGAATATGGTCAATGATATTATAATAACAACGTAACAGGACAGGTGAGAGCTACACTGGCGATCATAGCATAAGGTATAAACTTGTCAAATCGCCTAAATTGTATACCTAAATCTAATGTAACATTTTGTGCCAACTATACCAAAAAAAAAAAAAAAAAAAAAAAAAAAAATAGGGTCAATGGCTAAGGTTCAGTCCGTATTTAGGCCAATATTTAGTCCATATTTAGGCTTCATTCTGTTCCGTGATTGCAGAATATACCCAACCCTTGCGAGTCACATTACAAAATAATACCAATAATTTCTTGCACTTACTCTAGGTGTTAATTAAAAACAGAAAAGATGATATTTGAAGTTTTTCTCTCCTCTATTGTTTTAGAAATTTAATAAATTCTCAAGGTTTCTTATAGTTAAAAAAATGAGAGCAAAACACCTAATGCGTGACATGAGAAAATATTTTTGCCAAGGCTAATATTAGACGGGACGCTAGAATTAG
This sequence comes from Enhydra lutris kenyoni, assembly GCF_002288905.1. Taxonomy (NCBI): domain Eukaryota; kingdom Metazoa; phylum Chordata; class Mammalia; order Carnivora; family Mustelidae; genus Enhydra; species Enhydra lutris. Next base: position 3,916,911 of record NW_019154108.1, on the reverse strand, counting down.
ACTGTCTGGGATTGTCTCTTAGCCCCAACACCTGCTAGCCTGGGGAGAGTGCATGAGTCTCTGCCTCAACTCCCAAACATGTAACATGGGATAGTAAGAATGCCTGTAACACAGTTTTTGTGAGGATTGTGAGTTAATAAATGTAAAGGACTTAGATCAGTACCTATTAGGATTATTACATAAGTACTATTTCAGTCACATTTGCTAATGTGAGGACAGAAAAAAGACTAATATATACAGCAAATGGTTAACTATGATTGAAAATAAGTGGTGAGGGGCACCTGGGTGGCTCAGTGGGTTAAGCCTCTGCCTTCGGCTCAGGTCATGATCTCAGGGTCCTGGGATCCAGCCCCAAGTCGGGCTCTCTGCTCAGTGGGAAGGCTGTTTCCCCCTTTCTCTCTGCCTGCCTCTCTGCCTACTTGTGATCTTTGTCTGTCAAATAAATAAATAAAATCTTAAAAAAAAAAAAAAGAAAAGAAGTGGTGAGATATAAAGTTATATTTATTTCCTCCAATCTTCCTGGATTTTCCATTTGCTCCTATGATATTCATGCTATTAAAAATGCAAGGTGCCATCATATTACTGATTGCTTAAAAGAGCCAATTCCTTGAGACTCCCATAACTGAGTAATGAACGCAGCATGCTGGAGGGCAGAGGCAGATCATTAACTACTCAGCAGGGAAATAACTCTGCAAGCACACCATATAAAGAAGTCACTCTGCATATTACATGGGGAATCACCATGATGAAAGAAGCCTGTCTATTTTAAATAAGGAACTGATTTGATGGCTGAAAACATATTAATGGTATTCAATAAAACTGATCGAAAATAAGGAAATGACACTTAAGACCTGAATCAAATCCCCTTTTTATTTGAAGATACAGCTGCCAAAAAGATAATGACTTTCTGGTTTCTCTATAAAATCTAACCTTTCCCTAGCAAAACTGACATGAGTTTGGATCATAACCACATGAAGAAAACTTTTTTAAGCTGAACTCCAAGCTATTGTTTCACGAAATGACCTCACAAGGGTAACCTTGAGGATCCTCCTTCCCACTCTGTTTCTAGACTCCCCAAACCTACAAGGACTAGTTCTCGGTGCCTCCATCCTCTCCCATTCGTCCTGCCCCATAAAAGCAACTGAAACCTCTTTCCATTGAGACTGGCTTCCAGAACATTAGGCCGCGGTCACATAACGAGTGCATTTTTCATGCGTCTGTGGCTCAGCAGGCTGTTGTACTATCTTGATTTCCAAAATTACTCCTGAAGGATTTCTTCCCTTCTCATTGTATCCCTGAATTTGCTCAGCGGCCTGCTTATGCATTGTTTCTGCAACATGCACGACTATTTCTGAAGATTCACTAGGAGTCAGCTGTTCATTCTCAGAGTTTACTCACCCAAACCTCAGCAGGATCCAGGCCATTAACCATGATGAAAATCAGGGCTCTACTTTTTCCACTTTTTTCCTTTGTATCTTTTCCATGTGCAGAGCTTCCTTTGAAGTTAATAAGAGCCCTCCATGTGGAAAAGATTCCAAGTGATACAAAACAGAATGAGAACTAAGCTCGTCATCTATTTCTCACATTCAAGGACAAAAATACACACACACGAAGTCAAAGATACAGCGTAATTAGCAAGGTCTGAGAACAATGTGGGTATCTGACAAAATAATTCAGAGAGCTTCGTCAAGAGAGAAAAGAAAACACATTTATTAGAAAATTAATGAGTACTTTATATGTGTCAGGTAGCACAGTGAAAATACAAATATAAGCCCATAAAATAAAAATAAAAAATAGGCTGGTTCCCCAAGCTTCAGCAGAATAGACACGCAGCAAAGACTCACACAGGTAAATGCGCCATTACAGCTGTGACTGGTGCCCCAAGGATCGGGTCAGTATATTAAGAGAGCTCGGACATGCATGGGGTATAAAAAGAGATGCACTTGAAGATGTTAACACTTGCACTAAAATCTGAAGAGTGTGTGTGGGGGGGAGTGGGGGATCAGGTGGCCAGAGCACAGAAAGCCAGGGTAGGCCCCTGCAAAACAAGTCTGGAGAGGAGGCAAGCCATGCGTGGAGGAAAGCCAACCTGTCAAGTCTGAGAGGGGAGGATGAACCTACAAAGCAGACACGAGTGGCGAGGAGCCAGGAGAAAACAGAATACAGAGTCTGCACAATCCAAGAGACATGAATGTTTTAATAAGACAAATGGACTGAGAAGGTCAAACGCCACTGTGAGGGGAAGTGAGATTCAAAGTAAAAATATATATATATATATTAATATATATCGTATATATATTTAATATATATGAACTATATATAAGTATATATTAAAATATATATATTCAGAAAAGACCCCTCCAAAATTGATTTGGGTAACGTGGAGTTTACTGAAGAGGTAATATTCAAAATATTTAACAACTAGTATGGCATCAGCCTGCCAATCCGAAAAGGCACGGGGGTCCCAGTGCTAGAGCAGAGCCCTGGAGGCCCCCTTCTGCACCGGACCTTTGCCTTTCACTAAGGGGGAAGTTGGGGGGATTCTGAGAAAGGAGCTCCGGTGTCTTTGATAATAGGCAGGGACTTGGCTGGGGAGGGTGCGAGGAGCAGCCAGTTAAATAACTGGTATAAAAGCGTTCACTACTGGACAACCACTGCGGCTCGACCAGCACCCGCGGGCTGCAGACACACACCACGCACTGTTTCTGTGGCTGGACAGGGGAAGCAGCCAGCCTGGAACGCGTGAGTGACAGAGCAGACGGTCTCCCAGGCGACTGCGATTTCATATGGATAAATCAATGCCCTGACAACGTCTTCTAACATTTTTTTTTTTTAATTTATTTGACAGACAGAGATCATGAGTAGGAGAGATGCAGGCAGAGAGAGAGAGGAGGAAGCAGGCTCCCTGCCGAAGCAGAGAGCCTGATGTGGGGCTTGATCCCAGGACCCCAGGATCATGACCTGAGCTGAAAGCAGAGGCTTTAACCCACTGAGCCACCCAGGCGCCCCTCTGACAACGTCTTCTAGATGCAAAAAAACATTCTTCCAAAAAAAAAAAAAAAAAAAAAAAAGGAATTGGCCAATGGAGAAAACATATATCAAACAGATCTATTTAAAAGATCCTGGTGATTTTCTCATGAAGAGAAGCAACAAGATAAGTTGCTATTCAATCCGTCAGGCTAGAGAGTTTTGAGGAACAAAGTGCCTAACACACCGCCTGATAAAAAACAGCCACTCAAAAAGTGGTAGCTGTTATTATAGATTCTAATATGATTGTTAATCAGTCAAATATGCCAGAGAGTGACAAGTAGAAGTTTAAATACATATCACAGTTTCTGGGCAATGTAACACTCTATGAAAAAGAAATCAAACTATGATACTATTTTAGTGACTAATAAAGATAGTCCCAAGAATCTCTTCCTTCTCCGGACATTTCTTTGGTTCATCATCTGAACTTAGCGCTACACCATCTTGTTTTGTATTACTTGCAACTGTGTCTGCTTTGCTTCCAGTTTCCCACTTAGACTACAGCTTGGTTGAAAGCTTGGGCTTTCCGAATTTGCATAACAATTCTGGAATTTACTAGCTATGTGGAATTTACTAGCTATATGAACTTGGGCGAGTTAGGCTAACTAATCCTGTTTTTCTTCATCTGAAAATTGGAGCTAGTACTCCTAACTGAAATACATACCGTGAGTATTAAGTGAGAAGAATGTACATAAAGTACTCGGTAGAATGTTTGGGATCTGGTAAACGTTCAATAAGTAGTAGGAATTATTGTGGAGTAGGGACACCAGGCTGATTCCTGGAATTCGGGAAACTTCTAGCAGACGCTTCCGCCTAAGTGTCACTCTCACCTTTTAGAAACTAAATTCCTGGAAGCTTCTGCCTAATTGTCAATCATACCTTTTAGAAACTGCAGTTTAATCAGAAAGTGCCAAAAGGGCCCAACAGGTACCCCCACCTCATTATAATGTTAAAATATTCATCCCAACCCCTAAGAAAAGGACCCTGCTTCCCCCTGTTGGGGGAGTCATGACTTTGGACATTATTCCCGCACAATCTCCTTGTTTGTACAATTAAACTCCACCTGGTGTAGTCTGTGTCTACGGTTCACCAAGGAGCAGACCCACTCTGGTCGGCCCAGTAATGTAATGGGCTTCTTGCTTCTTTGTAATAATTGTACTTTCCCTAGATCACGGGTTAGTCAATCAATTATGGGCACAATGGCTCTAAACCAGGGGCAATGCCAGCACTAAGGGCTTTCTGTAAACACATGGCGGACAAACTGTACAGTCTGGGACACAGCTACTGAACAGAGGTCAGGAAAGATAAATCAAGAACTCTTCTCTCTCAAATGACAACAGCCCCTGCTGAAGTCCAGATACAGCTCATAGTGGGCTGAGTAGCTCTAAATGCTAATCAAGTTTTAGTCATTTCATTTTTCTGGTGACATATTTAGGTGGGAAACTTGAGTAGTCTCTATCGACCAGGCTGAAATCACAAATGTGAGTAACAACTACACACTTAAGATCCATTTTTCCCCTCTGGATGACAAAAAGAAACATTCAAAGTTAATGAGCAGTTTTACTATATTCTAGAGGTTCCCTCCTAAATGTCAACCTCACAGTTTATAAGTCATTACTTTATAGGCAATTTCATACCTGGCCATTTACTTCTAGATTTTAAAATATGGAACTTTCCTTTCATTCAACGGTTATCTTTTTTGGACAGCTATCGTGAGCTCTAAGTGAGACACAGAGAATTTAGCAGAGAAAATGGCAACTACTGTCTCTGGTCTCAGAGCCAACAGGCAAGTGAGGGAGAAGATTAGGAAGGAAATACACAGACACCGGGTGAGAAAGGCACTTGTTCTTATGGGAACATAGAGGAGAGAGCTGGAAATAATGCTGAAGTCATAATTAAATGAAGACGGTTACTCCTGAGGGAGTGATGTTTAAACTAAGGACAATGAGAAGATGTTATTCAGGCAAAAAAGGGAAAAGACGTTCCAGGCACAGAAAAGAGCACATCAAAAGCCCCAGGTGGGAGAAGCTCTGAACCACGGAGGGCACCGACGGAAAGTCACTGTTGCTGCAACACCGAGTTCGGAAGGGCTGGGGCAAGAGAAGACAGAAGTAGAGAACGCACCAGTAAATGGAGGCTAAAGTGTGGTCTTTGTCCTAAAGGTAAAGAAGTACTTTTGAATGGTTGTAAGCAAGGGAGTGACATGTTCAGATTTTTTGTTTGCACCAAAATAAAACATAAACCAAGCAAAACCACGTCAGTTTTACTTGTTTATAATTTAAGCAAAAAGTTTTAGGCGAGTGTTCAATTCTGGTTAAAGTGTTTTAATTATTTGTGGATTTTAATTAACCCATATTCTTCCTGATCTCCTTAATTATGGCTAATTGAAAATTGGCTGAACCAAAGATACTCTGTGAGAGAACTTAATAAAATGAGGTACCTACCATATGAGATCCTGATTTGTACGGAAAACCAAAGAACATATAAGTAACAGACATCTTGATTTCTGATGGGAAAGGGAGGGGTCCTGGTAAATATCACTCATCCAGAGCAGCTATTTTGCTTAACCCCATAAACTAGTTGCAGATGTTGGCTCCAACAGCTAGGCTTTGCATCTGTAATTTTAAAATTGTCTCATATTTCTAAACCTGAGTCCGTATGCACCGGAAATCAGTGACATGAATTATGAACTTCAGGAAGAGGAGAAGTACAAGAAATGCCAGAAGTGATAGGAGATAATATTCGGAGCAGCGGTCGAGCCATGTGCACAGGGTAAGTGAAGGATGACACGGTTCCTTCCTCCAGGACCTGGATCCCACAACCAGGCGTTTGAAAATGAAACCGTCTGATTGGATGTACCAAACAAGAGGAAGTCATTTATAGATATTTGAGTTCTCAAAAACAAATCCTCCTTTTCCTTTTCCCCCTCCCCCTCTTCACAGCAGGTCAACAGGAAGACCAGACTTGCTGGAGAAGTTAAAGGTTTTTGGAGAGAAAAAAAAACTGAGAACACAAATGCACGCTAAAACTTGCTTACCTTAATTAAGAAGATCATTTTTAGCAGACTGGGGCAGGAAACAATAAAGTGTCTTAACTATTATGCTCACATTTTATTTATGTTAGTGCTTACTCAGAAAAGACAATTACAAAAAGCCAATAAGGACTTGAATTAAAATTTAGAAAAGGAGTTGGAGGTGGTAGAACTCCATAGATAAAGAATTTGTGGGGCACCTGGGTGGCTCAGTCATTAAGCGTCTGCCTTCAGCTAGGGTCAGGATGTCAGGGTCCTGGGATCGAGCCCCACATCGGGCTCCCTGCTCAGTGGGAAGGCTGCTTCTCCCTCTCCCACTCCCCCTGCTTGTGTTCCCTCTCTCACTGTGTCTCTCTCTGCAAATAAATAAATGAAATCTTAAAAAAAAAAAAGAATTCATGTTATGCTACAAAAAATAATCAAAGGTGTTAGAAATAACTTAAACTATGACGATGACTGGGTTTCATATTCATGTTTATATTTCCCAAGCTCATTTTTATTTAAGCGCACCCTTCCCAAGTCGGCTCCATTCAGGCAATATAAAAGGTACCACATCAAATAACCTACCCCCAGGAGCATCCATCGCCAGCTAAGAGTGTAAATTACCTCAACAGAAATCAGGACAAAAACTTCAGCCAATTATTTGGTGAGGCAAAAGCACAGTACGGAGCTTCAAGGAACTGAGATTCAGTTACAAAACTAGGACACTCATTTTGTGGAGAGGGAACATATATCCCATAGAATTCAGCCCAGGTAGGGAATGGGTTGGTTGCTGAACGAAAAAAATTTCATAGTAACTTCAGGGGTAAGACATTTTATTTCTTACTTTCACTAAAATTCTCTATGTCTACATTTTGTTTAAGAGATCTGAGGGGCGCCTGGGTGGCTAAGTTGGTTAAATGTCTGCCTTCGGCTGGGGTCCTGGGATCGAGTCCCGCATCGGTCTCCCTGCTTGGCGGGGAGCCTGCTTCTCCCTCTCCCTCTGCCTCTCCCCCTGCTTGTGCTCACTCACGCTCACTCTCATACTCTCTCTCTGTCTCATCAAATAAATAAATAAAATCTTAAAAGGAAAAAAGAGAGAGAGAGACCACCTCTGAAAAGTCTTTTCTGCACTGACAAGGTTAGGGAATATATACTGCTAGTCAAATAAACCATGCTGGTCTTTCCAGGATTTTTCAGATAAATCTGAGACCAGCATTAACTCTTAGGACTACTGCAATTAAACCACAAGGACAATAGATAGTATTAGGAATTACTATTAATTTTCTTAGGTGAGAAAATGGTGGTGTGGACATAAAGCAGAATGACCTTTTTCTTAAGAAATGCCGTGGAAGTATTTAGAGATGAACTGTCATGAAGCCAGCAACTTACTTTCAAATAGTAAACACACACACACACACACACACACACACCGATAGAGCCAAAATGACCAAGCATTAACACTGCCAAATCTAGAGATAGTAAGTGCATATGGTCACTCCTAGGACTATCTTTCCAGCTCCTCTGGATATTTAGCAATTTTCATAATATAATGTCATAGTAAAAACCCAGCCTCATCACTTGTAATGAAGTAACCTCGAGAAAGTCACTTCAAGACTGTGACTCTCCATTACTCATCCATCAAATGGGGACAGTGATAACCAAACTTTCATAAAGCTCTTGAAAGTATTAAATGAGACAATCTATGTAGAAACCTTGGTTTTAATGCTTAGCCCCTAAAAGCCCTCAATAAATGCTAAATGTTAGCATCATTAGAAGATAATGAACTAAAACACTCCCTGTTCTTTAAATACATAAACAAAGTTATGACAAGTTCATGTTCAGATCTGCTCTGGCCTTTCACATAATACAAACCACACATGAGAGACCAATGCATACTATTAAACCTATGTCCACTGACTTCATGTAAAGACAAAATTTCAGTATGAAAAAAAGTCACAATCACATGCAAAACTACTCCAAAGGAAAAGTTAACTTGAGTCCACAGAAGCTATGAGAGACCTGCTCAATGAAATCTGTCTGCAGAAATAAGATAAAGAGGGACTCCGTGAAGGGACGAGGGATTTATGGCGAACAGAATTGTGAACTGACATGTAGAGCGGCAATCTGGGAAATCTGAGACCCTCAGATTTGAAGATACACACTTTTTTGAGGAAAAAAATAATAAAATTGTTCTCAAATGGAATTATCCCATTATAAAACAAAATTTTAGAAATAATGATAAAATGTCCTGGCAATTTGCACTAACACTGGGATAAATGCTCTGACATTAAGACGCCTTGACAATGAGGCTCGAGATGAAGCAAGTCTGTGGTGATACCTAGAAGAGAGCCCACAGGCTGACCTCCAGATCCTCCCCTACCTTCCAGACATGGTCAGCATGGGCTGTCTTTTCTGTGAGTGTATCTCTCAGCCTTCTCTTGGGTGAAATATCTTTAGAACGTAAAGATGTCCCTGTCTTTTGAGGATCCTGGGCTAAGCATTCTGACTCAGGAAGAGTTCTGAAATGTTATGCACTGAGTATGGAAAGACTTGTGCTTTAGGGACGGAAAGCACAGTTTGCCTTGGTCATGGTGACTTGGGGACATACTTAGGTTGTGTGGATTTGATTTCGGTATGGGAAGCAGTGGACAAAAATAACCAAAGACCTCTGTCGGAAATATACACAAAAATTTCTCAGCTTCCTTTTCTACCTTCACTGGGATAGTGAGGCAGTGACGTCCTTTTGAAAGGACCTTCAGCTATAGAACTTGGACTTCATCACTAACAAAAATATCCCGCAACTCCTTTTTAGTCACTGAAGTTGTCTAATTTGTCCTTTGCTAATCTCTTAATTTGCTAAATTGAAGGAATGGGGGTTCTCTGCGTAGCAAATACAGAGTTTAGCATCTCTACGCAGGCGTCTCGGCATGTAAACTGGCCGGTAGCTGAAAGCCCTTTCGCTTCTCTTAACAATCCCACTTGGTAACGACACTGAATTTCATCAACCCCTTAAGTCTCCCATGTAACTGCCACTCCCAGGAGGTCAGCAAACACCCCAGCCTCCTATTTTGTCAAGCAAATTGAGATGATCAGGAATAAGACATGCAATATCCTTTACTCCTCGATGTCTGTGACATTTTTCTTTCAGTAGGAATTTCAATAGTATTGTCTATTCATTTATCTTCTCTCATTAACTTATAAATATATTCATTTATTTTTATAAAGAAAAACTTTATGTCATAGGCAAAATATACTAACCATCAACTAAATAACAGGAAAATTAATTCAATGGCAAAAGAATTACCCCCTAATGACCACATAGGATTTATACTAGAAAAGCAAAGATGGTTAGTAAATCCATCAATATAACAACTTACATAATTTGTTCAATGTGTAAGAGCATAATCATCTCAACTAAATGCTCATTTCTGAGACAGAATGTGGAGGAATAGACTAAATTATTTCCTTATAACAATAAATATATTTTAAACTAAAAACCAAAATCAAATGGTAATAAAGTCATTCCCATTAAATAAAACATTCCCATTAATAAAATGTTCCCATTAAATAAAAACATTCCCATTATAAACAGGGAAGATAAAAATTATAATTAAATGAAAAACTATTAGCAAAACTGGTCAATTGCACTAATACAAAATAAGTGCGTAAAAATCAAAAGTTTCACATTGTAATAAATAATTAAAGTATATTTTAAAAACACCCCTTTCATAATTATAACATAAGGGTATTTCCAAGTTATTTTATATTTTAATAATAAATGTAAATTTACTTATATTAAGAGAAAAATAGGAAACTATAATAAACTGAAGGAATCACCATCTGATTGGACGGAATAAAAGAAGATGAAAAAAATATGACTTCTTCCCATATTAATTTATAGGCTTTACAAATATCAAAATTCAAATAGAATTGTAATTCTAAGTGACGAGATTTTAATCTTCAACTGAAAGAATGAGTCATCTGCAAAAGCTAAGTACATTTTTGAAAAAGAGGAGTAATGAAAGGAAATGACCTAGCAGACATTAAAATGTATTAGACAGCTGCAATAATTTAAAAGTGGGTCACTGTACAAAAATCAACAAAGCTGGAACAGGATACAAAACCCAGATCCAGATCCGAGGATAAGAGTTCCTCCATGACCTGGACCGAAGGCAGGATTATGCCATTTATCTGCCGTATGACCTGGGTGGACTAGTCAACGTCTCTGATAAGCAAAACAAAATATAAATGCTGCAAAAACTGAAAAATTTGTCTAGATCAAAATTATAACTTTTTGTTTTACAATATACAATCAAGTGTATAACAAGTGACAAACAAGCAGAAAATATCTGCACTAGATATAATACACAATATTCAGATGATTAAAAAAAAAATTCTAAAGCCATTAAGAAAATAATGTCACAGTCCCTTCAAAATGGGCATAGAGACACCATCAGACATTTCATAGAAGTGATACAATTGTCTCTTAAATATTTCATTTACTTATTTTTTAAAAGATTTTTAAAATATATTTATTTATCTATTTATCTATCTATCTATTTATTTATTTGATAGAGCGAAAGAGAGTCCAGGCAGGGGGAGTGGCAGGCAGATGGAGAAGCAAGTTCTCCACTGAGCAAGGAGCCCGTGGGGGGAACAATTTCAGGACCCTGGGATCATGACCTGAGCCAAAATCAGCTGCTTAACTGACTGAGCCGCCCAGGTGCCCAAGATTTTTTATTTTTAAGTAATGTCTACACCCAACATGGGGCTCAAACTCACAATTCCAAGATCAAGAATAAACATGATCTCCCGAATGAGCCAGCCAGGCGCCCCACCCCGTTTCTTAAATATTTTAAAGTCTGTATAACTTGTAATAAGTGAAATGAAAACCAAAGCAATATATTATTGTTTTCAGCAAACTATCCCAAATTACATAAATTATAATTATCCAGTGTTGGAAATTCAGGTTCTCACATATATAGTTGTAGGGTCTATAAACTGGTTCAGGATTTTAGGAAAAACTGCAATCCTCGGGGGGATTCTTGAACAGCAGCACACCTACACGGTGCAATATTCAATACCACTACACACCAGTAAAAGAAGTTAGTTGTCTTCTCTCTGTGTCTACATGGACGAACCTCTAAGACGTATCATTAAGTGGATAAAGTAAGTTCAAATGTGTTTGCTAAGCATCTACTAGACAGTAGGTTCTAAGTGTTCCAGATCCATCAACAAACAAGAGAGACAAAAGTCCTTGCCTTTGTGGAGCTTATAAGATAGTGTCATATATGTAAGATATTTGTGATCACTTTTTAAAAATCAACTGTGTGTGTGTGTGTGTGTGTGTGTGTGTGTTTATGTACTCACTGTACTCAAGTGATAAGAGAGGTTACATCTAAGGGGTTGAGTAGGTTGCGGTGAGAATCAAAGCTGTATCTACTGGATCAGCATTATTTAATTTTTCCACAGTGAAAATATGCTCATATATTTCTTGTGTAACAAATGAAAATTATGGCTTCAAAACCGTAAGGCTCCATTGAAACTTTGTGCTAAATTAGCTAGAGGGACCCCTGGGTGGCTCGGTCGGTTAAGCATCCGACTCTTGATCTCAGCTCAGGTCATGATCTTGGGGTCCCGAGATCAAGCCTCATGCCAGGCTCTGTGCTCAGCACGGAGTCAGCTTGAGATTCTCTCTCTCTCTCTCTCCCTTTGCCCCTCCCCTGTGCATGCCATCAGTCTCAAATAAATAAATATTTAGAAAGATAAATTAGCTATATACTGCACATAGGGGAAGTCTTGAACAACAATGGAAAAAACAAATGAACACTTGAGGAGCAATTTTTCTGCCTTTTTAGAGTAATAGCTCTATCCTGTCAAACTGCTTAAGAAGCCCCTGCGCCAAGGGACCGGAAGACGAGCTAAGTGGCGTGGAGTGGGAGAGGCAAGCTGACCCAGGCGTGAGGCGTCAGGAGCACCGGTGCTCCCCAGGCCTGCAGGACGGAGCGGGGAGGGAGGGAGCGCGGGAGGTCAGGGCGGCCGGTGTGGGGCTACCAGAGGCTTGTCTGAGGAAGAAAACCAGCAACGTCTGGTATCGGCTGAGGCAGCAACCTTTAGGACCCCTCTACACTCAGGTGCCTGTGTAGGAAAATAAAGTGGAAACTTCTCTGAGATGTGGAATGGAAATTAAAGAAGTGGAAATGAAGACAGTGAGAGCCACTCATTCAGAACCAAGGAAATGATACAATCCCAATGTCCATAAACCTTGAAAATAGTCCTAAACAGGAAGACACTAAGATGTCATTTATCTGTTAATTCAGGGGAACATTCAGATCCAAAATTACGGAGGCCAATCAAGTAATAGTGAGGGAAAATAAAATGTTTAAATGTTATAAAATTCCAGAGAGCTCAAATCAATCAGGCATTTAACTTACTAGGAAACACATTGTGCTTTGTTTAAAAAAAAAAAAAGGAGGGAGGGTAGAGAAAGGCAGAGGACAAAAGAGACAGAGGGAGGAAAAAAGGAGAAGCAGGGAGTGAAGGGGGAGCCCTGAGACAGCTAGTGAGAGAGAGGAGGGGGGAGAAGCACTTAGTTTGCTCGGACGCCATTTTCCCTGGAGAAACAAGACCAAGCGTCTTCCGCCCCCAGAAAAGGCCACAGCTGAAATGAGCGGCTACGTTCTGGCCCTTAACGGCATTTTTCAAGGTAATTTTGAGTAGATAGGTTTTTCTCCTCACCGATTTTCAGCCTTAAACCTTCAATTAAAATGTAACTTGGCTGTAACAATATGGTAAGGACATCTGCACATTTCCTGGAAAAAATTATGAGGCATATATTAAATGCTATTCCAAATAAAAGTCTAGATTTTAAAAGATGCAGAAGAAATTAGCAGACCATGCACTTCACTAAGTGTGGCTTTGACAGATGCCATTCTCTATTTTATTAAAATAAAAATTTTTCTATTTTATAAGCTATTGACTGGCCGCTCTGGACTTCCCTGAACTGAAGGAAAAGAGGAAACACATTCTAAAAGCTACTCCAGGTTTTCATTGTTAATCAGTGTTACAAAGTAAATATGAGTATTCCCCCAAAATACATACATTCAAACTGTAACCTCCGATGGGATGGCATTAGGAGGTGGGGCCTCTAGGAGTTAATTAGGGTTAGAAGAGGTCATGAGGGTAGAGCTCCCACGATGGTATTTATACCTTTATAAAAAGAAGGGGAGGGGGCACGAGGCTGGCTCAGTTGGTAGAGCACGTGACTCTTGATCTCAGGGCCATGAGTTCAAGCCCAATGTTAGTTAGGCATGGAGTCTACTTAAAAAAAAAAAAGGGAAGGGGAGAAATGGATAGATGGATGGATCCCTCTCCCTTTCTGTCCCAAGGAAGGGCATGTGAGAACATAACCAGGAAGAGGGCACTCACCAAGAACTCAACCATGTGGCACCTTGGCCTCACCTTTGCCCAGAACTGTGACAAATAAACGTTTGCTGTTTAAGTCACCCAGTCTATGGTATTTTGTCACAGCAGCCCGAACTGACTACCACAATCAGATTAATTTATACAGACCTAAACTCACGCTATTCAGGATCAATCAGCTTAAGAACAAATTTCAGGGGCGCCTGGGTGGCTCAGTGAGTTAAGCCTCTGCCTTTGCCTTGGGTCATGATCCCAGGGTCCTGGGATCGAGCCCCGCATTGGGCTCTCTGCTCAGCAGGGAGCCTGCTTCCCTCTCTCTCTCTGCCTGCCTCTCTGCCTGCTTGTGATCTCTGTCTGTCAGATGAATAAATAAAAATCTTAAAAAAAAAAAAAAAAGAAAGAACAAATTTCAGGAACAAATAAAACCAAGAGTGAATGGACTTCAGTGATGCAACTTGCTTTAACTGAGACTGAGTGAGATTCTTCCTGCAATTTATGACCGGTTAGAAGCAGTGGATAAACCCCACAATGAAGTGAACAAGGGCGAGAATCAAACTGTTGCCCCTGAATCCTGATGCTCTCATTAGGAAACTGTTCAGACTGGACACACTACTTGGCCTTTCTCTGCCTCAGCTTCCTTATCTGTAAAATGGAGATTGAAACAAATAATACATCCGATGTTAATATTTTAAAAAAAGAAAAAATATATTAAAAGAATAAATAAAATGGAGATAATCAGAGCACCTACCTCACGGGATTGTTGGGACGAATAATGAGTTGATGGGTGAGGTACCTAAAACCAAACCTGAAACACTATAACTATTCCATGTTAACTACCATGATTTCTACAGAACTGATAGGAGGGGACAGCCATTCATCCCTTCAGTTTTTTTTTTAAGTAAATACAACTTTCCTACTTGATAGATTTTAAAAATGCAAATTCCCAAATTTTAAGATGTATTTATAGCTCCACACCATGTCTGTCTGTCTTTCTGTCTGTTGGTTTCCTCTCTGCCCTCCCCTTCCCCCCACTACTACAGTCTCTTGAGGGCTGGGGGGTAAGACTGGGGAGAAGATTAGCCAAGGCAGAACATGAAATGAGGAAAAAGGGAGTTTGTGTATTATCACTTAAAAGTATGCAATGTTTCCTTTTCCCCCCCTCATGATGAATTACTTGAATGCTACAAACTTCAGAGAAAAATGGATAAATTCTCAAGAAGCAATTCTAAAAAAAAAAAAAAAGCCCAGTTAATCAAAATGATATTTTAATGGCACCATACAGGATAGAATAGTCCTGCTTTCTCTCAATAATACAAGGTTATTATTTTCTCAAAACAGAATAATAAATAAAATAGCTTTTAAAGCTCTAATGGTCCAATTTATAAATTCTTAGTTTAGTAAACCATTAAAGTGCATCAGCATCCCATATAGCTAAATCCCAGGTAAAGTTTTATTACAATAAGCCATTTAAAAAAAAATGAAGAAGAAGAAGAAGAAAAAGAAAAGAAAATCTGCAAGTGGCCAAAGTGTAGTGAGTTGAATACTGTCTCCCAAAATTTACATCCATCTGGAATCTCTGAGTGTGACTTTCTTCGGAAATTGGGTTTTTGCAGATGTAACTAGATAAGGTGAGGTCATACTGAATTAGAGGGGGCTCCAGATCCAATGACTGGTGTCCCTAGAAGAAGAGGAGGGGACACATACAGAGGGTCAGAAGCCATGAGAAGATGGCGGCACAGAGTGGAGTCCTACTGTCACAAGCCAAGGAGGGCCAGGAGCTGCCAGCAGCCAGGAAGAGTCAAGAAAGATTTTCTAGAACCTTCACAGGGCACATGACCCTAAAGACGCTTTGATTTCAGATGGCTAGCCTTCTAGAACTGTGAGAGAATACATTTCTCTTGTTTTCTGTCACTCCATTTGTGGTACTTGTTACAGCAGCCCTAGAAAACTAATACCCCAAAGAAATGGTAGCCTCAGAACTAGTGTATAAACTTAAAAATTTAAATTTCAGACTAACTGGCAGCAAACAACACTTTTTTCTCCTGACAGGAAAGAAACACAGCTAGTAACAACAGATATCATTTTACACATGCTATATGTGCTAAAACGCTTGTGATGTATGATTGTGCTGGTATGACAAGTTATATTCCCACTGACCTGAATTGCACAATTTTAGAAATGTTTCCTAAAATGCAATCCATTACATCTAATAAAAATTATATTTACATTTCTTTGCTGATAAGGGGCCGCTATGTAATGTATAATAAATACAGAAAAGCTTCATACATTCTTAAAGGTATATATTCTATCTTGCCACAAATCTTTGATAATTTTTAATTATTGAGTTATTTCTTCTAAATAAGCAACCACAAAGCCCTAAAACACCAGGATAACATTGACAGAGTTTTCATTAAAACAGACTACTTGAAGATCAACAGAGCAAGTATTCAATTCTTCCTGCAAATAATGTTTTCTAATGTACGTTCTGTTAAAAGAACTTGATAAAGAAGTGACAACTTGTTCCAAAAATTTATAATATCTAGTTTAAAATACATTAATCTGCCTATTAGAATATTGGGGTGGAGGGTACTTTTCTTCTTCTGTACTCAGAAAGCTGTCCTCAAAAACTAATCCACAAACCATTATGGAAATGCAAAATTCGCTGCTACTTTGTAGCAATCTTTCCTGCTTCCAGGGGAGCAGAAGGCTCAATTGGAAAATAAAAGCAATCATTTTACCATCTTTCTTGAACACTAACAGAGGAATACAGCAACAACAATAATAACAAGCGCTTATATAGGGCTTATGACCTGCCAAGCCCTGCGGTAGGTACCCAGCATGTATTATCTCATTTAATCCTTACAAAAACTTCATGATCCTATTTCATCACCTGATTTAGAAGCCTGAGGAACAGGACGTTCAACATTTGCTCCTGGCCACAGGGTGATTTCCGAGTTCCAGCTCTGAAGAACCATGACACTGTCCTACCTCTCAACTGAACAGCACCCATAGAAATGCTTCTGTTCGTTCGTTCGTTTTGGGAAGACAGAGGGAGATAAGGGCAGAGAAAGTGAGAGGATGAGCTGGGAGCAGCTCATTAGTCACTAATGAACCAAAGGGTTTTAATAACCGGTTTCACCATGTTACATCTCTTTAACAAGACAATATACCTAAGAATCCTATTATCCGAGTTAAATCGTGGTGCAGACAGAGCTCAACAAAGCACCTGTCGCCATCACCTCCGTCGCATGTCCCCCAGGGTCGCTCCCTCCTCTTCCTACCACAGCTCCTACCGCGGTCCCAGGAGCCCCGCCCCCCGGCTCCCCCACGTGACCTGGCCTGAGCCAATCAGAGCGCCTCGCTCTCCGGCCGCAGGGACTGGCCCCGGAAGAGCCCAGATCCCAGCCTGTTCCATCCGAGCGAGCCGCGGGAGCTTCTCCGAGACCTCTGGGACGAAGATCCGCTTATTTCTGTCGGGTTCGAAGTCGGGAAACCCCTAAGGGCCCATAGCTGTCGTACCGCAGTCCTGGGGGGCCCGAGAGCAGAGCCAACAGCAAAGACGCAGAGGAAAGAAGGGGAAGGGCCCCTCCGGCCCATCGTGGTTCCTGACACCGGCCCATTCCGACCCTGTCGAACCGGAGCTCAGACCCCACTTAACTTTTTTCCCGAAATATTCAAACACGTAAGTTAATTAACTCGGTTTTTTCCGAGGTTGCGTACGTTAAATTTTTCCGAAATTTGTACCTGGAAGGGTCCTGATCTAGACCTTGATACCGGGACGTCAGGTGAGGACGGGCCGCCGGACCCTGAAATGTAAAGGGGCCGCCGGGAGAGAGAAGGGGGGCTGGGAGCGGGTCTGCTGGGGCCGAGGAGGAGGGCAGATTTCCTAACCAGCCGTCACTTAGCGCAGCAAACTCCCGCCTCTTCCAACACTGGTCTCAAACCATGTCCTTGCAGAGGCTGGACGGCTACGGGGCTCGGTAGGCGAATTTCAGGATGCTGGGATGTGCTGCCAGCTTTTGGGGGTCCTACAGAAAAGAGACTGGTTTCAAGAAAGCAGGGGAGGGACAAAACCCTGTTCTGGTAAGAAAGTTCTTTTCTGCTTCAGGAAGTTTGGGGATCCAGTTATCTGGAGGCCTATCAGTTTGGGAAAGCTCAATTTCCGACTCCAATTTGAAGTCAGCAGGAGAAGGCGCATTGGTGGAAAACAGACACGAAGCCCAGGACCTGGAGGCAGCCCGAGACTCAGGCTCCTGCACGAACCTGCTCTGCTCCCGGTCTGAAGCAAGATTCTTCCTCATCATACATTTCTTCCTAAGTACTTCCTAACTGGATGCAGTCTGGGCCAATGAGCACGTCCGCGGTGTCTTCCTGCCCTAGATTCTTGTAGCTAAAGGAATGCATGATCAGCCATGTAATCCCCCAGCTTCCAAATATCGTAGATCTATCCTTAAATCCAGGGAATTTCATCCCCATTTCTCTTCAGCCACCCAGACCTTCTGAGGACAAACAATGTTCTACAAATATCTGTGGTTCTCGTTTGTCATTCCCCTCCTCCAGTTCTGTGCCTTCTTATTCTAATAACCTCTCTGACCTTTAGGTGGCATTGTCTCGCGCCCTTGGGACACAACATCCGGCTCACTGATGTCAGCCTCCAGCCCTACACATTCTCCCCTTCATCCTGGTGTGTTCAGTCCTCTCTTAGCTGAGGTTTCACCTTTTGTGGTCAGGGTTACCCGCTGTCAACTGCAGCTCGGAAGCAGATGATCCTTCTGACTTAGAAGCACAAGGTTGGCAGTAGCTCAACACATAACACAGTGCCTGTGTGGCTGACCTCACTTCTCATCGCATGGGCATTTGACCATCCCACCTCAGCACGAGGATGACTACAGTAGAAGAAGATATTCTGAGAGACAGAGACCACATCCACACAACTTTTATTATAGTATATTGCTATAATATTCTAATTTATTATTAATTATTGTTGTTAATCTCTTGCTGTGCCTAATTTATAAACTAAACTTTATCAGAGGTATGTATGTATAGAAAAAAAAATATCTGTAGGGTTTGGTACATTATGATTGTACTTAAAACCTTACAATGATACTCCATGGCCTTCTGGATCACCAAAAAAAAAAAAAAAAAAAAAAATTAATGGAGCTCAGGTCCTAGTGAAGGACGTTCAAAAAGTAAACAAGAAGATAATAGATAATGTCAAGACAGTAGGAAGGGAAGGTGATTTTACATCTGATGGCCAGGGCCAATCTATTCCAGAAGTGACATTTCAGGGAGACCTGAAGGATTAGAAGGAGCTAGCCTTGGAAAAGATGGCAGACTTCCGTTTGCTTACTTACCATCATCCCCACTGGGCTGTGAGGTCCCCGAGGACAGGACCCATGATTTATTTATCATTCTGTACTAAACATCTACCATAGTTTTTCATACTCTTAGGTTTTGAATACATATTTGATGAGTGAATGGATGAATGAAGGTTATGTTTAAATTTTGGGGCAGTGCAACTTTAAGCTAATTATATGCTCACATTTTTTTGTACCAACGTTGACATCAATTTGTGGAACTTTCAAGCTGACAAATTTCTAGGCAGCCAAAAATGAATGGGATTGCCTTTAAGGAGTTTTCCTTTTCTGAATTCCTTCTAAAGCAGACTTTGTACAGCAGAATCTCTTACAACCAAGAGCCCTAAAGGAATATCAGAATGGATGAACCACCTGTAGGATAACACAGTATTTCTGCCCCACCAACCATAAAAGCCAGCATGAGTTAAAAGACTGGGCTCTAAGGGTCCCTGCCTTTGAGCTTCTTAATAGGCAAAGACTTTTTATACAAATTCAAATCAACCTCGGACATTCAGATTCATAAAGAAAATGGTTTCAAGTAATCATAGTTCATTTCTGCTAAGCAGCAAATAAATAAATAAATAAATCTCTAAAATACACTGTACTGCAAGTAATTACTGAATTTGATCCTGCAATATAAGATATTCTGGTTCCTAACCCCTTACTTGCAAAGTAAAAGGTTTTTGTTTTCAAACAGACAGGGGCACCTGAGTGGCTCAGTCGGCCATCTTGATTTTGGCTCAGGTCCTGATCTCAGGGTGGTGAGACTGAGCCGAGTCAGGCTCTGTGCTGGGTGTGGAGCCTGTTTCAGATTCTCCTCTCCCTCTCCCTCTGCCCTTTCCCCGTCTCTCTCTCCCTCTCTAAAAAATTTAAAACTAAATAAATAAATAAACAAAACAAAAATTTAGCAGCAAAATATGACCTGACATGAAAATATCTCTCATTTCATCTTAGTGTGACTGTTCATTTGTTCTCCTGCGGAAACATAACGTGTTTAATTAAAGGGTGCTGTGTCTCTGACCCCACAGGAATACTGGGTACTATATGATATATGCAATGTACTTTTTTCCTAAAATCCAAAAAGTTCTGACATTAAAGGCGCATCTGGCCCCAAGGGTTTTGGGTAGGGATCTGTATTCTATTAAGAGACTCACCCAATTCTATTATCTTGAATTTTAAGACCTCCATAATGTATGGGCTTTGAAGTACTCAGTGAAAGTAAAGTCACAGAAACACAATTAACATTAATTCAGCATTTGCAAGCAATATATAATTGAAAACTGTTCTGAATTTCCTTTCGATCTGATTTAAAATATGGATTTATGCCACTATACTATTGCTTTTCCAATAAGTATAAACTTTTGTGAGCTAGAGCTTCTGATCATGAGGAAAGTCTTATAGACAAATCCTTTATACATCAAGCCTTAATCTGGGCATTGCAGTCTTCGAAATAATTTGCCATAGCTAATTTTCCCAAATGTTTCATTGTTCTGATTTTGTAACTTTTGTAATTTTTTTCTATTTTATATTTCTTCTCCTGAAAGCTTCAAGAACAGCACCTACAAGGTAACTGCTTTCGCAAGTCACACACCCAGCACCCAGCTGCAAACATCACTATGTAAATTACTTCTGATTCTCACAATCATCCTATGGATATATTTTCATTCTTCTCATCACACAACTGAGCAAACTCAGGTTCAGTTTCTCCCAGGCCCCGTGGCTACTAAGTGACAGAGCAGAATTTGAACCCAGGAATGTCTAGTTTCAAAGACTTTCTTCCAAAACATCATGAGGCAAATAATTGGTCGATACTCCACAATCTCATTCTTAACTTGAGCCCAATTAGAAGAAAGAGTTTAAGGCTGCTTCATCTGTGGTAAAAATGAGAGTGTAATGTTTTGGGGTTTAGTTTTTGTTTTTGTTTTTTTTAAATGCCTATGCCAGGAATTTGACAGTATCTTTACACTTCCATAAAGTGAAGATATAGTATCTAGTTTTAAAAGATTCAACTTTAAAGCCATGTACAATAGCAATGGATGTCATTTGGGTTTTGTTTTATTTTTTAAAAAAATACAAAAAATTGTAATTGAGTAGGCTTATCTACAAATACATCAAAATCGGATGTTTAATATTCACCCACCTTTTAGAAGCACCAACCACATTTACTGGAGATATTACCACACAAGTTATAGAGAAAGGCTTATTATGCCTTGTAACAACATAGCATAAAGGGACAGAGATGAAGATCATTAATGATTTTAATTATTTTAAGGCCCGTTAAAATTAGAGAAATACCAAAGCACCCACAGTGTTAAGGGTTTATTATTACAGCATTTTAGAGTTTACTAGTTCATACCTTTCAGTCACAGCAAGTTATTAGCAGTGAAGGGATGAACCCTCTTAAGGGGATTTTTATTTCAATGATACAGTGTTATGGACAAGACAACCTAAGTTTAAAAAAATTAGTAGAAAGCGCTAGTTGAGTTAATCAGTTAAAGACAAACTGTGCCCTTGGGAAGCTAAATGAAAAAGCAACAGTAAAGCTTACAGAACTTAGCTCGTACAATTTGCCTTGAAGGCGGAAGATTGGTTCCCTGAAATAGCAAAGAATTATATGCTTTAGTTCAGAAAAAAAGTTTTTAAAATAAAGTCTGTTATTACCTCTTCTCCTTTCAAAACAATGGAAAAACTTCTAGAGCAGAGGTTTCAATTTGTTCAATAATTGTACCTCTGAATTAAAAAAAAACTATAAAATCATCATTGTTTTGAGTTGAAAAGAAATAACAATGCAAATATTCATTATCACATAAAACATAAAAGAAACAGCAAACTGTCAGAGTTAATGCAATCTCTGCTGAGCGCTATTAGTCAGAGACAGCTGGTCAGCCCCAAACACAAAAACTTAAAAGATCAGATCTTCGTAGGAATTAACATCTTCATTAGCCAACAGGAATTTGGTGCGGCAGAGAGTAAATCCAACAACTGCCTTCTTTATGAGCTGTCCCTTCACTGTTACCAAGCTGTGCAAACGTGTGAACTAGTCAGCAGCGACAGAAGCTCATGCAACGACTCACCATGTTTTAACCTTGAACCAACTCACAGATTCCATGTTAAATCAAATTTAGGGGTAACATAAGCAAGCAAAGTAGGACACAAGGAGTCAATTTTGAAAAGCAGAGCAAATAGCAGAAAAGTTATTTAAAATAAATCGATAAAGTTAAATGCATAAAATAGCAAAAAAAAAAAAAAAAATGCAATGCACTCCAAAAACCTTACAAGCAAAAACAAAATAAAAAGCTGCATTTTTTTGCAAAATCTGCACATGATTAATTTGCATTAAAAAAATCAGTCAAGCAACTGAGTTCAAATTCTTTGGGGCATGCATGCACTGATTATTTTAAAAATGCCTACCTGATTTCCAATTGTGTTTTTCTTGTGAACCTGACTGCTTCTCTGCTGAGCACTGAGAAAAGGAAAGGAGACCGGCACTGAAGAAACTCATGAGACTTTTTTGGGAACAAGTAACACATATTAAACTATATACAGGCTTTCAAAATGCATCAAAACCTGAGACAGAGCAAACACCAAAAATCCAGGCCAGTTTAATTCTGGAAGCAAAACCAACTCAGGGGAATTAGTATGAATTACCCATCCCAAACCAAAACAGGACATCACGGGGTACAAAACTGTATTGCTACACTAATCACATGAGTCTGTGCACGTGTTTGTGATGTCCTAATAGATATACAGAATGGTTGCACTGAAAATAACAGTTAACACTTTCTGAGTATATGCTCGAAGTGGTGTTTGATAGGTACCAGCGATTTTGATTTAAATTTATACTTTCACTCCATGAGATAGTCACTACTATTCTTCTCATTTTACAGGCAGATAGAATGAGTCACTCAGCTAATAAGTGGTGGTACCAAGCACTCTGATTTCAGATCCCAAATTCTTTGTTCTATTAACCAATCTCATTGCTTTGAATTCTACTACATTCCAACAATTCCTAGAGTGATCCCCAGCCTGGACCTATTTCCCCACCCCCAGATTCAAATGTTTTGACAACTCATCCTCTCCACTTGGATGTCTAATGGACATCTCAAACTTAAAATGCCAACACTGAACTTCTGATCTCCTCCCTAAAACCTGCTCCACCACAGTTTTCCCCTCCTCGATTAGGGGTCATTCCATATTTCTAAGCGCTTAAGCCAAAATCCTTGATTCCTCTTTCTCTCACACACTCTACAACCAATCATGAGTAAATGCTATTGACTTTACTTTTTAAGATGTATTTAAAATTTGGGGTGCCTGGGGGCTCTGTCAGTTAAGCGTCCAACTCTTGGTTTTGGCTCAGGTCATGATCTTGGGGTGGTGAGATCGAGCCCCACACCAGGCTCTATGCTCAGCAGGGAATCTGCTGGAGATTCTCTCTCTCTCTCTCTCAAACAAATAAATCTTTAAAATAAAATAAAATAAAATGTATTTAAAATTCAACATCTTCGGGAGCCTGACTGGCTCAGTCAGTGGAGCATGCAACTCTTGATCTCAGGATTATAGTTTCAAGCTGCATGTTAGGTATAGAAATTCCTTAAAGATAAAACCTTTTTTAAAAATACATTAATTTAATTAAATAAAATCCAACATCTTTTTACCACCCCCTATGGCTACCACATTGGCCCAAGCCATGGTTATCTCTTATTCATATTGTTATCACTTACTCTGGTCTCTGCTTCCACACTTGTCCCCCTAACATCAATTCTCAACACAGAGGCCAAAATGATCCTTTTATAAAGGGGATTCTTGCCATTCTGCTGCTCAAAACACTCTGTACTACTATGCAATACCATTCTATTCAGCGTAGAAGTCCTTACAATGGTCCACAGGCCCTACTCTGCTGACCCCCAACCTCTGCCTCTTTGAATCATCTACTGTCGCCACCTTGTTCATTGGAGAGGTCCAGCCACAATGACTCCTTTCTTTTTTTTCAAACCTACCAAGCACGATCCCACCTCAAAGCCTTTATGCTGCTACCTGTTCCCTCTGCCTAGAATACTCATCCCCCAAACAACCACATGGCTCTCAACATCACCTTCTTCAAGCCTTTATTCAAATTTATCTTTTCAGTGAGACCCACCATGATGACCCTACTGAAAATTACATCCGTCCCTCCCCCTTCACTCTTATACTCTTGATACTATTCTATTTTTCTCTGTGGCACTTTATACCTTCAAACATACTATATAGTTTACTGATTTTGTGTATATCTATTTTCTCTCTTCTTCCATTAGAACATAAGCTCCTTATGAGCAGTGGCTTTTGTCTGTTCCAGTGCCTAGAACTACTCAGCACATAGTTGGCTTCAACAAGTTCCTGTTGAATAGAAAGTCCAATGAGACTGATACATTTTAACACGAGCACAGAGGGAGTAAGAGCCAGATACAACCCCAACAATTGAGCTCTGGAGCCCAGATATTATGTGCTGTGTTACTCTATCTCTAAAAAGAACAAAGGCTTTCTTTCCGTGAATCCATGAGTAAACACCTATTGATACAAGAAAATACAAGTCACTGTGGCGATTCTGAAAAGCCATATTGAACCCGCTCACTAGTTGTTTAATAGTTTATAGAAGCTGTTTTAGAAATTGACAAAAAAAAGTCTAAAATAGAGAAAACATAGATTAAAGTCATCAGTCAACCATTTAAAGTAATGGGATAGTGTGATTCAGTAGCACATCACAAATCACACATTTAGAACAGCTGTTCCAAATAGCAATCTTTTGTAATCTACTGTGATGTATTTAAGTTACTTCTCTTCATTCAATCTCAGGAAGAAACACACACTACATTCAAATGAGGCTGGGGAAGGTATGAGTGGTAAAAGGACACACAGTATTTGATTAGTAAAGATTTTGTGTATTTTGTTTTTGTTTTTCAATTTCAGGGTTTGAGCTTCTTCTTTCCTGTTTGTTATTTTTCTAGTTTTTAGCTGAATGCTTGCTTCCCTCATCACTATGATATTCATCTCTCTCCAACCATTCCTCTACATAAGCCAAATCTACATTATTCAGGTTTTTGTGGTGAGGCTGTAAATGAGATCATGTTTACAACAGGCTGTGCCCAGGGGTCTGATGCGCCCACACTGCCCTCTGGCTGCCCACCAGGCCGTGAACCACGGAGTGTATCTAAAATATTTCTCCTCTGGGGCTTCATATCTTAGCCATCATTTCTTTCTCCAGGCCATGTGGGTTCCCCCTCCTCAGGGAAGAACTGGGACCAGCAACCATTGTACTGCGATCATGCCTCCTTCATGGCTATGGTCATCCTGTCCAAGCACCGTAACTGTTGTTCAGGGTTTTCTTAAGGGGAAATGTTTCAAAATAAGGCACTTACTAGTAGTGATAATTTCAAACTATGCTAGACCCACAGGTGTTTAAAGCAGGCAAACTACTGGGGACCCTTGAATTATGTGTATATCCTCTTAAAATCACATAAGAGAAAAATAGCAGAACATAGAGCAAAAGACAGAGATCGCTGATGACTCCTACACTACCTTAAGCAAAGAATATAGACCATAGAGACCTCAGTGCCTTATCTATAAAGTTTGAGTGTGTGTGTGTGTGTGTGTGTGCGTGTGTGTGTATGTGTGTGTGTCTGTGCGTAGACAGAGAGACAGAGACAAGGGGTGGGCAACTAGACTAGCTATTTCTTAGGTTCCTTTTAGATCCAAGATTCCTTAAGATGCAAAGTTATTCTCAGAAGCTTATGACCTACCCTATGTAGAGAGACTTTCCACTGACAGAATCTTTACCTACTAAATTATCATATTTAGGATTTACCATAGTCTAAGAATGTGCAGAAGGAAAAAGATTTATTTTATAACCCAATATCAAATATTAGTGTTAAAACAAACACTATTGGGCACCTGGGTGGCACAGTCAGTTGAGTGTCCAACTCTTGGTTTTGGCTCAGGTCATGATCTCAGGGTTGTGAGAGCCCAGTGTTGGGCTCCGGACTCAGCACAGAGTTGGCTTCAGATTCTCTCTCTCCCTCACCCTCTCCCCTTCCACTCATGCACTCTCTCACAAATAAATAATAAATCTTTTTAAAAAATGCAAATATTAAATTAACTTTACTTTTGACCAAAAGAATAATCTTTTTATAGCAACTGGCCCCATAAAGACAGGATACTTATTATTTTTATTTATTATTTTATTTTTAATTTATTATTTTATTTATTTATTATTTTTATTTATTTTATTTATTTTTTATTTATTTTTATTCATTTATTTGACAGAGAGAGACACAGCAAGAGAGGGAACACAAGCAGGGGGAGTGGGAGAGGGAGAAGCAGACTTCCTGTCGAGCAAGGAGCCAAATGCAGGACTCAATCCCAGGACCCAGGGATCATGACCTGAGTCGAAGGCAGCCACCCAATGACTGAGCCACCCAGGCGCCCAAGACAAGGATACTTATTAAAGATATATTTAGATACTTGAAGTTACCACATCAGAAACATAATAAAAAAATAAACTTCTAGTTAGAAAACATTCTTTATCAAAATTCTTCTATAGGCAATGATGATTAAACTAAAAATAGTTTAAAATATTCATTTAACAATGGGAGGACTTCTAGGAAGATAACAGAGTAGGCGGATCCTAAGCTCACTTGGTCCAATGAACATACCTAGATAATAGCCACATCAGTGCAAACAAAGCAGAAAATGACCCAAAGACTAGCAGAATAGACCTTCCAGAGTTACTCATAGAGATGAGGTCAGAGGAGCCAAGGCGGAAGGGAAGTAAACTGTTGGTGAGATCAAACACAAATGGGAGGGATATCACAAGCATGGAAGAGACCTCATACCAGGCACCCCAGGCACAGGGGACCTGCACTAGGAATACAAGTCCCCATAACATTTGGCTTTGAAAACCCATGGAGCTTAATTTTATGAGTTTTTTTTACAACCAGTGGGGCTTAACTCTGGTACCTTAAAAACTGGCAGGCTCAACTCTGGGAGATGTGGAGAGGGACAAGAAACTGGGTCTCTGCCCTTCACAAGACAGTAGAGCCACAATCCCACCTAGATATAGCACAGAAGCAGCAGTTTGAAAAGCACATGGGATATATGAGAAGGAGATTTATTTACTAATTTCAGAATGCATGCTAGAGGGGAAAAGATCATTCAGAGAATTCTCCAAGAACAAAAGAGCTGGCAAGTGCCATTCCTCCCCATGTACCCACCCCTACTCCAAGCCTAGATAGCCAGATACCTGTGGGAAGCAGCTTCAATACCCTCTACCTATCTTGTTTACACTGTGTATCCCACCCTGACACTCTCCTGGGGATTCACTCCATCCAACCTGCCCCACTCTTCAGGAGTCCCGTCAAAATGGCTCCTATTGTATCTCACCCTGCAAGCAGCCCCAATAGGGACTGACACCACTCCAAAGTCACTTCTGCCCTGATGAGAGGGTGAAAACAACTACACACACCAATTCCACTGCATCCCCAGCAGCCAGGCCTTATAACTGGCAATGCAGAGAGAGTGCCTGCTGATCAGTGCATTTGCAGCCCCAGCAGACAGTATGGGGCCAGGTATCTTGGTCTCACTGCCAGCCCCACCCACCAACAAACACCTCCTGAGAGGCAGCACAGGGAGAGAGCCCTGCAGTTTGGGGTCACTTTGTAGTCCTGACAAATAAGCTGAGGGCAGACCTCTAGTCTGACTGCTCCATTACCCAACTACAAGCCCACAGGGGCCCCTGGCTGGCCCCTTAATAGCACAGGGACGAAATCCTGCCCACAATAGGTAAAGTGAGCCATTGCAGCTGGCTGGACTAAAGGCAAAGAAGGCTTAGCCACAATAGTAGGGTACATGAAAACCACACATGAGACGTCCCTGAAGTGCCTGGTTCTGGTGAGCAGAGGACCTTGTGCTACAAGGGCACCCCAGGACCTCTTTCTCATAAAAGTACTACTTTCAAGATCCAGGAGACATAACTGCTTTTTTTAATATATAGAAACAAACACAGTTAGAGAAAATGAGGAGACAGAGAAATATGTCACAAATTAAAGAATAGGACAAAACCACAGCAACAGAGTTAAATGAAACAAAGACAAGAATATGCCTGATTTAAAAAAAAAAAAATCAAAGTAATGCTCATAAAGATACTTACTGGACTTGAGAAAAGAATAGAGGATCTCAGTGAGACCTTCAACAAAAAGATAGAAAATATAAAAAAGAACCAATCAGAGATGAAGAACTCAATAAATGAAATTAAAAAATACACTAGGGGAATCAATAGTAGATTTGAGGAAACAGAAGAATGGATTTGCAAGCTGGAAGACAGAGCACTGGAAAGCAACCACATTGAACAGCAAGAAGAAAAAATTAATTTAAAAAATGAGAATAGATTAAGGGAACTCAGCATCATCATCAAGCATAATAACTTCTGCATTATAGACATCCCAGAAGGAAAAGAAAAGGGGACAAAAAATTTATTTGTGGAATAATAGCTGAAAACTTCCCTAATCTGTGGAAGGAAATGGTTATCTGATTCCAGGAGGCACAGAGAACTCCCAACAAAATCAACCCAAGAAGGCCCATACACATAGTATTACACATAGTAATTAAAATGGCCAAAAGTAGTGATAAAGAGGGAAATTTAAAAGCAGTAAGAGAAAAGAAAACAGTAACATACAAGGGAAACCCCATAAATCTATGAACTGATTTATCAGCAGAAACTTTGCAGGCCAGAAGAAAGTGGCATGATATATGCAAAGTGCGGAAAGGAAAAACCCTGCAATCAAACATTCTCTACTCAGCAAGGCTATCATTCAGGGCAGAAGAAGAGATAAAGAATTTCCCAGAAAACAAAAGTTAAAAGAGTTCATCACAGCTAAACCAGCCTTATAAGAAACACTAAAGGGAATCCTTTCAATGGAAAGAAAAGAAATAAGAAAACTGTGAAAGGATAAAATTTCACAATTAAATACGAACATATTAAAAGTATTACATTGATCACTTATAAAACCAGTATGGAGGTTAAAACACAAAGGCAATAAAATCAGTTAAATCTATAAAAATCAGTCAAGAGATTCACAAAATAAGAGGATGTAAAGTATGATATCATATACATGAAACATGGGAGGGGAAGAAAAATTTAAGGCTTTCAGAATGGGTTCAAACTTATGTGACCATCAGCTTAATATAGACTGCTATATCATAAGATGTTCTTTATAAGCCTAAGGGTAACCACAAATAGACCTGTAATAGATATGCAAAAAATAAGGAGGAAGCAATGCAAGCATATCAGTAAAGAGAGACATAAAAGCATAAGGGAAGAGAGCAAGAGAAGGAACAGGGCAGAAATATAAAAACAACCATAAAACAAGTAACAAAATGGCAATAAGTGCATACCAATCAATAATTACATTGAATGTAAATGGACTAAATGCTCCAATCAAAAGAAACTGGGTGACTGATGGATAAAAAAAAAAAAGGCAAGACCCACCTATGGGCTACCTACAAGAAATTCACTTCAGACCTAAAGATACATGCAATTGAAAGTGAAGGGATAGAAAAAGCATTTACCATACAAATATAAGCAAAAAGAAGGCTAAGGTGGCAACAATATAGACTTTAAAAGAAAGACTGTAATAAGAGACAAAGAAGGACACTATGTACTGATAAAGGCAATAATCCAACAAGAGGATATAACCGTGGTAAATATTTGTAGGCCTGATATAGGAACAACTAAATACATTAAGCAATAATTAACAGACATAAAGGAAGAAACTGACAGTAACACAAAAAAAGTAATGAACTTTAATACCCCACTAACATCAATGGATAGATTTTCCATGGAGGCTAAATAACATGCTACTAAACAATGAATGGGTCAACCAAGAAATCAGAGAGGAAATAAAAAAATACATGGAGAGAAATGAAAATGAAAACACAATGATCCAAAATCTTTGGGACACACCATAATCTGTTCAGAGAGGAATGATTACAGCAATACAGGCCTACTATAAGAAGCAAGAAAATTTTCAAATAAGCAACCTAACCTTATACTCATAGGAGCTAGAAAAAGGAAAAAACAGAGCCCAAAGCCAGTAGAAGGAAGAAAATAATCAAAATTAGAGCAAAAACAAATGAAATGTAGACCAAAAAAACCCCCAAAAACCAAAAAACAAAAACAAAAAAACCCACCAATAAAACAGATTAATGAAACCAGAAGGTGGTTCTTGGAAAAAAAACCAACAAAATTCTTTATCTTTGGCCAGACTCATCAAGAAAAAGAGAGAGGTCTCAAATAAATAAAATCAGAAATGAAGGAGGAGAAATAATAACGCACAATACAGAAATAGCAAGGATTATAAGAGAATATTATGAAAAATTATATGCCAACAAATAGGACAACCTACAAGAAATGGATAAATTCCTTGAAACATATAACCTTCCAAAATGGAATCAGGAAGAAACAAAATTAGAATGGACCCATTACCAGCAGTGAAATGGAATCAGTTAAAAAAAAAAAATCTCCAAACAAGCAACACCTATTCAAGCTGTCCAAGACCAACAGCTTCATAGGTGAATTCTACCAAACATTTAAAATAGAGTTAATGCCTATTTTTCTTAAAATATTCCAAATAATAGAAGAGGAAGGAAAGCATCCAAATTCATTCTGAGGCTAGCATTACCCTGATACTAAAACCAGATAAAGATACTACAAAAAAGGAAAACCACAGGCCTATATCTCTGATGAAGACAGATACAGAAATCCTCAACAAAACCTTAGTAAAACAAACCTAACAAAACATTAAAAGACCATTCTTTTAATGATCAAGTGGAATTCTTTTTGTGATCAAGTGGAATTTATTCCAGGGATGCATGAGTAGTTTAATATTCGCACATCAGTCAACACGGTACATCACATCGATAAGAGAAAAGAGACAAACCATAGAGTCACCTCATTAGATGCAGAAAAAGCATGTGACAAACCACAATACCCATTCGTGACAAAAACTCTCAACACAGTAGGCTTAGAAGGAACAAACCCCAACATAATAAAGGTCTTATATGAAAAACACGTAGCTAACATAGTGGTGAAAAAACAAGAGCTTTTCCTCTAAGAACAGGAACAAAATCAAGACGTCCACTCTCAACACTTTTGTTCAGCATAGTATTGGAAGTTCTAGCCTCACCAATGAGACAAGAAAAGGCAATAAAAGTAAATCTATATAGAGAGAGATTGGTAAGGAAGAAGTAAAACTCACTATTTGCAGATGACACGATACTTTATATAGAAAACCTGAAATAATCCTCCAAAAAACTACTAGAATACATGAATTCAATAGTCTCAGGATACAAAAGTAGTATGTGGAAATCTGTTGCATTTCTATATGCTAATAATGAAATAGCAAAAAGAGAAATTAAGAAAACAAGCCCATTTACAATTGCTCCAAAAAGAATAAAACACTGGGGCAGCTGGGTGGCTCAGTCGGTTAAGTTTCTGACTCTTGATTTCAGCTCAGGTCATGATCTCAGGGTGGCGTGGAGCCTGCCTAAGATTCTTTCTCTTCCTCTGCTCCCCGCCCCCGCCAAAAAAAATTAAAAAATGAAATTAAATACCTAAGAATAAATTTAACCAAGGTGGTGTTCATGCATTGGAAGAACAATACTGTCAAAATGTTCATACCACCCAAAGCAATATACAGATTTCATTCAATCGCTATCAAAATACCAACAGCATTTTTCACAGAACTAGAACAAATGACACTAACATTTGTATGAAATCACAAAGACCCCAAATAGCCAAAGCAATCTTCAGAAAGAAAAACAAAGCTGGAGACATCACAATCCTAGGTTTTAAGATATACTACAAAGCTGTAGCAATCAAAACAGTATGGTACCGGCACAAAAACAGAACATACATCAATGGAACAGAAAAGAGAGCCCAGAAATAAACCCATGCTTTTATGGTCAATTAATCTATAACAAAGGAGGAAAGAACATACAATGGGAAAAAGATAGTCTCTTCAATAAATGGCATTGGGAAAACTGGAGGCTACATATAAAATAATGAAACTGTACCACTTTTTGACAACATACACAAAAATAAACTCAAAATGGTTTAAAGACCTAAATGTGAGACCCGAAACCATAAAATTCCTATTTAAAAAATGCAGTAATTTCTTTGATATTTAAAGTTAAAGTACTGGGACTATGCACAGCAAAGGCAACCATTAACAAAATGAAAAGAAAAACTAGTGAATGGGAGGAGATATTGTAAATGGTTCATATGCAAAATATGTAAAGAATTTATATAACTCAATACCTGAAAACCAAATAATCCAATTTAACAATGGACAGAAGTCCTGATTAGACGTTTCTCCAAAGAAGACATCCAGACGGCCAACAGACACCTGAGAAGATGCTCAACATCACTCATCATCAAGTCAGTGCAAATCAAAACCACAATGGGACATCACCCCACACCTCTCAGAATGGCTAAAATCAGAAACAGAAGAAATAACAAGTGATGGCAAAGATGAAGAGAAAAGGGAAACCTCAGAACCATTGGTAGGAATGCAAGCTGGTACAGCCACTGAGGAAAACAGTATGGAGGTTCCTCAAAAAATTTAAAAGAGAATTACCATATGATCCAGTAATTCCACAAAAGGGTATTTACCCAATAAAAATGAAAACACAATTTGAAAAGACATATGCACTTTTACGTTTATTTCAGCATTATCTAAAATAGCCAAGATATGCAAGCAACCCACCTGTCCATAGACAGATGAATGTATAATAAAGATGTAATATATAATATATGTATTATATTGTATGATAATATATTATATTATATATATTATTATAGTATAGTATTTTACATATACACATACTAGGAGTTATTGCTTCACCATTAAAAAGAATGAAATTTTGCCATTTGCAACAACACAGATGGACCTAGAAGGTTATTACACTAGCTGAAGTAAGTCAGTCAGAGA
The DNA here is from genome assembly GCF_002288905.1 of Enhydra lutris kenyoni. Taxonomy (NCBI): domain Eukaryota; kingdom Metazoa; phylum Chordata; class Mammalia; order Carnivora; family Mustelidae; genus Enhydra; species Enhydra lutris. The sequence continues at coordinate 3,884,074 of NW_019154108.1, read as the reverse complement.
AAGACAATACCATATGGTTTCACTCTTACACGGAATTTAAGAAACAAAACAAATGAACAAAGATAAAAGAGACAAACAATAAAAAACATTCTTAAATAAAGAGAACCAACTGGTGGTTGCCAGAGGGTAGGTTGGTGGGGGATGGGTGAAACAGATAAAGGGGGTAAAGAGTACACATATTTTGATGAGCACTGAAAAATGTATAGAATTGTGGAATCATTATACTGTATACCTGAAATGAATAGAACACTGTATGCTAATTATACCTGAATTTTAAAAAAATTAATTTAATTTAATTTAAAAATATAAATAAGTAAAAATTAAGATGTATTCACAGAAACCATGTAAGGACTTGTAAGTTAATTTGAGCCTTTGGACATATTTTTGGCAATAGGTATTTAGTTGGTTATATCTGCAATATTGAAAATATACCTATATATAATGCTTTAATTTGATATAAATCAAAAATTTTAGGGGACCAGTTATCTGCAAGGCACTCTGTAGAAGATATAAACACAAATAAGTGGAGTCCTTGTAATCAGAAGCCTCCGACTTACCTGCTGAGGGTCGTGAAATACACAAAACACAAATAATACAGAGCAACAAACTTCCTAAGAAGTGTGAAGATGTAACAGAAAGCTAAAAACTAAAGTGCTTCTGTTCCAAATGTAGGATATAATTACCTTATATCTTCTTTTGTGTGTGTGTTTGTTGTTAATTGTATAAATTCCTACTACACACAAGCCACTGTGGAAGCACTAACACACATAAAACCAAATTAGGTTTATTTAGTTTAATTTTCTGAGACCTAACGATTTTAAAAGTATATAAGAGGCTTAAATTTTTATAAAAAGAACACAATGGAATTCATTCAAAGAAAAAAACATATTATCTTTTAGCTCGTTATTTTTTGCATACTCGTATCTATCCTTATCCATGTGCACATATAATAAAAGATTCAAATAACAAAAGAGTGTGTCAAGGGGGTATGTGACCATTTTCCAAATAAGCCCTATGCATAGTAACTGGTCCAAATGTTCAGAGAAAAAAGATTATTTTGGTCTGGTATGATCTAAGATTTTCACAGAAAACCTGAAAAGAGGTTAAACTTTAACAAAGGAAGACAAGCAACTGCTTTCCAAGAGAATGGAGTGGTATTAGCAAATCCAGAAGGCAGAAAAATGAGGTATGTAGGGAAGTTGTGGAAAGTAAAACTATTATGACAAAATTATATAATCATAGACTCGGGTTTGTCAAATGACTTTAAAAGCCATCTAGTACAATCGCTATATGTTGAAGCCAATTATGATGGATTTGGCCACTATATTAGAGGCAACAAAAAGTATTCAAAGTTTCTGAGCCAGCAAATGGCATAATCAAAGCAGTGTTTTAGTAAAATTACCTCCCTGGAATGGGTAGTATTGACTCTGAAGCAGGGAAGACAAGAAACAGTCAGCCTAGACCCCCTCCCTCTGACTGCGGAGTCCTGCCCAGCCTTCAAAGTCAATCGAGTCCCATTTCTGGATTATGCCTTCTTAGAAACCTCTAGTTATCTCTCTTTCCCATGAACTCTCAAAGCTCTTTGTCTGTGCCTGTATTATATAACCAGGACTTTGTCATAAGCTGATCTCTAACTCCCTTCCAACTACGTCTACCCCTGGATGGCTGATGGTGTGTTGCATTAATCTGGGTATCTTTAGTCTCTGACCACTGGTATTATCTAGCACAGCGTGAATAAGAGTTTCTTAAGAAATATTTATGAGGGGCACCTGGGTGGCTCAGTGGGTTAAGGCCTCTGCTTTCGGATCAGGTCATGATCTCAGGGTCCTGGGATCGAGCCCCAAATCGGGCTCTCTGCTCAGCGGGGAGCCTGCTTCCCCCTCTCTCTCTGCCTGCCTCTCTGCCTACTTGTGATCTCTGTCTGTCAAATAAATAAATAAAATCTTTAAAAAAAAAAGAAATATTTATGAAATTATATTTTGATACCAAGGTTATTTTTAACTAGATTATTAATGTTTATCTGCAATAGGAAGTTTAAGTAATTTGAAGAAGTCTGCAGTAGACAGGTGCTGCAGGAAGAGAATGGTCTATGAGGGATCCAAAAGTGGTCAGTCTGGCTAGATGACAGGGCTGGGGTGGGACAGACAGCAATAGCGACAACAGAATAGCTGAAAAGGTAGGCAGAAGATGGAGTCTACAGGACCTTGGAAACCATACTAACAAGTTTAGACTTTACTCTGAAAGTAATAGGGAACCCAGGACAGAATGAAAACGAACATGACAAGAGGCAGGGAGACTACTGTAGTAACCCAGGCAAGAAAAGACTAACTTTAGTAGTAGTAATGATGACAGGAAGAAATAGACAAGTTCAAAAAATAATCAGAATCAAATGGTCTTGATAAAGATGGAGGGAAGCAAAGATGAGGGAAGAAGGAAGAGAGAATGATGCTTGGGTTTCTGGTTTGAGCAACTGGGAGAGGGAACAATGGAGAGGAGTAAATTCTAAGATGACACGAGTTTAATTTAGGAATATTTGGTTGCGGCTTCTGTAGGATATACAAGTAAAGATGCCTAGTATGTGCTGGAATATGGTACACAGTCCAGGAAAAAGTTCTGAAATGGGGGTCTAGATTGAGAGTCATCAGGTAAAGGTGGTAACTGCAACCACTGCAGCAGGGGAAGGTATTGGTCAGGGATAGTGCAGTAAGCGAGAAAAGAAGAGGATCTATGGGAGAATCATGATTAAAAAGAACAGTTGTTAAGTCATGATCAGAGGATAAAGAGCTCCAAAATAACACTGAGAAGGTGCGGCTAGACCAGAAAGAGGAGAACCAGGAGACAGTGGAGGGGTGCTGAAGCAAAGGAACAGATCTCAACAAGAAATGGTTATGGTGTAAAATGAAGACTCAGAATTGTCTGTTGGATTAACCGTTCTGTCTCATTAGAGTAGTGTGGAAGACACAAGACTGCAGTGGACCGGACGCCTGGGTGGCTTGGTCGCTTAAGCGACTGCCTTCGCTCAGGTCATGATCCCAGAGTCCTCGGACCGAGTCCCACATCGGGCTCCCTGCTCCACAGGGAGTCTGCTTCTTCCTCTGTCCCTCCTCCCACTCGTTCTCTCAATCTCTCTCTCAAATAATAAATAAAATCTTTGAAAGGAAAAAGGCTGCAGTGGGCTGAAAAGTGAAAGACAAATGAGAAAGTAAAAAGGGAAGTCTAAGTCTAAGGTTGACTCTAAGTCAACCCATAAGGGGCTCAAGTGAACCAAGAAAATGGGAGTCCCTCAAAGACACATATTCCATGGCAAATGTTAAGGTGTGCCTCTCCGTCCACCACCATGTTTAGTTAGTAGAGGAGACAGGGAATTAAATGAAACTTTGGTAGTGACCATGATAGAGAAAATAATAGCAAAATGGCAACATACACTCTAAGGCAGTATAAGGAAAAGGCCCATCCTTCCTACTTTGGTGACAGAACATTTAGAGAGTTGACTCCACATTCCTAAGCCTTGGAATTGGCTTAGCAGCACCTAACAAACTTATCTCCTTTTTCTCTCCTAGTAGCTACCACTGTAGGTCACCACCAAGCTGTCAGTGAAGTATGGCTCACCAGTGAAGGTCTCAGAGAAATCAGCTGGACTCACCATACTCTAGAACTATGCGGCCCAGTACAGTTGCTGGTGGCCAGATGTGGCTATTTCAATCAAAAAATTTAATTAATTAAAATTTAATTTAACTTTCATTTCTTTTGTTGTACTAGCCACATTTAAGCTACCCAATAGGTGTGTGTGTCTAGAAGCTATTGTACTGGACCGCACAGACTACAAAATACTCCCATCCCTTCACAAAGTTCTACTGGGCAGCTGTGCTCTGGAGTTAAGAAGCTCCGTCGGAATGTTCTTTTATATTAACCCAAGGGGATTCTGAGCACCGGCCGAGAGTCCCAAGAGTGAGGCTCACCACAGGCCAGCTTGGCTCCATCCAGTCAGACTGAAGCCAAAAGGGGAAGAAAACTACATGATGTCAATTCCCCCTGCAAGATCTTTAGTGAAGTCACAGTTTAAATATTGTGCAAGAAAACCCTCCAGAACTTGGGGGCCTATCAAAGAAGCATGACTCACCTCCTAAGATCCATTTTAAGGATGAAGATAATGTTCAATATAACAGATTTGAGAATGAAAGAGAAAAGTAGAAGTCTGCTTATTTTTAAAATGGTGCTTAAAACATTAGAATTCATAACTTATTGGAATAGATGATACTAATGATGCCTTATTGTTCAACCCTTTATTTCTACCCGCTAATAGTCCCAGTAAGCAACCAAGGATTTAGTTCCTGAATCTGCATATAAGTCAAAAGGATAATCTTGTTATAATACCTAAAATTTGATTCCACAGGAGAGAACATTCTCATGTAAGAATAGGAACTAGAAACACTATTATAATAGAATATAATAGGAGGGGAGGCGGGGTAGAGGTTGGGTAAGCCTGGTGGTAGATATTAAGGAGGGCACGTATTGCATGGAGCACTGGGTGTGGCGCATAAACAATGAATCTTGGAACACTGAAAAAATAAAATAAAATAAAATAAATAAAAAATTTAAAAATGCAAAAGATACACACAATAAAAAATAATAGAATAGAATATGTATTGGGGGAAAAAAAAGAAGGATGCAAAGGGAAAAACCAACATTAGTCTAGAATTTCGTTCCAAGGTTCCCATATACCTTTCATAAAACGGCAACAAAGGCATTCCAGAGGATCAGGAAAGAGATACAATGAATATTAAAACCAATAGAATTTTCATGGTAGTCATATAACAAGAACTGAAATCTGCACACTGTATCATTTCAACAATGAGAAAACAGGTATTGAGACCAACCCAGCAGATTGAAAAAGGGATGTTGGTCTGCTGCTCATGGCACAGAGATATTACTCCAATGGTCTATATCTGGGGCCCATTTTTCTCTTAAACCACTGGACTACGTAAGCCGTAGACAGAAGGCAAATTGTGCCCATGGAACAAATAAAGAAGAGCACAAGAATGTGAAAGTCACTTCCCAAGGCATTCAGCTAACTAGCCTGCCTCTCTATTCAAATCCAGCAGGATTACAGGGAAGGAGGGAAGTGAATAAAAGAATAATTGGGCTAGCTTTTGTTTTCTTGCATAACAAAAACCAGTATTGTGTAAAAAATATAGAATGTAGGTGTTTTTTAAACAGAGAAGAATGATAAAATCCTTAAGTCATGAGGAAAGTTGACATTTTCTTCTGAAATACTAGACTTTTAGATTCAGAAACTATATTATAGTTGAAAGATCAAGCTTTCAGAAATCAGGAAATTCCAAAGCAAGCCTACAGCAGTGCTTTCTTGGACACGCTACACGTGGTACATATTTTATGGTCCATGTTTAACGAATAGCTGGGAGATGAAAAAAAATTTCCACACATTCATCATGGTGGAATATGGTCTACAGCAGGAAGAGGACAAGTCTGAGATGTCCTGAACCCTACTCTGAGAATTAATATTCTGTTAATCTAATTTTAGCAATTTGTTTTCTTTTTTTTTTAAATTTTTAGAACAAAAGTCATCCTGGTTGAAAAAAATAGATGTGTGTGTAAAATACTATGTCCATCACCATCCTATAAATATGAGAAGTGGTCCCCCTCTTTTGGCGACTCTCTAAAAATCTCATGAAATAAATGCTTATTTTTCTCAAGTCCAGACCTTAATTTTCTATCTTTGGAACTTAAAAATACTTACATAATTGTCTTCAAATATGGCTTGACTTTTCTTCTTTGATGGAAACAGCATTCCTGCCAACTTTAAAATTTATAGCTACAACCATATTTTTTTAATTTTAAAAGCACAAAAAAATACCCCTTAAATGATTTTGAAATGAACATTTCTTCATATTTATAATTGTCCCATGTCACACTGAAATGCACTCCAACTCAGCATACAAAGGGAAAGAACATTCACCTCTGAGTCTCATTTAGAGACAATGTCAGCAACTAAAAAGAATATTCCAGTGGCAATCATACTCCAGTCATCATAAATTTCATAACAAAGTAAAATGGTGCACTAGTAATCAAATTTGTGTGTGTGTGTGTGTGTGTGTGTGTGTGTGTGTGTGTCGCTTTCTCACTTTTACGGTCTACACGACAGTTTGCAAAAACACTTTCCCATAACTTCATTAATGTGATCTTCCAACACTCCTGAAAGGTACACAAGACAGGGATCCATTATTCCATTTGCTAGAGCAGTAAACTGAGATACAGAAAGGCTAACTGACTTGCCAAAACCCAAAGCTCACCAGTGACAAACCATGGAAAAAATACCCAGACTGCTGACTCCCAGGCCAGTCCTTTAAAAGAAAGTCAGGATGTGCAGTTTAAAATCGATGAAAACTGCATAGTTGCTAGGTTTCTAAAGCAGTTTGAACAATGCTTCCTTGTTCTCCCCCAACATCATAAAGGTTCGTAGTCTTATCTCACTGCTGGAAAAATGGGCAGTCACCTGGATTACAGACAGACTCGGTCAAAAAGCTGAGTTTGAAGTACTCACATTTGAAAATTATATGCCTTCGGAAACCTAGTCAATATAATACTGTGGTTGAACAGCTTCTGAGGTAAAAAGAAAAAAATATTGAAACTCTGGACTACTTATCTTTAAACAAATTAAGTGTACGGGGCGCCTGGGTGGGGTAGCTGGTTGAACGTCCAACTCTTGGTCTTGGCTCAGGTCACGATCTGAGGGTCATGAGGCTGAGCCCCACGTGAGGCCCCACATTCAGCAGGGAGCCTGCTTGAGATTCTCGCTCTCCCTCTCCCCAGCCCTACCCACCCCCGCCCCCCGCACTTGCGCACACTTGCGCGCTCTCTCTTTAAGATAAATAAATGTTTATAAAAAAATAAGTAAGTAATCTGGGGGAGGGGATGGTTCAAGAAGACCCCAGGGTGAAATTAAATTGCAGCACTGATCACAAAACCTGTTCAAAAATGAGCCCTTTCCAAACTCCTTATGATTCTTCTCTGTCTCCTCCTTGAACCAGGTACCACAAAGGGGCAATGTTGCAACATCCTTTTCACTCTTAAGTTATGGTGCCAAGTTTACATCTACATCTGCTACATTTTTATAAGAACCTAACTGGCATTTGTAACCAATAAAAATCAACATTAAAGGCAGCATTCCTGTTATTTCAAATGATTCAAGGGTTTGTTGCTCTTTTAAATTCCTCAAAGAAGCAAGTGAAGTAAATGGAGAATGTGTCAGCTTAACTTTTTACATGTGTTTCTCTCTACTTTTCGATTATTAGGCAAGCTCCTAAAGACAAAAATATTTTTTCTTTTTCTTATATATTTTCCCCCATAGCAACTAGTGTAGTGCTTGGCACCAGCACACAGAGTTCACTAATGGTTCTGGAAACTGGGCAGAAATTCTCAGGTCCCCACTTCCAAGCCTAGGGATAGATAGGCATATCAGAGTCTAGGTTTCTTCCTACTGGTGATTTTGCAGAAGGAAATGAGCAGTGCAGATGGTGAGAGCCACAGGGGCTGAAAAAGAGAGGGAGGCAGGTCTATGTGAAATGCCTGTGAAGGAAAGACCTGTCTAGAAGTTGGAATGGGTAGTGCGGCTAAATGTGCAACTGACCAAAGGGACGTACTCATCACTGTGCTCTAACAACTTTACACATAGGTCACAGACAGAAAACAGTTGAAAAAAGCTAAGTACCGCACAATGGATGCAAAATATGTCTACACCCTTGGTTAAGCCATCCCGACAATAGCCACGCTTAGAATGAGACAATTTTCCATTGGATAATTGGGCCTTTGCTCCCTAACACATGCCTCGAAATTCCTCAGGCCACCGTGTAGTCTCACTGATGTGATCTACATTATGCGTTGCTTCTAAGTCAGAGTATAATTAAATAAAATTGTTATACATTTTGTTGTTATATATTTTTTTACTTGTCCTATTCTTGAATATGCAGTTCAAGTAATGGTACTTGATCCCTTCAGTTTATATTTTTATAAAATAGACCATGCTTTATATACTTGAAGTTGGAACCATGTACGTGCCATAGATATATTCTAGAGTTATAACGAAAACCCCTTAAAAGCAAACAAAAACTGGTTCCACTAAAGGGCAGGAAAAAAAACGGTGAAATCAGGGTCTTGAAAATGTCACATGATGAATGACCAGCCCTGAATAACTATCCATATCCATATGACAGTATCTAGGAATGTAGCAGTAGAATATTTAAATATAACAGAATACATGCATGATGGAACGGCAATATACAGACAAGATTATGTGAAGTATAAACACGCTGTAGAAAAGAGAATGTTCATCCAAAAAGATCCCGTCTAAGTTTACAAAGGATAGTTTAAAAAAAAAAAATAGGGGCGCCTGGGTGGCTCAGTGGGTTAAGCCTCTGCCTTCAGCTCGGGTCATGATCTCAGGGTCCTGGGATCGAGCCCCACATGGGGCTCTCTGCTCAGTGGGGAGCCTGCTTCTCCTCTCTCTCTCTGCCTGCCTCTCTGCCTACTTGTGATCTCTCTCTGTCAAATAAATAAATAAAATCTTAAAAAAAACAGACCTCTATATTCTTATTTAGGGATGTTAAAATCGCTTGTATCCTGTGAATTGCATTTGTTGCTTCAAATTTCTGTGAGAAAGTGTTCCCAAACATATTTTAAATGTGCATCTGTTCCTGCTTATCTATGAGAGTTCAAGTACAAACTGTAGATCATCATCCAAAAACAATGACTATCCAAGACCCATATGACTTCATATGCTGCACAACGAAAGAGCCAACTACTTTATCGAGAAAACACGGCCTCATGGCCGTGAGGTTCAGACCTCCTACGTGGTCGACTCAGAGTTAATCCTGACACAGAATGTGCTGTCAAGCATAGTAGGGTTGTAGCAGAAATTCACAATATGCATTCTAACCAAACCAGCAAGGGGAATGCTTGTGGCAATCAAGCGTTTCACGTACTTTGCAAACCCAATGAAATCTTCGTGGTTGGTGTTGATGTAGGACACTTGGATGTCGATCAGTAGCAGAACCTGTAGGTCAAAGAGAAATACTTCAGTGAAAACCCCTCGTAAACATTCTCGATATGAAAGTCAGTAATTGCCTGCAAATGACTTATCTTCATCCGATTTTCTAAAAAGATGCTTCAGTTAAAATGAAAAGCTGCATTAAACTTTTTCATTAGACTCTCGTAATTTTTACTCTAAGTTCAGAAATTAAAAATCTACATCAGAAGCCTGAGCCCCACATGAAGACAACAGAATTAGAGCTTATAGGCATGTACGGTTTGCCTATTTCACACAGAACGTAGAATTATTCTGATCTTCTAAAATGTAGGCATAATGTTCTAAAGGACACGTGTGTACCAGTGAGGGGCTGCTCCTGTAGACACTGTCTAGTAGCCATGAAATAACAATATTATCTCTTGTTTTTCCTCTTCTTTTCTACCTCTTTAAGCTCCTTTTAGGCAAGCAGAAGAAACATCTCGTCAACCAACTCAAGAAGGCAATATTCAAATATACAGAAAAGGTCCCTGAGATCACCAGGCTTCATTATCAAAACAAAACTCCAGTCAGGTCTCTGCTGAAAGATTACCTCCTCAGAGGGACCCTCCCTGCTCCTTCTATCTAAACTAGCGCTCTCTTCAGATCCTGTCACCCTGCCTTACTTTCCTTTGTAGCACTACCACACGCTGACGCAGTAAGTTTCCACGTATTCCATATACAGATCCCACCTGCCCTATCCACTGATCAATCCCCAGAGCCCAGAACATCATGCATATCCAATCCAGCTGTCAAGGAATGAACTGAATGCATGTTCCAGTAAACATGAAACATGAAAATGTTTGAATCACGAGTCAGAGATTTGGAAAGTCCCTCTGGAGAAAATATTCTTCAACAGGAGACGAGAGGGCTTAGGACCGGAGAGGACACAGCAACCGACCAGAAAGCGCAGGAGAGTGCGGTCAAGCGGCCCCCAACTGAGCTCCCCTTCCTGTTTCCTTTTGTTCTCCCACTGTGTCCCTGGTTTTTCTAGAATGTTGATACTGGTTAATAGGAAAAAATACTTAAGATTCCCTGCCCACAGGGGCACCTGAGTGGCTTAGTCGATTAAGCAGCTGCCTTTGCCTCATGTCATGATCCTGGGGTCCTGGGATGGAGCTCTGTGTTGCCATGGTGGGGCTCCCTGCGCAGCGGGAAGTCTGCTTCTCCCTCTCCCTTTCCCTCTGCCCCTCCCCAAGCCCCACTCATGCTCACTCACTCTCTCTCTCTCTAATAAATCAATAAAATCTTAAAAAAAAGAATCCTTGCCCACATACCTCCAGAGCCCTGCACTTTGACTGTTGAACGAACATCGGAGAAGCACAGCAGGCATAGTCACGTGGCCTCCCTCAATGAAGAGGATATTAGAGTGCATCAGTGCCCTCCTAATAACGGCTCACGGACACGGGCTCTATAATGCTTCCCAGAGAGTACTTCCCCAGGAAAGCCTTCTCAGATCCTCAACCTGTACCCCCCAAACCAGACTGGATCAAGCTATTACTGTCATGTAGACTATCGATCCTATTATATTTTATATGTACACCGCACCTTACACTTTTTACTTACTGTATATACCACAAATATAACTGATTATTTGTATATATTTTGTTTGATGTTTTGCTTCCCTGCAAGAGTGCAAGGGCTCCATGGCAGCAGGAATTGCCTTGTCTTGTTCACTGTAGACCCATAATCCAGCAATCTACAATCTAGCAATCTACCCGTAATCTACATTCACCACTATAGACCCGTAATCCAGCATGGTACACTCAGCTGGTGCCCAGTAAGTATTTGTGGCTCTGAATTTATAATTTCTACCACCCCTGAAGAAGACTTTGCTTTAAAAGGAGCAATTTATTATCGTATAATTAGTACCTGGCCACTTATTGTCTCTCACTACCCAGCGCTATGAGCTCGAAGGCTTTGCTTTCATGGCCAGTCTCGGCCGGTCATCTCTGAGTCCCAAGGGGACCTGCCAGAGAGAAGAAATGGATCATCCCAAATCCATCCCCACTAGCAATCACAAAGTCAAGGTATGGTCACTAATACTGTCCTTGCGTGAAAAATTTCCTCTCCTCAGATACAGTTTCATTTCTTCTCTTAATGAAGGAAACTACAGGGTTAGGAGGAGTTGTCGTTATTAGATTATCTGTGGTATTGCCTCCATTCTCCCTACAATGAAGCCAGGTTCTGTTAACTGTCACACTCCCAAATCTGTTTGGCCAAGGGTTTATATCAATAAACCATAATGTTTAAGCACAGATAAATCATCGCCACCATAAAGAGCCGAATGTCTACCTAACTCTCAACACTGCCTAAGGTTGTCATGAGTATCTTGGCCGTTCACGCACATTAACTTGGACTGCAGTATAGGAAAAAAGTAGAAAAAAATAAAAACTATGGCTGCTCTCATTCACATTCCTGGAAACTGGGAGTCTGTGTTCATCCTAGGAAAAGAGCCAGGATGCATGTGGGGGATGAAAAGGAAAATAGTACATTTTTTCCCCACTTTTTCACTTTCTCAGAGTTTCTCACTGCCTTTTTAGCCACAGTTATTGAATACTGAGTTAAAGAAAAGCAAAGCTACCCCTGCTAGCAGTAAGCACCACAAAGTCAGCCACCTTCACAGGCAGGGACACACACTAGAAGATGAGCAGGCACACACAGATGTTTGAAAAAACTGTTCAAGAAAAAAATTCACAGATTTATGGTTTCCCCATATATATATATATATATATATATATGTTTTTTTTTTTTTTTTTTTTTTTTTTTTAATTGTGAAGACTTTCACCCCCACACAAAGCCTCCAGAGCAGAGGCTGCTAAGGTGTTCTTAAAATTTTTTTAAAACTGAGAACGAACTACAAGAACACCTCAAAGCATTTCTGGTACAGAGGCTGGCAGAAATGGGTCACCCTCTGACCAGCTAGTTAGAAGCATCACATGACCCAAAGCAGCACAGAGTTCGGAACTCGTACGTGAGATCTATACACACGGACATATTCCTGTTACTAAGAACACACATGGTCTTGCTACGCTGCACAGGTCCATATCACAGGGGTCAAGCACCAGCTTCTTCAAGTCCTTAACTGATTAACTGTCAGACCAGCCCATCCGAGATGGCCCCTTCGGAGACAGACACCTGCCCCATCCCTTATTGCCCACTTGGAGAGTGGATTCATCACTACCTCAGAGTTGCAGATGGAAGACAATTTCTCTTGAAATCAGAAAAGGCAATTCTTTCTCACAGACCCTATGTGTCACAGCTCTTCAGGAAAAACAACAAAAAACACTAAAATTAATAAGAACTAAGAGCTGTACGTGGGTGACTTCACGTCATCGTCACAAAAGCCTCTGAGTTAACCGACATTATTTACCCCACCTTAAGCTGGGGAAACCGAAGCATGAGACGTTGAGTACCTTGTTATTTACACAGAAAGTAACGAGATGGCCTACATTAGAGCTCGGGCAGGCTGAACCAGAAGCCCACAATCCTAACAACAACGCTGTCTGAGAGTATCATTTTAGGAAAACAAAAACTATAAAAACATGAAACATGAAGAGGTTAATAGCTGCTTATAATTAAGATAATATTTGTACCACTTTTTCTTCCATATTGTTTTTACATAGGATTCCTGAGTTAAGTAGGATATATTATCCCTTGAATTTTACAAAGACACTAAATTAAAGCGGTTATCTTATTGACTTTAAGTCAGGAGTACGGCTGATACTAGAACTTAAGTTTCCTTGGTCCCACAGCAGGCATGACGTTAGATGTGCGGGGGATCTTTGGGCGGCGGGATTTTATGTCTGGCCCTCAGCTTCATTTCATTGGCTCATGAGTTAACATTAGTTTGTTTATTTCCACCAAGTCATAACGCCTATTTTTTCCTCTTTTGGCTATTGTAGCTATCTAAGTGCAGAAGCTGGAAAACAAGTGAAAACTATAAATAATGGTTAATTAACTTTCAAAGCACAATGATAAAAAGTAGTAGCAATGAATCCCATAGCTCAAGCAGAGAGCAAGCTGTTACTGAATCAAATATCCCAACCTACTGGGCCTCCATCCTTCTGTCTCTTCACTTTCTCCTGCCACCCCTCCTCCCGCCCACAAGCCCTCTGCACCCCTGCAGGCACCCTCTATGGCAGGTTGCCTGCGTCTCTCTCCCTGCACTTTGTCTCGCTCTTCTATTTTGCCTTCCTCCTTTTTCCCCTGGCTATCCCTCTCCGCCTTTCCAACTCACCTAAGAAGCACAAAAATCTTGGAGTTCTAACTTAGAGAGACTTCTGAGATCATACAGACCAACATCCCAATGTTGTACATGAGAAAACAACAGTCCTGAGGAGTGATTTTCACAGGAACATGCTGTTATTTTGTGGAGAACACATGGCCTGGGTCCAGTGTCCTCTCCGCGCTGTCACAGCTGTGTCCTGGAATCCAAGAGCACTTGAAAACCTCCATGCTTCCCATTATAATGTTTTCTAAATAACCAAGAACAAAATCTACCTAAATTTAAGAAGCTTTTATTATTTTCACATAGTTCTTAGCTTTTCTTTTTTAATGTATTATCTTCCCATAAAATAATCTTTTGAATTTATGGAGCTAAATAGGATTAGAAGATAATTTTAAGGTCACGCCTTACAAGCCATATGCTTTTACTAAACAGAAATGTTTAAAAGAATTGTTCTTCAACATTTTGTTTTCCAATCGTAGGTTCCATGGATAAGCACCTCAGAAAAGAAGTCACAAATACCAAACATTGTGCATAACATTTTTGGAATTTATGAATATCCTGATACCCATCTGTGGGCACATGAAAGGTTAAGAACCCCTGCTTCAAGAAAAAATGTGGTGTGTGTCTGGGTTCTTGATTTTCAAAGTGGGGTGCGTACATGCTAGGGGTACACACGATGATCCACAGCGCACTAAGGGAAAAGCAAATAACAGAACTCCTCCTACTGCTTGCAAAATGCCACCCTTCTCAAGTTTTTACACTGGTTTATATTTTTAACATACACAAGATGTTAGCATAGCAACACACGGATAAAATTCATAAATAAGTACAAATAAACATATGTGGTTGTGTTCCCAGTGCCTTTTTTCCATTCAGAGACAGGCCAACTGTTGGAGACCATCAGACAGTCCTGGAGAGAGACCTTCCACTCCGCACAAGGACCTTGCCCGCCAAGGAAACCTCCCCTCACCTGGTCCTTTGTCTTCCCTTCTCGTTCGCGAATGTGGTTGGCAACGATCCTTTCTGTTTCCTCACAGAGTCTGGGGAAGTTGGCCAGCTGTTAAGAGACACAGATCTGAGTGTTAATACTCAAAAAGTTATGCTTCAAAAAAAGAAGCAAAGATAAATTATTTTCTCTTACAGAAGGTACATATTGCAAATCTGGAAGCAAAAGTAAAATATCCTAAAGAAAAATGGCAGAGTGACAGGAGGGGTCCACAAACCATAATCCAAATAACTACATTATCTGATAGGAAACACTTTACAACCAGTGGAGAGACTCCCTGAAAAACAACAACCCAGAAACCCAAATACCATCCACTACTATGCTCTACAGAGTTGGCACTTGATAAAGTTCAAAGATAAGGAAGATGGAAATGAGGATGAAAAGGAGAATAATTACTCACATTTGTAGAGTACTTACCATGTTCTAGGCTGTGCTAAACACCTCATGAATTCTCTCATTCAAAATTCACAACAATCATAAAAGATCGATTCAATTATTAACCCCAGTTTACAAAGGAAAAAAGTAAAGCCCAGAGAAGTTAAGTAACTTGCCGAAGAGTAAACAGCTCAGAATGGTTGGGTCCAGGATTCCAACCAAGTCCTCAGACTCCAGAGCCCCTTGTCTTGCCCACCACTCTTTGAGAAGGATTCATTCCATGAACCACAGAGATATTTTTTAAATTCTTTCCTAACAGATGTGTTTGTGTGTACACAAATAACTCATTTCCATCATTCATCCCATCTAAATTATGCAGGTAATTATCAAAAATTTATTTTACAATAGGGAATGAATTAATCACAGTTGTTTTCAATGTAAGGAAGAAGAATGGGATCCTGTGAGAATGCTTAAGGAGGCCTGAGGAGAAGGACCCAGTCAGGTAAAGTGCAGGGCAGCTGCGGGGAAAACGGAGCTCTCCAAGCAGAGAACATGTGGGACAGAGACAATGACTGGTGAAAGAAATAAAGGAAGATCAGAGCAGAGAGCGAGGAAGATGATCTGACTGTGAAGCTAGAAAGATAAACGGGTCAGCTCGGGGGTCCCTGCAGACCTGCTATGCATTCTGGCTGCTGAAGCAATTCAGACGGGAAATGAGGGTGACTCGGTCTTGGATGGCAACAACAGATGGAGAGAAGGGCACAAATTCATGACTTAGGACCAGCGAAAGGTTAATTCCAATCCTTATTTAAAGTACTTGCCAAAAAATTTTTAAAAAGCACTTGCAAATTAATAAGAATAACATTAATATAAAAACAGGCAAGGAATAGGATTTTATTTAAAAAGGAGTTTAATGATCAGAAAGCAGAAGAAAAATTTAAATTGCATGAATGATCAAAGTAATGCAAAGAAAGATAACTATTGTTGTCAAACCGCTGTAATTATTTTTATAATCCTTACTACAAATGAAGGTATACCAAAACTAGCACAGTTTAAACCTGCTAAAGAAGTGACAATTAGAATGATCTTTCTGGAAAGCAACTTGGCAATATGTATCAAAAAGTCTCAAAGCCATCTGTTTTTTACATCTGTTCACCTAATTACTTCACATGATTCTGAGATAAAATAATACGGACTTTCATCACAGTATTACTTGGAATAGCAGCAATAGGACAAATGAATGAACAAAACTCTTCAAACCACTTGAGTCTCTAACTCTAATGACATTAAATAAGATAAGGTAGACCCACTTATGGGATATAATTAGTCACTCCAAATAATATTCAATACCTAATTTTTTTATTCTATCCAATTCCTAAATATTATCTAATAACATGGTAAAGGTTTATAATATAATACGATATATATTATAAAATAATATAATGTATATATGTATAACATAAATTTAAGTGATAATATAAAATAAAATAATATAATATAATATGAGACTAAGTGAACAAAATTAGGCTCCTAATTTTGTGAACATAGGTGAACATACACACACCTACACACAGTCACGGGCTATCATACACCTTGATATCCTTCAAGGATGTAGCCTAAAACCTAACAAATCTCAAAATTCTTGAGTAACGCTGTAGCACCTAATATTCTCCTAACTTTAAGCAATTAGAACTAGGCCTCCCTGAGCTATGGCTGCTCCATGGTCAAACAAGGTCACTGTATGCACCAACTGTACACACACACAGAGTCTGAGCTAGACAACAAACCGCAAATCTTCATGGAACCAGAGTAATCACAAATCACAAATAAATATTAAACCTCCTGAAGCTATTATCTACTGTCTGTACACAGAAAAAGATATATGTAAATGCTACAAAATATTAATAGGCATAACCTCTTTGACTGATGGGATTATGAATAAGTTGCATTTTTTTCTATATACATCCCTATATTCTCCAAATTTTTCTACAGTGACCCTGGAGTGCTTGTATAACATCATAATAAAAGCATAGAAACCTGGTTGCCTTGGTTGTCTCAAAAATCGCAGCCCAGTGTCTCTTCATGAGATCACCAAACCAGCACCCTGTTACCGGGCCCCAAGCTGAGTCCCGAGATGTGCGCTCATTTGGGAGCTTATCTCATGAATGACTGCGGGACACAAGTGGGGCTTCCACTTCAAGTTTTGGCAGCATTCTCCAAGAAAAGTTCTACCATCCCGGAGCCCTTTTATATTTTGAGAATATTCTAAGTTATTTTTTGTGGGGCCCGTAAAAAGTTGTAAGTATAGAAGAGATAGCCAATCCACACCAGCCATTCTCCCTGACCAGTGCAAACCTGGGCAGTGTATCTGACCCTAACCACTAGCCTGGTCTAGGCCACTAGGGCCCCTGTTTCCCCTCTGCGCTCAGGGCCTCCCAAGCTAACAGCGCCTCTTTGCTTTTTGACAAGAGTCACACAAACACAGATTGCACACCTGCAGAAAAACGGCTGCACAGCGACCTGCACAACAGGCGTGCCTTCTACAGCATTCAGCAAATGCATGATAGCAGAAGCTTATTTTTAAAACACCAAAGAGCGGCACTACAAATTTTTATTCACACAAAAAAGTATTGGGTCGTTGAAGAACCCCAGGTGGTAGGCTGCCATCATTAAGTCAGACAAAGGCCAAAATGGCAAGAATATCCCAAGAAGTTGAATCACCCAAGAACCCTCCCATCTACTGGCTGTGATGGGAAGTTTGATCTTGTGAGTGTGTGTGTGTGTGTGTGTGTGTGTGTGTGTTTGTGTGTGTGTCCTGACCTTTCCAAGCTTAGTACCCATGGGATTAATTTCACGAGAAGAGCCCACCAGAGCCATAACTCTGTACCCAGAATTGAGACAAGTGGAAAGTAAATGAGTCTAAATTCTAAGTGGAACAAAAGGGAAAGAGAAGACACTGAGAGAGCCTCATGGAGGCAAAGGAAGAGAAATGTGGAAGGGACACTACGCAGAGCAGGGCTGAGGCACTGCTGAAGGCAGTAACGCAGCTGCTATGGCTTCTGTCTAGTTGGGTGATCTGGGAAGACTGTAGAAGCGTAAGAAGCAAAATGTTGGCTTGAATTGCTGGTTCTCAAATGTAGCACTCCAGTCCCAATTCTTCTCACAATATATATAAGAAGGCAAATGTCCCTCTCACATTCTGAGTGATCTCTGATCAGGCTTCCTGACACATTTTGTGAGTTCCTTCAGCGGGAGCTCCCACTCAGTTTGCATAACCCTTTTCTTTGTTTTAAAAAATACTTGACTCAGATTGCTCAGTTCAATTCCTTGCCTCTCTTCGTTGTTTCTTATTTAAGGCACAATCAGTTTCCTCAACCATTCCTAACCGTTATAATTTCCGATCTCTTTTGCTCTGAATACCATATGGAAAGGCTGCAGTTCTAAGAATATACTTACTTTGTCAAAATAATCAAAATTGTAATGATGTATGCCAAAATAATACTGATCTAGAAGACACCATCTTTAGACATTTATTCCCCTATTAACTAGTTAAATATCCTAGAAATTGATTTGTACAGAATCAAGGAATTAAGATTTTGCTATTGGTTATACTCATTTTATATTCCTAAACTCATTTCATGACCATCATTCATTTAACAAAGATTCACTGGGCAACTGCCATAAGCCAGCCTGATGCTCAGTTTTTGTCAAACTACCTGATATTAAAAACCAGTCTTGTGGGACACCTGGGTGGTTCAGTCAGTTGAAGCAGCTGCCTTTGGCTCAGGTCATGATCCCAGGGTCCTGGGATTGAGCCCCACATCGGGCTCTCTGCTCGGCGGGGAGCCTGCTTCCCCCTCTCTCTCTGCCTGCCTCTCTGCCTACTTGTGATCTCTGTCTATGTGTCAAATAAATAAATAAAATCTTTTTTAAAAAGTCTTGAGTGGCAGATTGACTATACAGATAAACTGTCACACCAGAGAGAAATATTTTATAAAAATCAAGGGAAAACACAAAAACAAATGGCTAAACCTGCTCTTAAAAGGCCTCAGAAGATTTGATGCTGAAATCATGACAGTGAAGCTTCCAGACAGAGCTGGACATCGACCAAAGGACAAATTACTTCTAAACAGCATATTGTTAAAATTATTCTGACTACTCTTAAGTAATAAGGAATATTCAATGTAGAAAGAATGCAATACATATGACGTTAGGAAGAAAAACTTTAAATATACAATTCTGAGAGAAAAGTTTAATTATGGTCTGAGAGAAAAAGTAGTATCAAATGTTTTTTAATCCAAAAATTGTTTTAATAAAAGCCAATACTTTAAGTGTTATTTAGGGTAGCGTTTAATTATTTTGGTGGTACCTCAATATAAAAATTTACTTTTTAAGCAAGGAGCACATTTTTCCCTAGGGGGGGAAATATAACACTTGAATGGCCTTTCTAGCCAATAAAACAAAAATTATACACTTATAAAAGTTACTAACCATTGATTAATCAGATCACGAGAGCCATGCTATTAGGTTTCTCTTGGAACAAACACAAGGTGAGGCAAGATTTCCACACCTTCAAGAGTAACGAGTTCAATGCCTCAAGCAAAGACTCAGATTATTAGGTACCAGCTGTCCATAGTTCCATACCAAACATAAATGTAGAAAAATCAACCAAAGACCAGAAAAAAAAATTTTTTATGCACATGACTTGAGTTGATTTGTTTGGCTAACCTAAAGGTATGGGCTCTGTTTTGATCCAAAAGCCATAAACTTTGCAATGTTGGCCACGCACTACAAACGGAGTAGCAATAATGATTTTACTGCTCATTAAAACATACAACAATTTTGTTTCATTTCTGTGAATTAAAATCTACCCACAAATCCTAGTAATCCTTTATTCATGTATAGCATAATGCTAGATTCACATTTATTATGAATAATCAAATTTATTATGAAAAAAAGGAAAAACAGAAGATCCACACTTGCAAAGGTGATCAAAGATGAGAAATAATTCTAGAATAAAGGTCAAAAAATAGAATAAAGAGGTAAATGGGAAAATTTTTTATCGAGAAAAATAAAAGATATACAGAGTATAATCGATGTGGTCATAGGTGCCACACAGAAAAACGAAGTTTGGTGAGTAGATGAGGAGTGCTGCACGTGCGTGTGTCTGAAAGGAGGGCTGAATAACTGTAGACAGAAAAGTGAGAGAAGGACTCGGATTCGGGAGCATTTGAGGAGGGACTTGAAATGAAGCAACAGGGTGATCCACACAAATATCTTGAGGCAGGGCTTTTCCAACATTGACAATGAGAAGGACAAAGGCCCTGCCATCTTCTCTCCTTAACCTGTTGAAGAAACAAGGAGACCAGTGTCTCTGGAATGGACCAAGGGGCAAGTGGGAGGAGCCTAGAGATGAGAAGGGATTAAGATCACGTAGGACCTTGAAATTCGCACTGAGGACTTTCGATTCACTTGATTAGTATGTGTACTCGGAATGAGATATTTACTCACTTAACAGGCCACACACATAAGGCCACACACTTAACAGGCACATTAACAGTGCATTTCTTCAAACAGCACTTTTTAATGAAAAATTCTCCTTGTATTTCTAACAGCCAACTAAGGCATCTTTTCTATTTCCTTGCAAAGCTTTTTTTTTAATTTTTTTCCTTTTTCTGAGCCGGGTAAAAAAAAAAAAAATCAATTAATTGGTATGATGGCCATCCAAGAATGTGGTTTCCCAAGAGGCCAATAAATGGCACAGTTGCTAAACTGTGGTCAAAAAACAAGATGTTCCTCTCAGTGCTTCCTGAGAGAACCTCAGCACCCTGTGAGGGTGCCCTGGAGAGCTGGGGGCAAAGGAGAGCAGCTGACAGCCAATGCCCACCAGAACCAATGCCCACCAGAGCCAATGCCCACCAGAACGCTTCTGAAACTGACATGTACCCGGAGGGACGCCAAACAGTTCATAAAGCTCTCATGTTCTTGTCTTGTCCTCCAGTGCCCTGAGACAACAGGGAGAAAATATCTGAGAAGACTGCATTCCCCCAAGTTAGAAGTCTAGCTTTGTGCTTTGTTACTTGAACAAATATAAATCCCATGTTTTTCACTGATGTTTGTTTATGTGGCTTAAGGGAAGAAAACTAAATATTTTACACATAAGACATTCAACATGAAAAATATTATAAATGAAAATACTATCTTAAGAGTATACATGAATATAGATAGATAGATAGATAGTTATATTCTCAATACAGCTAGAGAAACTATGCCTTTCAGATTACCTGGGGCAGTCTTACTTTCCTCCTCCACTCCAGTGAACATATTAATAGCTCCCCCTTTCAATCTCAAAAGAGTCGTACATTGGATGATAAATTACATAATCACATTATCTATGGCTCATGTGCAAAAAGCGTCAAATAATAAAGTCCTGGTACGATCAACTTTAATTAAGATTATTTTGCTTTGCAAGAGATTTTAATTAGACCAGTTTTAAACTAAAAGAACTTGGAAATAAAGATAATAGGGCAGGGGCGCCTGGGTGGCTCAGTGGGTTAAGCCGCTGCCTTTGGCTCAGGTCATGATCCCAGGGTCCTGGGATCGAGTCCCGCATCGGGCTCGCTGCTCAGCAGGGATCCTGCTTCCCCCTCTCTCTCTGCCTGCCTCTCTGCCTACTTGTGATCTCTCTCTGTCAAATAAATAAATAAAATCTTTAAAAAAAAAAAAGATAATAGGGCAAAAGTCAAGAAACATCAAAATGAGAAATAAGGAAAACTAAAGAAAAGAAAACCTGCCCTAATTTTATTATTTTAAAAGGACAGACCAAAATATTCTTTTAAAACCAAGTACAGATTTCTTCAGCATTAGGGTTACTTTAGGATATCTAAATCGTTAATAAGTATTTATAGAATGCGACTGCTATAGGGTTAGTCATTATGTTAGAAACCAAGAATAAGAAGATAAAAGACACAGCTTTTTTTTTAAAGGAGCTTATAACCAACAAGAGGAGACATTCACCTAAACAAATAAATTATAAATAAACAATGTAGGATCATAAATGCTGTGATAGAAGTAAACAGGGTGCCAACTAAAGCACTGAATGGGAGTAGGAGAGAGATCGGGAGAAGACTTACAGAGACCCTGCAGGTAGATTTCTTAGGAAAATGATGACGACTGAGCTGCATCATAAAATAATGAGAGGGGATGGCAGGTGAAGACAGGAGGAAGAGGAGACATTCGTGTGTGAGTGATAAAGGCTTGAAAATCCCATGAGGATGGCGAAATCACTCGGAACGGCTGAAGCAAGCATGAACTGAGGGCAGATGTCGGTCAAGAAGTCTACTTAGGGATCACATGTGAAACTAAGAGCAACTGTGAATGATCTGTACCTTACTCTCAAAATGCGAGGAGCCATTGCATAATTTTGAGGGAACAGGCGAAATACAAGTCTGTGTTTTAGCAGGGCCGCTTTGACAGCAGTGGGGAGGATGGATTTGATGGTGGCTAGCCTGGAGGTAGAAAAACTAGTCAGGAGGACACCAGAGTAACCTAGTTTTTTTACAAAAAAAAAAAAAAAAAAAGCAATTGTCCAGGGCCGTAAGTTGGAAGAGAACAACGGCAGCAGAGCGGGGCGTGGACCATTTCTGTGAAGAGGCTTGTGCCGGAGCTGCAGGTTTGGGAATCAGGAACATTTTAAGCGGTGGCTGAGCTATGGAGGATGTGATCCGGCAGGGAGAAAGGACAGTAAAAAGAGAAGAAAACCAGGAGAAAGCTCTGTGCGATTCTGGTGTTCAGAGGCAAGAAAGGTGGACACACTCCTAAAGGAGACAGAGGAGGGATTGAGAAAGATCATGAGGAAGATGGAAGAGAAGCCACAAGAGGGGGTGTCAGCTTCAGAAAGCAGCAATGTGCAGCGTCCGGAATGAGCGCGTGCTGCGCTGGGCCATTGGGTGTCCGGTCGACATTTCCCACAACTGCTCAATAGAGTAGTGGCATGGAAGCCACATTTCGGAAGAGTTACGGGTTGACTAGAGATAAGAAAATAAAGTCAGCAAGTGGAAACTGCTTTTTCCCCAAGAAGGTTTCACATGAAGAAAAGGAGAAGAATAAGGAAGTAGATAGGTTTTTGTTATTGTTGTTACTACTTTTAAGTTAGTAGAGTTTGTTTTTTTAATGCGACGGAGAAAGTGATGATTTAAGAAAAAGAAGAATCAAAAGAATAAGCTCCTTAGGAGGGTGAGAGTACGGAGAGGGGCCCGGCCCCAGACGGCAAAACCACCTCAACAGAGACGGGGGAAGGAGGAGCAGAGCTGGGAATACCAGGAAGTCTGGGAAATTAATGTTCCCATTTATGGCCGCTGTTTGCTCTGTGAAATCATTAGTTAAAGTAAGAGTGACATTGGTCAGCAGAGCGTGGTTACGGGGAGAGAGAACTGGAAGGGTGAGAGCTTGTGGCAGAGCATTAGCCCAGGGAAGAACTGTCCCCTCACTTCGTCCACCACAGCACGCTTCCCACCTCCCTGGTAAAGGAGGAACTTTCAACAACACATCTGCCCTCTTGGGGAAGTCCTGTGGAAGAAACTTCTACTACTTCCTCCAGCTCACAGAAAAAAGGGGCGGGGTGGGGGGGGGAGTCATGGTGCCTGGGAAGAAGAGAACCTGACACACATGAGTCCTCAGCTCTCACGCGGGCAGGGTGGGCGCACTGAGTCACCGCTCACACGTGGGTCTCCGACTCTTACCGGTTTACCTTTTACATTCCTGCAGATGGAGGGAGAGCCAGAATGCTCTGAACTCCTTATGGGCGCACATCTAACTCTCTCCACCACCGCGGGCTTTAAGATTTGCTGTAGGAAGAGGAAGTAACAGGAGGCTCCCCCTTCAGCAGCAAGTAGCGGGCACATTTTTCAATCTAGATTTATCTGCAGCAAGGTGGGTACTAAGTTCCAGTCCTCCTCTAAGCTTTTCTCCCGATTTTCCAACTGACTAAAAACCTAAAGAAGTTAGGAGGGGTGGTCAGCATTCTGAAAACCTTAGATTTACAGTTTGAAATTTCTGAAGGATCTCCTGGTAGCACATTTGTCAATGATGACAAGGACCACAAGGGGTCATGGAAATAAAAAAAGAAAAAAACATTCATCCCACTAGTGTGGAATGAATAGAGAGACACTGGAGTCAAAGATCTCAAAGAACAACAGCGTTGGGTGTTGGGCGCCATCTCTACATGGATCCCCTATTGAAATCATCCACGTTGAAGGCGAACTTATCATGAAGAGGAAACATGTGAGCGAGGTTCGAAATATCCTGACAAAGGCAAGGGAGTGACTAGGATGTGATGGTGACAGCGAGTCCAGGGGAGCTGTGGAGCTAGTACCATTAGGGCCTTTATTGACGAGTTTTACAGGACACTGGCATCACGTTTTACAGGCATCACGTTTGGAAGCCACAGAAGGAGGAGGCAGATGTCAAGCCTGATGCGGGCCCTTTGATTCTTCAGGTTTGAGCCAGTTAAATACTGTTCAGTGAGGAGAGAGGCAGGGTAAGCAATAATCTCAGGGAGAAAGAGAGGTTTTATCTAAGACAAAATATACAGTGTTTTGAGAAGACAACTACCATTGATCCAGAAAGCACAATGGAAAGGGAGGTTCAAAGGGTAGAGAACAAAAGAATAGAAGCCAGAAAGCATCCAGGAACAAGCTGTCTCTTCCCGCGCCATCAGGACTGACTGTTGGTTTTCCTGCAAGTTGGATACCATGGGAAATGATAAAAAAAAAAAAAAAATGATTCATACATACCATAAACACTCTATATAACTTAAAACATAAATGTACACACATGTGCCAATCTTCTGATGTGAGGCCAAGGCCTGTTCTCTGCACATGGGTCTGCTGATTGGAGTTATGCGTCTTCTGTCTTACATAAACCACATCCTTCATCTATGATTTCCAGTTTGGCTTTCTTTACAGCGGAGGGAGAACCTGAAGACACTTGGGAAATAATCTGAATGCAGAGCCTGTCTTGATTTTTCTCACTCTCCCCACCTTCTTCCAGCGTTGTCCTGCCTACAAACAGCAAAGCTTTTACAGCTAACGTTTACCAAGTCTTTCCAAAGCTGGGTTTATGGAAACAAAACTCAAAGTCTTTTCTGTGTCTGATCAGTTCACTTGCTCTTCATTTCAAGTACATGATTAAAATAAGAAG
The DNA here is from genome assembly GCF_002288905.1 of Enhydra lutris kenyoni. Taxonomy (NCBI): domain Eukaryota; kingdom Metazoa; phylum Chordata; class Mammalia; order Carnivora; family Mustelidae; genus Enhydra; species Enhydra lutris. Next base: position 3,859,183 of record NW_019154108.1, on the reverse strand, counting down.
TACAACTGGCTCAGCGGGCTTGAGGACACACCACACAATGGGCCCTTGGGAGAAAGACAGCTTTCCTGGTGGGAACAGGAGCCTGGGGGCAATCTCAAGGGAAGCTTTTGGCTGAAAACATCCAAGGGCTGAGGATGGTGATCACGTGGCCAGTGAGGAGCGCTTTAACTATCCAGGTGGCAAGAGTGACTGCACGTTGAGCCACAGGCAAGGACAAATACGACTGTGAAGTATTATCAAGGGGCTCCGAGTTTTCAAGTGGAGAGCTGCTGTAAAGACTGCAGTTTTTTTCTTCTCCACGTGCATCCTTTTCCCTTTCCTCAGTCCCTTAACTCTTAAGGTTTTTCTCATTTTGGAGGAAAGAAACTAGGACATTAAGGAACAAGGTAGAAGAAGAAGAAGGGTCTAGAGAAAAAGCCTGAGGTTCCAGAGCCACTTCCGGGCCCCGAGCTATCCCCCGCTTCTCTCCTTGTCTTTTAGCACTGGCGTCCCGGCATTTAGCTGACCTGCCCCTCTCACTACTTCCATCTTCCTTCCTCTGAATTTTCTTGCCAGGTAACTGGAAACCAAATTCATATTTATCTACATTATCTGTCTTTCTTCCTTCCCACTGGCTCTTCAGGGAGGTTACTCGTAGGGTAACAAAGCCTACAAAACCAGAACAATCTCTGCTTTCAAGAAATTAAGTACCAGTGCTGCCTGCCATGGGGCTAGGCCTGTCCTATCCTAAACATCATCACGAACTCCCTTCTTACAGTTTCTAACACAGGGTATCCCCTTTCATGCCCCATAGAATGGGTGGAATCCAGCACCACATCTGCGCGTTCCTCGGTGATGAGTCCCCCACGGGGAAGTCTCTCCCCCACTACTCTAAGTCATAAATTCAACAAAAATCACAAAGTAAAGCGTATCGGACGCTACTAAAATGGCCATTTAGAGACCAGTGACCACTTCCTGAGCACTTGCTATGGTCACTCAGTGTGCTAAGTGCCCCACGGGCTGAGACATCATCTAGTTGCGTCCTCCCGGACATAGAATTGTTATTATCATCTTCTTTTCACAAGGAAATTGACAAGACTAGACGGGATTAAGTATGATACTCAAGGTCACTCAGAAAGTAAGTAGCAGAGCCAGGATTTGAATCTGCGTGATTGGATCTCAGAGCCTGTGGTCTTTTTTTTTTTTTTTTTTTTTTGAGCCTGTGGTCTTTATTACTACATTACACTGCTGCTTCCCAAAATGTCCGGGTTCAAATGGAATTTGTTGAAAATTCAGAAGAATTTTTTTACTGATATACACAATGTCAATGTTTCCCTCCCGCTGACAATTATCCCCATCCATACACCACAAGAAAAATTAGCTTAGGGCATTTACCTAATTGTTCTAAAGTAATGTTTACCTGTTTAAGGCAATAAGGAAAAAATTAGCTGACTAAAATATACTCTTTCTGGTTTAAGCAACCCTATTTGGCACTGGGTGGCAAAAGACAACATCTCTGCCCATCTACCATGAAAGCAATCCCTACTCAATAACTTTCCGCAATCCTTCCCCTTGGGCAAACATACTACCTTTTACAACGAATGAGGGGTCAGGGAAAGAGAGGCATGCAGCAGGGTAGGAAAGATGGGTAAACCAAAAAGTTAATTGTTGGAAAGTTAAATAACTCAAACTTACTTTTTTGGTACACTTCTTGACAGTGTTGATTAATTCTTGTATGACCAGATCTACACTCTTCAAGGAAGGTCCTTTCAGTTTCACGATTTGCTTTTTGACTATTGCTTCAAATGCCATGTCTGGAGTAAACAACCCGGTCCTGAAATATAAGAAAGAAAGCAGGACATTAGATTTTTTTTTTTTTTTTTTAGATTTTATTTATTTATTTGACAGACAGAGATCACCAGCAGACAGAGAGGCAGGCAGAGAGAGAGGAGGAAGCAGGCTCCCTGCTGAGCAGAGAGCCCGACGCAGGACTCGATCCCAGGACTCCGAGATCATGACCTGAGCCGAAGGCAGCGGCTTAACCCACTGAGCCACCCAGGCACCCCAGGACATTAGATTTTTTAAATTAAGTAATATCCAATGCTTTTTTGAAAAAGGTTTTCATTGACATGCCGCTTAAGCAAGCATGTAATACGCAAGTTTAAAAGTTACACAGTGATTTATTCCACCAACAGTATCATTTATTATTACAAAGGTACAAATGACAATATTTTCCCTACTACTATATTCCATAATAAATTTCATTCTCTAGATGATTAGCATTACCTAAAAACAGTTCCCAAAAGGTTTTCAGGCCTGGAATAATATAACCTGTAACTAATGTTTAACTGTAATTCATCTCATCTCACTGTTTCACAGCAGTAAAAAGCAATGCTATGATAAAAATGATGTCCTAAATTTCCATTTCTCTATCTAAACCCCCTCTTGTCATTCACAGAGCAGAAAACAATCCTCGTTTTGTCAACACTGAAATAGTAGTGTTCCTGACTACTCAATCTCTTCTTTCCAGGAGAGCTGTATTATAGTGAGCTCAGTGGTTCCTGGTCTGGGGTCCTGGGGTGCTAGAGGCAAAGGAAGACAGCTGAGTGGAACTAGCTTGGGACCCAAGATGCCTACATTGTGAGTTTACAAAAATAACGAATGATAACCAAAATAGGAAGTATCTTTTCACCTGGCTAGAATTAATTCAAATTGGTGTCATAACAATGCTTTTGTCATGCTGGGCAGGAGCTCAGGAAAGCAGGGGTGTGTGGGGGGTGGGGTGTGAAAGAGAGAGAGAGAGAGAGAGAGAGATTAAAAAAAAAGTGAAATAGAAGAGATAAAAAGTGAAAAAATGATTACATCTAAATAAAAGGCCAGTGGAGAAAAGCTACCATAAGAGGGACCATGAACCCCGCGTACCCTCGTGTCCTGTAGGCCCCAGACCCTGGTGCCTGATCCTTCCCACCCCTAGGCCCTTCTCCCTCTCTCTTCTCACTTCTCCTTCTTTAACTTTGCTCCTTCACCACTCAATTTTGTGGTGCTTCGGGTAGGAAATTTCTTTCATACTTCCCTTCCAGCAGCTTTATTCTAGTCCCTTCTCGTCATTTACTTCGGTGGCAGCCTACACTCGCCTCTCTGTCTACCTGTAGTGATCGTACCGTATCACAATACGCAGTTTCTCCACATTGGACGCAGAATGAAATCCACACTGTTTGGGCTAACATTAAAAATCTCCCTGTCTGGCCCTGATCTTCCATTTCAGTCACTTGCCTCCTCTCTTTCAGGCACCCCATGTCTCAGCCAAACCCAACCACTGGCCTTTCCACAAACACACTCTCACTATCGTTTTCTGTCTTCGCCTCCGTCCATGAGGTTCACTTCACCCTCCCCACACTTTCAGCCCGTCCAAGTCCCACCTGTGCTTCAAAGCCCAGATCAAAAGCACCCACTTTCTCCAGCTCGCCTTCTCCAGTCCCGCCACGGACAAGGTCTTCCTTCTCTGAACCCCAACATCCTATTTTGCATTGCGGTGGTCTGAACATGCCCATCCCATTACTACCCTGGTAGAAAGGTCATTCCTGCATTTATCTTTGCTCGCCCCACAAGGACTGTCTTCCTCCCTTGCTCCCCACTGGCACGCGGTGCCTACAGAACAAAGGACGATTAGGTCTGCAGGGGACAAAGATGGCTTCTGTTACTCAAATATCTAACAATCAACCGGAAACAAAACATTTCCTGTTAAGTGTCTTTAAGAGCCTAAGCAGTCACGCCATGAGCATATCGTATTCTCAGGACACTGTGCTGTTCTTATCATCGTACAGGCAAATTAATTTCAGAATAATAAAAAACAATCCATCTCTTTTGGTATGTATGTAAATCAGAAATCTTCAGAATGGAATTACTGAGCTTTTGCAATTACATTCAGCAAAAATGTATCTGGTAAGTTTTAAAAGCCAAGTAAAAATACTGTATTTTACTTTTACAGTAAAGTAAGTCCATAAAAAATGCTTCCTGACCCAAAAAATGTGATTTGGTCTCATATCACACTCATCAGACAAACATGTTTGAATACCAGCCATGCCCAGCTCAAGAGCAAGACACAGTTTCTATACCGAATGTAACCGAGATTCGGGGGAGACAAAATAGAATAAATAGGGAACTTAGAAATTCTACTGACAGTCAGAAAAAGAATGGATTTGGTTACAGAAGGTTTTCTCCCCTTTACTTTGTGAATGCATGTTTACCTATCCTATTTGCAACATGCAGACCAGGCTGTGTGAATGTTAAAAGGAGAGAGATTTAAATGTCATAACTCCTTTCACGTGTACACTCAGTGTCAAACTTTGCCCTCTCAGGCTCTGCTCCCAAAATAGTCTCATCTTGACCTGTGGCAGAAGCCAAGGTACAGTGGCCAGCAGACAGGGGACGCCTCCTCCACAGGAGAGAACCTATGAAGTAGGCAACTGAAGGTCAGTACCTTAAATTCAGGACATTCAATACAAGCTCCATTAAATTCTGTACCTGAACTCAAGAAATGTGTGTTTTAAGTTCATTTTTTTCTTACCGTAAGTGCTTTAAAGAAAGTAAATGAGCACCGGGTGTTATACACAATGAATCACGGAACGTTACATCAGAAACTAATGATGTACTGTATGGTGACTAACATAACATAGTAAAAAAAAAAAAAAAAAGGTAAATCAGAATAACCCCATTTTATATAACGGAAAATTCACACGAATTTCCTCACAAAGGACAAGCTCCCCTCGCAGCCTCAAGTCCCGCTGCTCTCCTGTCCAGTGAAAGTGCGTGACTCCCCACTCCACAAGCCCTTCCGGCACCTCCCTACCCATATGCCTTTGCTCACACTAATCTTTCCGCTTCAAGCCCTTTCTCTCATCCTCTCCCCTCAACAATTCCCAGCCTCTCGTGTTTCGCACACATGCACGCACGTGCAAACACACAGCACACCGTCGCCTGTTGAAATCATTCTTGTTCTCTTTACAGGCAAGGTTCAACTCAAGAGTCACCACCTTCATTCGTCTTTCCCAATCTTCCACCCTAACTGCAGCCGAAATTTCTCTGTCGTGTCTCTGGGTAAGGAAGGATTCCTTATGCTCAGGTCAGGCCTCCGTCCATAAAACGCAAAGCTCTGGAGTATAGGGTCCTGCTCACTGGCAAGTCCCTAACTGTATAGAGCACAGTGCTCTGAGCGCAGGAAGTGTTTCTCCTTTTTTTTAATTGAAAAGGTTTCTTTTGCGAGTATGACAATACAGGAAATTACCATTAAACTCAAGTGAGAGTCTCCTATTTCTTCTTCCCACCTCCGTGCTACTCTGCTCCGATGATGAAAGGCTACTTCACCAGCTACTTACAAACATTAATTTTCTGTTAGCAGTTTGAACCAAGACGAGGAAAATATGAGCACTTGCCTGATACCGTGTATGTTTTTGATCGCGTAACTTATTTCTCTTCGCAATTCCTTCTCGTTGAACTCCATCTGCAGATACGAAACAAGCCACTTAATTCCTTTGAATAACAATATTGTTGAATATTAAAAAATGAGAAGAACTTGACTTCGTTATTAATAAATGGATACTCGTGTCTTTCCTAACCTAAACCCAGATGGTCAAAACATCTGTTTATATAAAGTTCAAGGCAACACAGAACATTGGGGATTTCTGGGAGTTTTAGTGTAGTGGATTTTAACTCTATTACCGACAGGAGTGCTGTGCATAAAGGATGCCTTCTGGACATAAATATGGCCATTCATTTGAAATACACAGTTCTCCATTCTTCTGCGGCATGTAGGAAATGTATTCAGAGACAAATGCCTAAATAAGAGTGTCACCTGACATGCAACAGCCGTCCAGCTGTGCTCAGATTAACAATGGCTGTCTTTTCTCCCCGGCCACTTTAACCACCTGCATTCAAGGCCTCTTTACGAGAGGAAATTAATAATATTTTACCAATCCAACGCAGGATGGATGACTGCATAAAAACCTCCCAGAAGTTCTAGGTACTTTAAAGCTATTTCGAATTAGGATCAAAATGTCATGGAGCTTAGACCTAAAAGGGTATCAAGAGCACAGTTGGTTCAGTCTCTGACTTCTGAGATCTGGCCTCTCCAGTATCACTGTCTATGCACCTCCCCTCTCATACTTCATACTATAGAACGATTAATTGCTTTAGTTTCCTGCCCACACCCTGTGGGCCACAGCTCAGCTTTTACTGTTCCTCCTTCTTGATCTGGAACAAGCCCAGGCCCCAACACCCTCCCTCAACCCTCTCCTGCTTGACTAGCTGCTCATCCTTCCAAACCCAGCTCAGAAGCCAGGCTCCCTCACGCACTCAGGCTGGGATTCAGGTCCGTAGGCTGTGTTTCCATAGCACCCTGTGCTGAAATTTATCACTTTACTTAGCACATTTTAATGAAACTATCTGTTTACCCATTCACCTCCCACACCGAGACATAAGCACCCTCCCTCTGTATGTGAAGCAAGGAGCAGAGTCCCTAATACTCCTTGGCCACATAATGGGTAAGCCAACCTAAGCAGAGCCAAAATAAAACTCTCGGTTCATACCTCTACACAAACTCAGCTTTTGCTCAGTTTCCCTTATCTAATAGCCAATAGTCACTAGCATTTGCTGCCATACAAACCAAAGCCTTAGGAGTCATCTTGAATTTTCTTTCTTGCATCCGCCATATCAATCCAAGCCCTACCGACCCACAGACCCAACCACTGTCTCCATCATTCTGTTCTGAGGCATCTTTACTGCGAAGCTAAAGAAGATTACGGTTCAGGGCTTCTCTCTTAACAGAAACACCTTCCAAGACCCTATGCCTAACTGTGTGTTTGTAATTTTGCATTCTTCTTCTTTAAGTCTGCCCCTCCCAACTGTATAAACTTTAGGGCCCATGGAAAGTGGGTTCACTCCTGCTCTGGCCCTATTGTTTAACGCACCTTGTCTCCCTGAATCAACTCTTGCCCCTCTAGGATCCAGTCTGCAGGGTGTTCTTTTAAAATCATCCACCAAATCAGGCCACAACTTTTCTTAAAACTCTCCCCTAACTTCTCATGAGTATATGTGAACACCTCACCGAACCCGGAAGGCCCTGCATTAACTGGGCACCCCTGCTCTGAATTCACGGCGTACACCCCTCCCCGTTCATCCGCTCTGCACTAACCTCGTCTGTTCTCTACGCACGGTACAGACGCTTGCTGTAGGGCCTCACCCTCGGCTGCTTACCTTGAACGACCCTCTTCCCCAAGGTCCTCACCCCTGACCTCTTCATGCGATTCTGGTCAAGCTTTCAATGTCCGCTACTCGGAGGGACCTTGTCTGAAATGCTCTATCAAAGGTGGCTCACTCGGGGCAGCTGGGTGGCACAGACGGGTAAACATCTGAGCCTTGGTTTCAGCTCCAGTCATGATTTCACGGTCCTGGGATTAAGCCCCTCACGGGGCTCTGCGCTTGGCAGGGAGCCTGCTTGAGATTCTCTCTCTCCCTCTTCCTCTGCCCCTCCCACTCCTGCTGTCCCTCTCTCTCTCTCTCTAACAAATAAACCTTAAAAAAAAAAAAAAAAAAAAAGAAGTGGTTCACTCAACCCCTCTGGCTAACATTATGTTACATAATGACACTTGATATTTTCTTACTTTATCTATTTGTAAAATCCTCTGCCTAACCCCACCAGACAGTGCCTCTGTCTTCATCACTGGCACCTGGAAGTTTGGCACAGAATAGGTACTCAAGAAATATTTTCAAATTAATTAGACAACAAATAAACTTCATAGGAACTCAATTAGTATTTGGTGAAATAATTTGAAATGCTGTTAGACCCCATTAAATAAATAAAACCAGAACCATCAGAAGAAAATCCTTCTCTCCTAAATTTCCATCACCTGAGCATGAAGATTTTTATTCAAAGACCTGAGTCCTATATCACTCCCATGACGTTTTATGAACAGTTATAGAGAACAGGACATGGAAATGAAATGAAGTGAAAGGAGCGAAAAAAATAACATTTGGTACAAACCTTTACTATCTCAAAAGGAAAGCGTTCATGGAATATACGATTGATTTTAGCCCCTCCCGAGAGCTCCAGGGTATCTACTTGGTCCCCTGACCCTTCGATTCTCTTCTCGAAGTCCACAGCAAACTGCTGAACCATCCTGTAATTGTGAAAGAGAAGTGAATTCAAGTTACAGTTATAAGGCTTTGTATCTCTCATTTTCATTTACTATGTGATCCCTTAGAATCCTTTTCCGAGTGTTCTTAGTGGCACCTACTGGCAGAATGAACACTGCACGCCATTCAGCACTCAAAAGTGTAATTATATGACATACATGTTATTAAGGTTTATTTTAGGCAGTTAATTAAAATACATATCATAAGTATCTGTGTCATTCGGTGCATTCTGTCCATTTAGTTGAAACCATAAAGTGGTATTTTAAAATATTTCAGTTAGGGATTAAAATTAAACAATAAAACTTTACACAGAAGAGTCAAAATGCTCCTCGGTTCCTATGAGCTCACACTCGCCTAGTGCGTTAACCGCTCCCTCCTGCTCTGCCAGCTTCCCTCCGCCCTGCCCCCAGCATCACAGACAAGCAAACTGGGGACCCCCATCCCCCTCTCCAACTAGCTCTAGCCTTGTTTTTCAATGATTTCTCACAACTGGATAATAAAACTCCTTAAGCCATCACACAAGGTTCTCCGTGGTCTGGCCCTGGATGTTCCATCTGTCACCACTCACCCCCATTCGCCTTCCAGGCCAGCCAGAAAGAAGCCATCCGCAGTCCGCTACGTGCACCACGTCTCTGTGCTTCTCCACTCGTTTCTGCTCAGAACACCATTCTTTCTGCGCCTTCCTTCCTTGCCTGCCTAATCCTTATCTGCACTTCGAGACTCATTTCAAGCATTACTCATTCAGGAAGCTTTCCACGGTCCTGCCTGCACCACTCCTCACCGCACCTGGGTCCTTCGGCTCATTTTCCTTGGTCCTCCGGCTTACTGGCAGCACAGCACTTGGTGGGGTCCATCACTCTCGTTCCCCTGTCAGCCTCTCTCCGAAGGGCGAGCGCCACACATTTTATTTACCGCCCCACTCGGCCAATATAGGAGAGACACTCAGTAACTTCAACTAAGGAGTGAGTTACCTTAAGGTAGTTGGTAAAAACCAAAGAAATACATAACAGGGAGAAAAGAACAACCTACTTGCATGTTCGACTGCTAGATGTAGAAATTCTAATTCTGGCATGCTGATACTACTTTCAAATTTGAAAGTCAACAGAAAAAAATTCAAACCATCTAAGACTCGTATCTTTTATTCTCTTTCATCAAAATCGTGGATGAATTACAACAGCAAATCAGGCCAGAAAATCCAGAACACAATTTGATGTAGCTATGTTTACGCATACACCCATGTTCATCTAATTTTTAACCACCTGAGAAGGTACGTACATGAGAAAGCACCGAAACACTGGGAAATTTTAGGAAATTTACCTCCAGCCTACACTCCAGCCCCTGCCCCACTGAAATGAGCTGCGAACAATCTCACGTTATTCTCTTGTCCTCCTCTTCCGCCTGACACCCTCCCCCCATATGTTAGGTTCTCCTTAAAGTGCCTTTTCCTCTGTGAAATCACAACCTTCCTCACCTGTAACTGCTTCCTCATCTGGCCTCCAACAACAGTTTACACTTACCAGAAACATAGCATTTATCAGATTTTAACACAGTTAGTTGCTTATATATCTGTCTCCCTTGCTCTACTGTGGCCCCTTCTTGAGGACAAAAGTCTTAGTTGTCGTTGAGTCACCAGCAGATAGCACAGAGTCAGACACCACGTCAAACACAGGGGATGAGAGGACGGCAAGAAGGGAGGCAGGCGGAGAGGAGGGAAGAAAGAAAAAAGAAAGGGATGGAGGGAGAGAGGAAGGAGCTGATCAGCCCCCCTGCTAGGGAAGAATCCAGCTGAGGAAAATCCTGTAATTTGAATCCAATGGAGTCACAGAGGCAAGACTAGTATTTGTAAGGAGAGTAGTGTCAGTCGGATGTTACAATGATGACCTAGGACCTAAATAGCTAAATAGCTTTCTTTTCTCTGTAACTTGAAGAGTTTTTATAGGAGCTTAACCAAAGCCAAGAATAAAAAGGAAAAGATAAACTAGGAAAGAGTTGAATCCAAGAAAAAACCCTTTTCTCTGTATGATTCTATATTTTTAAATGGGAAACATTAGATGTTACATTGAATTTTTACTTAAATAATTTCAGCATTTAGAAATAGCTCCACAAAGAAAGGAATTTTGTCATGTATTTTGAACACCAAATTAAGGGCATCTTGATTACAAGGCTGTACAGGAAGAAAGGGACCGCAAGAGATGGGAAGCATCATCTTTGGAAATGGACTTAGGGTGTCCCAGAATATCAGCTGGGCAGAGGGTCTTCTGTTTGAGAGGGACTGAGGTAAGTTGCAGTACAGGGATAAAAGGACAGATGAAGCTGGGAGGGGCCGAAAAATGGAAGAAAGATAAAAGACAGAAGGAGCTGGCAATTCTCTACCAACTCTGCTGTCCTACCCAAGACGTCTCAGGGATACAGAGGAGTAAAAAGATACTTGGCAGTTCTCACATTAGTGTTTTTAAAGAGCTACATTAAAATCATTACCAAAAAGGGTAAAAGATACTTAAATGTGGCTTTACTGTCCATACTTTAATTATTAAAGCCTTGGGTCTCATTCCACTGAAAAATGTACACAGCTAAATCACATGAAATAACAGACGTAAGAAGATAGTAAGTACGAATGGCATCGGTAGAAACAGTTGTACAAGACAGACAACATTTTCGACAAGATCTTCGTCCACTTCTAAAGACTAGGGCAAACACTTGCTGAGTTATCACTATGCGTTTGACTCATTTATGGAATCCAATGATACAAGCATGGGAAAGTGGACATGCAGTTGGACAGTTGGTTCAATATATGGTAACAGAGTAAGACTAACAATGATTCTTCAAGAACACAAAAGCCTTGAGGCTGCTATATAACACACACAGTCTTGTACACCTTACTTGCTTCTTCTGTTAAACCTAGAAAACAGCATGACGAAGAGACGGAGGCCAAGCAAACAGAAGAATTCGTTTCAAGCGCTGAGCAAGGGGAGGGAAAGGGGGACTCACTGTAGCAATGCCTTGGTCTTCCTGGTGGGGTCTTCAGGCTTGAAGTTCTTGTAGGCTTCCACTTCATGCTCGATGGACAGCAGCTGTCCCTGCAGTTTGTTCCTGAAGTTTGGGAGGGTGTCCCGAATGTGGTTGGTAAGTTGCTAAATAAAACAAAACAGAATTGTATAGACATAACAGATTAAAGATTAACTCACGAAACAAAAATTGACCTTCCTTGTTTTCCTAATGTTTAAAACTTAGAAATCATACACATATACACATTTGAGAATGACTATGTAGGTAAATCATGAGAAGGAACTCCGGCTCTCTCCTGGCCTTAAGGAGATGCTCAAAACTCCTTCAAATGGAGCCCCTCACTTGGGCTACCCCTTCATGCCGGGCTGGAAATACCTGTCAAAAGGCACTGACGCTACCAGAGGCTGCCTAATAACACTAGAGGAGGGACCAAGTTATCTGATTACCTAGATTGCAGAAGGGAGCCTTGGGCCAGAATGCGGTTAGAAATGCAGAAGCTGGAGTTACAGGTGCTGCTGGACGTTTCGGGATCTGAAACTAGTGGAACTTGTAGGTACGTGGCACCTGCTCATGTCCCCTCCATTCTGCAGCTCAGACAGGAGCTTCCACCTGCCCCGCCTCTCAGCCCCAGTCCAGCGGTGGTGGCTCACTGGCTTCGCCTTCGGGAGGGTGCGCTCAAATCTCCCTGACCAGCAAAGGAAAGCTCGCTCTCTCGCTCTCTCGCTCACTCGCTCTCTCTGCTCTGGACATCTCTACTTTACCATCCACTTGGCAATTCCCCTGAGATCGTCTGCTGGCACGTCAAGCTCAGCAGGATGAAAAATTCTCCAAGAGACCATCTTGAGTACATGCTTAATTAAGAACAAAGGTGGATGTAAACCCAGATTGGCTCACTCTCTGCCTTACGTTCTTTCTATCACAAGCAGTTAAACAAAAGTCTGAATTAAAAGAGAAAAAGAAATGGGCTCCTGGGTGGCTCAGTGGGTTAAGCCTCTGCCTTCGGCTCAGATCATGGTCTCAGGGTCCTGGGATCGAGCCCCACATCAGGCTCTCTGCTCAGCGGGGAGCCTGCTTCCCCCCCTCTCTCTGCCTGCCTCTCTGCCTACTTGTGATTTCTCTCTCTCTGCGTCAAATAAGTAAAATCTTTAAAAAAGAGAGGGAGAGAAAGAAAGAAAGAAAGAATAAAAAAGATAATCTTCTTAAACTGGTTAAGGAATAAACTTGAATCAAAAGAAGGAGAATGTAAACTTCACAGAAATACATGAAAAGGAATCATAAGTTAAAAGGGGAATAAAAACCCAGATTGACTGCAGAAATCATTCTAAGTCACTTTTATGTTTACTGGAGGTTACCTGACTATATTTATTCACTACAGTTATTTAAATGTAATAGTTCACAACTCTATCAGACCTTTGCCCACAGTTATGACTTGTGTTACTTCCCAGCATGCTGTTGTTACGGCTCTGAAGCAGGAAACAAAAGCATGGGGAGGACGGCATTCCCAGCATCAACCTCACAAACCCCCAAGTTGAAGAGCAACAGTGACCATGAGAAACCAGCGGCTACCTGTCCACCGTGTGAGTGGTAAATGATAAAAACACATGGTTTCCACCTTTTGCTTCTCAGATATCTCAACAGCAAAAGCAACACTGTGGGCCACTCTTGGCTTTCTGAAACAGTTCTTTCCTTGGCTTTTGTGACCCTAGTTCCTCTCATTTTTCTCCTAAACTTTCAGATATACCTTCTAGATCTCCTTTGCCAAGCCATCCCCCTCCACCAGACCTGTAAATAACAATATTCCTTGAATCTGAGTCTTAACTTTCTTCTTTGTTCACTCTCTGTTCCTCCTAAAGTAACCTTATTCCACTCATGGCTTTAATAAATATTCAAATGCCTGTGGCTACCAATGTGTTATCTACAGACGAGACTTCTAATCTTCCCAGCAGGCACATGTATTAGACCATGGACTTGACTTCTCTTAGATGTGCCAGTGAAACCTCAGCCTCAGCAAGTCTGAAATCAAACACCGAATCTTGCTTTCGGGATTCTCCATCTCGGCGACTTCATAACAATATGGGAACTTGGAACGTATCCTTGACTTCACGTCTCCATCACCCACCAGAGTTAATCTACCACCAGTTTTTTATTTTTCCTAAACATTTCTCAATTCTGGCTTTTTTCGTCTTCCCTGGCCCTAATCAAGACCAAGCTACCGTCATTTCCTTTGACTCCTAATTTCTCATGTCTAATCTTCTTATCTGGAACCACCATGATCATTTTTAATCCACAGCTATGATTGTGTAATTCCCCTACTCAGATGCCTTAAATGACTCACTCCCCACTACTCTTAGGATAAGAACAAAAATCTTTACCTTGCCTACAAATATTACAATATCCAGCCTCTGCCTACTTCTTCAAATTCATCTCATATCTCACTCCTTCATTCACTGCCCTCCAGCCATCATGACTCAAAAATGTCATGTTCTATTCCAGTTTTCGCCATAGAAACTGTCCCTCAGGGCCAGAGGTATCGGTGTACATTGAATCAACCATGGAAGTACCCTAGTTTCAAACAGTATGAGATCCCTGAAGCAATAAAAAAGAAACTGATTATCCAAGAAACGAGAGATCTTCAGTACAAAATCCATTCGGTTTTCAGTCAACCAGAATCCAGTCATGTCATAATTTAGGGGTCATTTGTATAACCAAATGGCCAGTCACAGTCTTTCTACTTTTCTAGTATTCACAACCTAATTTATTTCCAACTTTATCTTCATAATCATCTTAGTGATTTTTCTCTAAGAATTTTTCAGTTTGTGTTTTTCTTAGACCTATACAGGCATGAAAGCAGTAATCTACAAAACTACATATATTGGTAGAATATTACGGTCTTCGTGTGGCAAACCAATGTTCCTTCTCTAAAATATATTCGTGTTTGTGAAAGGACACAACCATAGCACCATGTCATGGCTTTTAAATACTCATCTACCCTTAATTAAAAAGAACAAACTTGGAGGGTGTGTGCTATGGTGAGTAGCTGTGAAGTGTGTAAACCTGGCGATTCACAGACCTGTACCCCTGGGGCTAATAATACATTATACGTTAATAAAAAATCATAAAAAAAATAAATAATTATAAACAAATAAAGAAAAGAAAAGGAAAAAAAAAGAACAAACTTTACATGAGTCTATGTTATGTCACTTGAAATAGAAGTATACCCCTGCTTTCTTATTTTCTAAAACTTCTTCAATTGCTCTGCCTAAAGGGTTCAGGTCCAATGTCACAAGTAGCCTGCTATGTTGTTAGTCTCTACTGATACCTTCTAGGAGCAAACAATTAGGACATTCAATACCGATCTGATTGGTTGACTGTTAAAGTTCATAAATAAAAGTTAAAGCGTATCTTATGATTCTATTTGTGAGAAAAGCTGTTCGCCACGTGAGTCAATACAATCACAACTCAGGGAGCGGCCCGGCGTACCCTGAGGATGATGCTTAACTTCCCTAGGAGATGGAAAATATGTAGCCAAGTAAGCACACTGGGGTTTTATTCAAGAAGGTTGTAAGTGCACGGAATGTGGGAAGATGGAGGCCCAGGTCTATCCGCGTGGGGAAAGGGGTTAGCCGGAAAACTTAGATGAATGGAGATCAATGACTGTTTATAAGGCTTCATTATTTTCAAAAATTTAAATGAAGGAACAAATTGATCCTAACAAAATCATAAAGAAATTTTAAAAAGAAATCTAACCTAACCATTACAGATTGACATTTTCAAAACAGATCCCAAGAAATCAAACTTTCAGAGATGTACAACGATAATTTCTTTTTTTAAAAGATTATTTATTTATTTATTTATTTGAACAAGAGACAGAGAGAGAGAGAGAGAGAGAAAGAGATACCTAGAGACAGAACACAAGCAGGAAGAATAGGAGAGGGAGAAGCAGGCTCTCCGTTGAGCAGGGAGCCTAACCTGGGGCTCGATTCCAGGACCCTGGGATCACAACCTGAGCTGAAGGCAGACGCTTAGCAACTGGGCCACCCAGGCACTCCTAATTTCTTTCTTTTTTTCTTTTAATGATTTTTTTTAAGATTTTATTTATTTATTTGACAGACAGAGATCACAAGTAGGCAGAGGCAGTCAGAGAGAGAGAGAGGGAGGCAGGCTCCTTGCTGAGCAGAAAGCCCGATATGGAGTTCGATCCCAGGACCCTGGGATCATGACCTGAGCTGAAGGCAGAGGCCTTAACCCATTGAGCCACCCAGGTGCCTCCATGTGCCCCTAATTTCTTAAGATGACTACATCTTGTGAGTAAAATGGGTGCTGATCATACACCCTTATTCACTGTTCTTAAAGAAGTGTATTTCTGCTCTGAGCAGTGTACTTTCAGTAACATTAAATAGATTTTACTCACTGAGAATAGTAACAGTGTGCAACTAAGTAGTACTCATATTCACTTTTTAATTCCTATCATTTAAGCAGAATGTCTTAATTTGGAAACAATTAATATTAAAATGAGACATATGAACTCCAACAATCCCTTCCATATTTCATAATTGTTCCTGTCTCTTGAGAAAACGTCTTTACCTGATTAAGGACCTTCTGCAGGTGTGGGGTCCCCATCCGATCAGCAATATGTCGGTAAGCCGGGTGCGAGAGAAAAAACTTCCTTTCGGCCAACATGGCAGCCTTAATGTCCTTCTTCCCATCTATATCCTTCTGGCTTCTGTTTACCACGCCCACATAACCTGAAACAGAGCACATACAATGTGGTTTGGGACACTTGTTCATTTTGGGGAGATTTCAAGGCTCTCAAACAGGCTGAGAAGAAAAGCAAAATTATTTGTAAGGGCTGAAGAACTGAACCCTTTGCAAAACTCAGTGTGAGACGTCAGTATTTAACAAAGGCTGGCTGAGGTGGCTAATGACAGTTTGTTAACAGTAACACGTTAATGTCTTTTGCCCTTAAAAGTTCTGTGCACTTTAATACAGTGTGTCCCTTCGCAGTATTGTTACATGGTGGGCAAGTAAATAAGTCACACTTGGAACAGCACAGGGTACATTCATGCAGTCGATGATGCGTATTTATACCCTCCTTCAAACTCCTTCCTTTTCCTGTTTTCTTATTCCTGTTATTTTAAGGAGGAGTTCTCCCTTTGGATCATTTTTAATATATCATTTGGGAACGTTATGCCATTCCCGAAAAAGTGTAATTAATCATAAATACATTCCCCACAGCGGTGAAGGCATAAAACCCAGCTTCCCATCGGTTTCCCAATTGTTTCTCTGCCACGCCATCGAAGGAGTCCCGGACGGGATGCGATACGTTACCCCTGCGGAGAGGCAGCAGCTTATTCTCTAGAACGTCCCTGGCATCTGTTCCTTCATCCATAAGATCCAGTTTGGTGATGACGCCGATGGTTCTCAACCCTGCATCGAAAACAAACTCAGCATTACACAGCTTGTAGAAGACACACCAATTTTAGAGACATACACGTCCCAATGCTAAATGCAGGCACTCCTATTTCTGTCATTTTCCTGTTCCTCTCTGTCTTCCTTTGTTTTCTAGTCCACTGCTACCCCAGTCTGGTGGACTCTGACGGGGTGAGAAGGAGAGTTGTATCATCCGTAAGGTGACTTTCACTTCCAGAGAGAAAATAACAAATAGGTGTATCACCACCATAATTCTAAATACATGCATTTATTTTTGTACCACACATACATGGAAATTATACACATTACATTTTCCTCCAAGGTACTGGACACAATGTGGGTGCTTTAATTTTTTTATGTATTACCTTTTTGTAAATAAACAAGCAAGACCAGTGAAGAGAGTGTATCATAAACCAAAGCTTATTATTGATTCAGTTCTAAGCCCTTGACAAACAAATAAGAAGAAGAAACTTAGGCATATGATAGTGTCATCCCCAAAAATAAAGTTTCAAGTCTCACAGCATTCACTGTTCATTAGAAAAAGATAAATGACTTAATGGAAAGAAGACCAAATGAAGAATCCTGGTGCTTGGATTCTAGTCTTGAAGCAAGTCATTTAACCTGGGCCTCAGTTTTCCTATCTGTAATATAAAGAGTTGGAGACCAAAATCTCCAAGATATCTTTCAGTAATAAAACTATATAAAGACCCAGACATTTTATGTAACCTATCAGATACCTCGCCTTTGTCCACTGTTTTATGTAGATGAAATGAACAATATTTGTTTAGTGATTCATATTTTTAAGTGCATTTCTTTGGACATGATAAATTAAACACACACCTTTATCTTTTTGCCTGAAACCACTCTAAAATGGCTAATATTTATTAGGCCAGCTATGGTTTTTGCATGCTTTATGTCTCTTAAATCATTTGCTCTTAAAAAGGACTCCAACTATTTTTTAAGATGAGGAAACTGAGGCAGAAAGAGAGATTAAGTAGTTTTCCCAGGGTCATACAAGGGGTGGGTCTAGGCATCCAGAGCCCATGCTTTTAACCAATATACTGCTTCTTGCAATACAAAGAATTTTAAAAATAAAAAAGGTTTAAATCAAGAAAGCCAAAGAAAATGGGAGGACGGAAGAAAAACGCTGAGACTGTAAGGTCAGCGGTATAACTGCCAACTAAATTGATAGACTAGAGAGGAAAACTGCGTTCAAGAAAGCCAACAACCCAAGCCCAGAAGCGGGGTCATTTCCATCACAGCCTCTCGGAAAGCTTCAGGGACGCCAATAGCTCTGACAATAGTGGGCAGTAGTGGGGGGCAGTTGAGGCTGACAAGATCGCTGGGTGAAAGTAGTGAGATTTCCATGGATAACATAGCTAGGAGCCGCCCAGCTCAACCTGGCAAGAGAGCACACGGTGTATTTTCTGGAAACATGGAACTATGGAAAACTGCCCTAATGGGCACCTGACCCAGTTAGAGGGCATCAGGTATTAAAAGAGGGTGATTATGAAATCCCACATGCTGAATGGCAAGACCTCTCTGCCCAGTCCAGTTTAAGAGAATGCTGGCTGGTAGAATTTAACCTCCCAAGCAGGAGATTGCAAAAATTCTGTCTGGGTTTATTAACCATTATTAGAGGAAAACATAGATATTAAAATTCAGAGGAACTCCAATTAAGACAGCCCAATAAATCATCCTACTGTGAAGCCTGTAACTCATTTATTCAAGCACACCCACATAGAGTTTCCTGTTAATATTTCACTTTTAAATATAAATCAGTAAGCATAGGTTACCAACTGTCATCACGCAAAATTATTACGATATTAATATAATATAAATATTATTGACTATATTCCCTATAAGTGACTTATTTATTTTATTATACTGAGATGTATATAATTGTAGAATGACTATGTTGTATACCTGAAGCTATAGAATATTGTGTGTCAACTACACTTCAATAAAAAATAAAAATTTAAAAAATTATTTGAGGTTGCCTGGATGGCTCAGTGGGTTAAGCCGCTGCCTTCGGCTCAGGTCATGATCTCAGGGTCCTGGGATTGAGTCCTGCATCGGGCTCTCTGCTTAGCAGGGAGCCTGCTTCCCTTCCTCTCTCTCTGCCTGCCTCTCTGCCTACTTGTGATCTCTCTCTGTCAAATAAATAAATAAAATCTTTAAAAAAAATTAAAAATTATTTGAAATGTGAATGGATAGCCAAGGAGAGTCTCTGAGACCAAAACAAATAAATATTGTAAAACAGTACTGAAGAAACAAAGGTAATACAAAACATAGAAGAAAACTTTATTATTTTTATTAATATCCTCAGAGAGAAACAAGAGGTCACTGCATTCATAGGACAAGAAAAGAATGTCATAAAAGGAAACATTCAAACAAAAGGAATTCTCACTAACAAAATATGAGAGCAGAAATTTCTTTAAAAATGTTAGTAGAATGGTTGGAGTACAAAGTTAGAAACTCTTCTGCAAAACAAAAGAAATAGAAGTAAATAATAGAAAAGGAAAACTTGCTTAAATAAACTAGACAAATAGGGGCGCCTAGGTAGTTCAGTTGGTTAAGCATCCAACTTTTGGTTTTGGCTCAGGTCATGACCTCGGAGTTGTGAGATCCAGCCCTGTGTTGGGCTCTGTGCCCAGTGCAGAGTCTACTTGAGATTCTGTTTCTCCCTGTCCCTCTCCCCATCCCCTGCCTTCTATCTCACTCTCTCTCTCTTTCTCTCTCTCTCTCAAATAAATAAATAAATCTTTAAAAAAAATAACTAGAGAAATGATTTAGAAGATCCAATTTCTGAATAATTGGCATTCTAGGAAAACAGAAAAGATGAAACAGAAATAGTTGGGGGGGCATACGAGTAAAGAAAATATTCTATAAGTGAAAGATTAATTTATGTATTGAATAAACCCATCAAGTGTCCAACATAATATGAAGCACACACACAATATGGCATAGCGTATAAGATTTCAAAACACTGTGAACAAATAAAAAATCCTAATAAGTGGGGCACCTGGGTGGCTCAGTGGGTTAAGGCCTCTGCCTTCGGCTCAGGTCATGATCCCAGGGTCCTGGGATCGAGCCCCGCATCGGACTCTCTGCTCAGCGGGGAGACTGCTTCCTCCTCTCTCTCTGCCTGCCTCTCTGCCTACTTCTGATTTCTGTCTGTCAAAAAAAAAAAAAAAAAATCCTAATAAGCTCCTAAAGAAGTTAAGAAAAGAAAGTGACAAAAAAAGTTTGGAAATCATTATAGTTCAGTCTTCCCAGCAACAAACTGGAAACTAAAATTGAATAGAGTGCTGTTTTCAAAATTCTGAGGGAAAAAGTTATTTCTAGCCTTGAATTCAAAACTATCAATAAATGTGTCAGTAGAAAAAGATATTTTCAGACTTGCAAAATCTCAAAATATTTTACCTCCCTTTCTCTTTCTTTGGAAACTACTAAAGGATGGGCTCCATCAAACAAGGAAAGCAAACTAACAAAGAAGTAAATAAGAGATCCAGGAAGAAAAAAGTTAATATAACCAAAAAAAGAAGGGAATTTTCAGGATGGTGTAGATCCCAGTACTAGGCCGGAAGAAGAGTCAATATCTATTTGAATGAGAAGACACAGATTACTGAAGAGATGTATTTCACCACTAAGAAAAAAAAAAATGAAAGTGCTAGAACACCTAATGCCTAAGATTTTTTAAGGTATTAAGAGATTTCAACTCCTAGAGGAGAGGCTGGGAATCCATTGGTGATGGATATTTGGAAGATTATGCAAACAAACAAAAAGACAAGCTATCTACCTCAAAGACAGCAATATCATGTAAGAAAGGAAATGTAATCAAAATTTACACAGGGCTCAGCTGCGAATGATATTTTCAGAATTATAATTATTTAAATATAATGTAATTATATTAGTAGAACACAGGAGGGTCCATGTATATATGTAAGGTTAGTATATGTGGCTATGGGAGAAAGAAGACAGATAAATTCTTCTCTACAGTAGGAAGTCAAAAGTAAAAATCTAAAGATAAAAAATCAAGAAATAGTAGTATGAACAATTTACATAGAAATATGAAGGTAAACACCAAAGATACCTGAAAGTGATAACCTCTGGAAATCAGTAATCAAGAGTCAGGAGGAATGGGCAAGGTACAGACAGTTTTTGTTAAAAGCCTTTGGGACTGGGGCACCTGGGTGGCTCAGTGGGTTAAAGCCTCTGCCTTAGGCATGGGTCATGATCTCAGGGTCCTGGGATCAAGCCCCACATCGAGTCCCACATCGGGCTCTCTGCTCGGCAGGGAGCCTGCTTCCTCCTCTCTCTCTGCCTGTCTCTCTGCCTACTTGTGATCTCTGTCTGTCAAATAAATAAAATCTTATTAAAAAAAGAAAGAAAGAAAAGCCTTTGGGACTGATTTTTAAACTGTGTATGTTTATAATATTAATAAAAATAAAAGTTAAATTTTAGAAGTATTTTCTTTACTACTTCTTTATTTCTACGAAGGCAGAGAAATCTATGCTTGATGGTATACCAGAAATAGCAAAGGAGATTATTTTCTTTTCATGTTAATTATACAAATAGGCAGCTTAAAATAATCAATGAACTCCTGCTGGCATACTGGAGACCTACACTGACAAATCTCAAAAAGCCATTGCCTAAGTGATTCAAAGGAAACATATTTTAAAAGCACTTCACTAGTAACCTAGAAACTCAGATAAAGATAATAATAGAGACCATGTATTGAGTGCTGACTAGGTACTGGGAATAGACTTGGAACAACTCTTTGAGATGGGTACTGCTATTTTCTCAATTATGTGGATCAGGAAAATGAGATTTAGAGAGGAAAACATGCTTCCCTAAAAGCTCACAGCCTGTAGGGTGTGGAATCCAGGCAACCTATTTCCATTTTTAATCCCTATATTTTTCTGCCACCCAATCTCAGCTAGATTCTACAAGGGATGAGGTCTGTTATTTAGCAAGTCAGTTACATCATCTGGGCCTGTTGATCCACATATAGAACCAAAAGATTAACTGAATGTCTCTTTTGAGTCCAGAATTCTGAAAAAGAAAACAACTTCCAGGTTTAGAAGAGGTTATATACAATAATAAGTAAAGAGTAATTTAATAAAATTCTTGTCCTCCAACTAAAAGGAAAATAAAAATAAATCAAGAGCTAATAAATAATGTGTGATACTGTGTTCCAATTATGTTTCTTAGTAAAGAATGACCATAATGCTGAGTGCTGATAAATCCCACCAACGACCTTGAAAAGACACATACGGCACTTCCAAACTGATTCTGACATAGCATAGAGACTAAAAGCACTCGCTCAAGGATCAGATTGTTTGGGTTCAAACCCATCAGTACCCCTTATTAGTTCCAAGACATTAGTTTCCTCATCAGGGGATGACAGGGTGGCTCAGTTGGTTAAGCCTCTGCCATTGGCTCAGGTCATGATCTCAGGTCCTGGGATGGAGACCCACATTGGGCTCCTTGCTCAGCAGGGAACCTACTTCTCCCTCTGCCTGTCATTCCCAGTGCTTGTGCATTTTCTCTCTCTCTGACAACTAAATAAATAAAATCTTTAATTTTCTCATCAGGTGTAACCACATCAATAGGGTAATCATCATCACAGTTTATATTTGATGTCCGGGATAATTATTAATTGCATCCTCTTTAACTCTCGAAAGACTTCCAACAGAAGAATAAGTTATATGTTCACTTTAATTCATCTATACAATGAGAAAATAATAAACCTATGTTTTAAAATTAAATAACAGAACTTCCACTTTCTGGTGTAACATGTAACAAGAGTTGAAGTTGCCCATGTCTTAACAAGCGGACAACTGAAAAAATCAACAATCCTTCTTAGATTCTTCAAAGAAGTATGGTTACAGGACAAACCACTGCTCCCCAAATTTGGATAGGCAGATAGGTAAATTCAGAGAATCACAATTTATGGAAGCCGAAACACAGAAGCAGGAATTCCTATGGGAACCAGTGCCTGAGCAGGAAAATCTAAACTGTAATTGATGAATTTCTAGAAACTCAGTAAATTAAAAAGTCTAGGAGGTCCAAGTCATAGGGAGCATCCATTTTCTTATGGGTTTGGTCTCCAGGAGCTCACCCAGGTTCTCACAGTGAATATCTGAGAAAAAAATCCCTTTGTGCCTCAGACAGGGGGAGAAAACAAACAACCTGATTTAAAAATGGGTAAAACATCTGCACAGGCACCTCACTAAAAAAGATGTACAGATGGTTAAGTATGTATGAAAAGGTATTCCAGGGGTGCCTGGGTGGCTCAGTGGCTTAAAGCCTCTGCCTTTGGCTCAAGTCATGATCCCAGAGTCCTGGGATCGAGCCCCGCAATGGGCTCTCTGCTGCTCAGCAGGGAGCCTGCTTCCCCCCACCCCTGCCTGCCTCTCTGCCTACTTGTGATCTCTGTCTGTCAAATAAATAAATAAAATCTTCACAAAAAAAAAGAAAGAAAAGGTATTCCACATTATTGTTCAATAGGGAACTGCAAATTAAAATAATAGTGAGATATCACTGAACACCTATTAAAATTGCCAAAATCCAAAACTGACAACATCAAAGGCAGCAAGGTTATGGAGTACCAAGAAGACCAATTCATTGTTACTGAGAATGCAAAATAGTACAGACATTTTGGAAAATAGTGTCTTACAAAATTAAATATACTCTTACCACGTGATACAGTTAATTGTACTCTTTGGTATTTACTCGAAGGAATTGAAAACATATCCACACAAAAATGTGCACACAGATGTTTACAGAAGATTTACTTATAATTGCCAAAACTGGGAAGCAACCAAGATGTCCTTCTTTACATAAACAGATAAATAAAACTGCAGCACAACCGGACAATGGAACATTATTCAGTGCTGAAAAGAAACGAGCTATCAAGCCATAAAAAGACAGGGAGGAACTTTAAATTCACATTGCTAAGTGAAAGAGGTCAATCTGAAAAAGCTACAAAATTTATTCTAGAAAAGGCAAAACACAAAAAATGGAGACAGTAAAAAGCTTAATGGTTGCCAAGGGTTAGGGGAGGCAAGGATAAAAAGGTGGAGTACAGGGGCACCTGGGTGGCTCAGTGGGTTAAAGCCTCTGCCTTCAGCTCGGGTCATGATCCCAGGGTCCTGGGATCAAGCCCTGCATCAGGCTCTCTGCTCAGCAGGGAGCCTGCTTCCTCCTCTCTCTCTGCCTGCTTCTCTGCCTACTTGTGATCTCTGTCTGTCAAATGAATAAATAAAATCCTTTAAAAAAAAAAAAGGTGGAATACAGAGCATTTTTAGGGCAGTGAAAACTATTCTATGTGGTATCACAATGGTGGATACATAACATTCTACATCTGTCAAAATCCATATAATATATATCACCAAGAGTGAACCCTAATGTCAACTATGAACTTTGAGTAATAGTGATACATCAGTTCTAGGTTCATTGATTATAAAAAATGTACCACTCTGGTGTGGGATGTTAATAGTTGGGGAAGTTGTGCATGTGGGGTTTGAATGTATATGGAACTCTCTGTACTTCCCACTTAAACTAGCTCTAAAAAATTAAAATCTATTAATTAAAGACAATTAAATAACATTACACATGTAAAGTACTTGGTACATTAAAAACACCCAGTAAATGAACGTTATGATCTCACTAGCTTTGATTCTCACCACGCCTCCCACTCTACTCCAATCCTAAACTCCAGTCACACCCAACATGTTGCACTTCTCCATGTGATCATGCGTTCTTGAGCTCTTTATCTTTGTAACAATGCTGCTCAACTCTAAATATCCTTTCCTTCCCCCCGCTTTTTTTTAATCAACTCAGACTCATTCTTCCTTTTTTTCATCATTTTGTTTTCACCATGACAAGTATACTCTTTAATACCCATACCCTATTTCACTCATCCCTCCACCCACTTTCCCTCTGGAAACCATCAGTTTGTTTTCTATAGATAAGAGTCTGGTTCTTGGTTTCTCTCTCTTTTTCCTTTGCTCCTTTGTTTTGTTTCTTAAATTCCACATATGAGTGTGATTGTATGGCATTTGTCTTTCTCTGACTGACTTGAATCACTCAACATTATACTCTCTACCTCTATCCATGTTATTATAAGTGTCAAGATTGCATTCCTTTTTATAACTGGTTAATACCCCATTGTATATATACACCACATCTTCTTTCTCAATTCAACTATCAGTGGACACTTGGGTTGCTTCCATAGTTTAGCTGTTGGAAATAATGCCACAAAAAATACAGGGGTGCATGTATCCCTTTAAAGTAGTGTTTTCATCTTTTGGGAGGATAAGTACTGAGTAGTGAAATTACTATATCTTAGCGTGGTTCTATTTTTAATTTTTTGAGGAAAATTTATGCTGTTTTTCACAGTGGCTGCACCAGTTTGTATTCCCAAAAACAGTGCACAAGAGTTCTTTTTCTCCACATCCTCACAGATACTTGTTTCTTTGTGATTTTAGCCATTCTGACAAGTGTGAGGTGATAACTCATTGTAATTTTCATTTTCCTGATGATGAATGATGTTGAATATCTTTTCCTGTGTCTGTTGGCCATTTGTATATCTTCTTTGGAGAACTGTCTGTTCATGTCTTTTGTCCATTTTTTAATTGGATTATTTGTTTTCTGGGTATTGAGTTGTATCAGTTCTTTGTATATTTTGGATACTAACCCTTTATCAGATATGTCATTTGCAAATATCCTCTCCCATTCACTAGCCTTATTTTTAGTTTTGTTGATTATTTCCTTTGCTGTGCAGAAATTTTATTTTGATATAGTCCTAAGAGTTTATTTTTGTTTTTATATCTCTTGCCTCAGGAGACATATCAAAAATTTTGCTACAGTCAATGTCAGAGAGATTACTGCCTGCGCTCCCTTCAAGGATTTTTATGGTTTCAAGTCTTTAAACCTTTTGGAATTTAGTTTTGTGTATAGTGAAAGAAAATGGTCCAGCTTCATACTTTTACATGTGGCTGTCCTAACACCACCTGTTGAAGAAACTGTCTTTTTCTGATTGTATATTCATTCTCCTTTATCAAAGATTAATTGACCATAAAATTGTAGATTTGTTTCTGGGTTTTCTGTTCTACTCCATTAATCTATGTGTCTGCTTTTATGCCAGTACCATGCTGTTTTAATTACTCTCCTTTGGACTATAACTTGAAATCTGGAATTGTGGTCGCTCCAATTTTGTTTTTATTTTTCAAGATTGCTTTGGCTATTTTTTTGTGATTCTATACAAATTTTAGGATTGTTAGTTCTAGTTCTATGAAAAAAATACTTTTATTTTGATAGGGATTTGCATTAAATCTGTAGATTGCTTTGGGTAGTATGAACATTTTAACAATATTTGTTCTTCCAAACCATTAGCACGGAATGTCTATTTCCTTGCTTCATCTTAAATTTCTTTCATCAGTGTACAGGTGTCAGAGTACAGGTCCTTCAGAGTACATGTCCTTCACCTCCTTGGTTAAGTTTATTCCTAGATATTTTATTGTCTCTGGTGCAACTGTGAATGGGATTGTTTTCTTAATTTCACTTTCTGCTGCTTCACTTAGTGTATAGGGATGCAATAGATTTCTGTACATTGATTTCATATCCTGCAGCTTTACTGAATTCATGTATCAGTTCTAGTATTTTTTTTTTTTTTGGTGGAGTCTTTAGTATCATGTAATCTGTAAAGTGAAAGTTTTCCTTCTTCCTTACTAATGCAGATGCCTTTTATTTCTATATATTGTCAGGTTGCTGTTGAGGACTTCCAGTACCGTGTTGAATAGGAATGGACATCCTTGCCTTGTTCCTGACCTTAGGGGAAAAGCTCTTCTTTTCACCACTGAGTATAATATTGGCTATGCATTTTTCATATAAGGGCTTTATTGTGTTGAGGTATGCTCCCTCTAGACTCTACTTTGCAGAGGGTTTTTATCTTGAATGGATGTTGTACTTTGTCAAATGCTGAAATGGTCATATGGTTTTTATCTTTTCTCTTCTTGAAGTGACATGTCACATTGTTTTATAAATATTGAGCCTCCTTTGCATTCTGCAGTAAATCCCACTTGATTGTGATATATGATTTTTTAAATAGATTTTTGGATTTGGTTTGCTAATACTGCGTTAAAGATATGTGCATCTAATTCCATGAGCGATACCAGCCTATAGGTCTCTTTTCTTGTTGTGTCTTTATCTGGTTTTGGTATCAGGGTGATACTGGCCTCATAGAAATTGGAATTTTTCTTGGCAGATTCTTCCCTTTCAGCACTCTGAATATATTATGCCATTCCTTTCTGGTCTGCAAAGTTTCTGTTGAAAAATCCACTGATAGCCTTAGGGAGGTTCCCATTGTATGTAACTGTCTTCTCCTGCTGCTATCAAAATTTGTTCTTTATTGCTACTTTTTGCCATTTTAGCAACTACGTGTCTTTTTGTGGACCTCCCTGGGTTGAATTTTTGGGAGGATCTCTGTGCCTCCCATATCTGGATATCTGTTTCCTTCCCCAGATTAGGGATATTTTCAGCTATTGTTTCTTCAAATAAATTTTCTGCCCCCTTCTCTCTCTCTTCTTCTAAGATCTCTATATGCAAATGTTATTATGCTTGACGAAGTCACTGAGTTCCATAAGACTATTCTCAATTTGCATGATTTTCTTTCCTCTCCTTTGCTCAACTTGATTACTCCCCATTATCTGTCTTCCAGGTCATTAATTAATTTCTCTGCTTCACCTAGCCTATTTATTCCATTAAGTATATTTTTAAATTTCATTTATTATGTTCCAGATCTCTGGTTGGTTCTTTTTTTTTTTTTTTTTCTGTGTGTTAAGGATCCCACTGATGTCCTCCACTCGTTTCTCAAGTCTAGTGACCATCTTCTATGACCATTACTTTAAATTCTCTATCAGGCATATTACTTTTATCTGTTTCTCTTTGGTCTCTTGCTGTAGTTTGGTCCTGTTCCTTCATTTGGGAGAGATTTCCCAGTCTTCTCATTTTGTCTGACTTCCTCTGTCTTTTTCTGTTGGGAAGGTCAGCTACTTCTCTTGCTCTTGAGGATAGTAACTTATGAAGAGGTCCTCAAGTACCCTGCAGTGTAGTGTCCCCTATTCACTAGGGCCTGGCACTTCAGGGACTGTCTCCTCTGAGTGTGAGTGTTTTGTGTGCTCTGCTATTGAGTCTTGGCCTTTTTCTTTTAGCCCAGTTGTCTGCAGAGGCTCTCTGTGCTTATTGTGGACAGTGTTTGGTCCTCAGCAGGGGTAGGGAATGTTTTCACAAGATGTGGAGAGTTCTCTCTGCTAAACAAGACCTTCCCCTGCTGCCAGAACTGAGGTCCCACAAAACACACAGGTAGGGAGATAGCGTTTGCAGGGTTTGCACTGATTTTCCAAGGGAGGGGACCTGCAGCGCTGGGACTAAGGCCAGCATGACTGGAAAGGGAAGATCCATGAAACACAGTGGGACAGGGCTTGGTACAAGCAAGTTAGCTAAGCAGTGTTGAGGTTGTGCTGGTTCCCACAGGTGGCTCGCTTTTTTTATGCTGGTGGGTACAGAAGGGAAATGGTACCTGCCAACCCATTTGTTCTTGGAGGGGTCTCCCCAGGATCCCTGTCTCTCTGAGCCATGCTCTTAAATGAAAAAAATCAGTCTCCTCACCATCTGCCCCTGATGTTTTTCAAATTGCTGGTTCCACAGTATATCTGCATAGACGGTTTGCCATGCTGTGTCTTTAAGGGTGAACACTCTCCTTCCTAATGCCCTCCAGGCTCTCCCAGAGCTGAGCCTGCCAATTTTTTAAATTCCAGGATTTACGTCTTGCTGGTTGTAAGAACTCGTGAAATGTGGCCCCCTCTCTTGTTGAAGGCAAATATTATGGGGATTCATCCTCCCCATTTGTGGGCTCCCCAGCATAAAAATCTGTTTGTTGCTTTTTTCCATGCCACTAGCTCCCTCCCTACTGTGGACAGACATGGTCTGCTTTTTCCCGAGACCATGTCATCACCCGTGCTACTTTCTTTGGAGTGGCCTCTTTAGCTTTACTTGTGGAGTTTGTTCTGCCAGTCTTTGGGTTGTTTTCTGAGTTATTTAGGCTGATGTCAGTGTTATCCAATTATATCCATGGGACGAGATGAGCTTAAGCTCCTCTTACTCCACCATGTTCCCAGCAGATAACTCCTACCCATCCTTCAAAATATCTTACAGGCCTTTCCTGCAAGTCCTTAATCGGGCTCCCATATGCAAAAGTTTGGAGCCATTTCTCTGTGCCTTCAGGCTGTCCACATACACTAAAATCATAATCCTTATATGAAACTAGGGATCTGCTTATTTGTCTGTATCACTCACTAGATCATGATCTCTTCTAGAATAGACTACTCTACATATTCCAAGCAATTCATAGAAGTGCCAAACAGAGTGAGCAATCAATCAATGTTTATTTATTAAAGGAATAAATGAGAGCAAAAATAAGCATATTTATTTCCTTAGCTTCAGAAAAGAATTGAAATACAAATTTCAAAAAAGAAATATACCATTCTATCAAATTACCTAGGTTTGTTGTCAACGCAATGATTTCCCTATAATAGCACTGCCATTTCTTTCATTTATATATACGACTAAATTTGAGTAGTGTGTGGTTTCATCTAATTAAGAAATGGGGAAAAAACCAAGCCACGAACCACATTAGCAGTTGCCAGAAAAGTAATCTGGAACATAGTGTGCACTAAAACAATAGCAATGAAAAACAAAGTCAATGAAGAGCTTAGTATAAACGTGTATACTGCATAATTAAAAACAGACTTAGGAAATTAGATGTCCTTCAGTTAATGTATTTTTGTTGCTTTGGGTTTTGGTGGGATTTGGGGGAGTTTGAAGTAAATGTTATTTCTGTTTGCCAAGGATTATGGAATATTTTATTTCTGAAAGCAATCAGTGATGAACAAGAATAGTTTCATCTTTTTTTCCTCTAAGTTTCCATTAACATTATTTTATTGTTACTTCCAACAATTATAAATAACCAAGTTTTCATTTTCAAAGCCATCAGGTAATATTACTGCATACAATACTGGATAAAATATTAAGTGAAAAATAGAAAACACAAAAATTACTATTGCTGTAACAGCAGAGACTCAATGTTGTCCACCAATATATCCCCAGAATCTAGCAAAGTACTTGAAAGATTTAATATTTGTGGAAGGAAGGAAAAGGAAAAAGAGAGGGTGAAGACAGGAAAAAAAAATAAGGGAGGAAAAGGAGAATTACTCCAAACATAAGAAAGTTTAGGTACAGAGTGGTTCTTTCACTAAGATTTTGTACTGCAAAATGGACAAAGGCATGAAGAAACAAAAGAAAAATAATCCATATGTATTTAAGTCTCTCTACTATTTGTCTACTTAAATCCATTTCCTTCTTCTTCCTTGGCACATAGTTTGACTATATTTCTAAATATCCCTTAAAATTGAGTTACAATCCTCCTATAATGTGCCTGTGACTGAGTTCTAGATAGTAGAAATGTGAGCAGAAATGGTATTTGCCACTCCCAGGCTTAGTCTATGTAATTTCTAACATATGCATCTGCCTGCTCTATCACCTTCCACTTGATAGATCTAACCATAATAAGTTCCTAAATCCCTAAGGATAACAAATACAAGTATCTGGGTAGCTGAATGATGTCACAGACAGGAAACACCACACTACTCTGAGAAATCACACAGATGGACCTTTCTACTGTTTGCACCATTACATATTTCACTGTACTTGTTTCTGTATATTAGTAAAAACAGTGGTACTTTGAAGAAGAGCACTGCAGTAATGAAAACCTGGCTTACCAATCAGGGAAACATATATAGCAACTTCAAGAGATCAAGATTCATATCATACAAGAGATACATATTTTGTAAGCCTGCTTCATGTGATGACTTGTAAGGCAGACTAAGTGGCTACTGAAAGGAGAAGCTACTGGAAAGAGTCAGGGTGTTAATTCATCTTGACTGCTCCTGGCTGTTTAAAGTTGGGTATTTAAGAGATGAGTTGACACACAAAATTTATCATTTTATAAGCAGAAATGCAAGGATTAGAGAGAAGGTAGAGATTTGGGTCTTTCAATGTTTGAAAAAGTCAACTGCTCTGGTAACTCGAACAATCTAATAGACTGAAAAGGCTCTAAGAATAAAAAAGATACATTAATTACTTTCAGTTAAACTAAGGAACTCATTAACTTCTGTTTCAGACAGGAAACAACAGGTTGCACAGGACTGTGATATTTGAGAAGAGAAACAAACATATAAGCTCTACAATTAACCTATTTCTGACTGGAAAAAATTACTAGACTATAGTGCAAGAAGGAAAACTCCAAAGAGATCCCAGCCATCAGGCATACTTGAGAAGAGACAGATTGGATTTCAAGGGGGCCAAGACAGCTGGAATATACAGGGTAGTGTACCAGATAAAAGGGAGCTATGAATAGAAAGAGCTCTAGAAATGTGTTTACGGGTCCCTTCGAGTCTTTGAACGTACACATGCATAACGTAAAATTCCATGTAGTTGAGAAGAAAACAACTTTCACAGAGCTCTAACCCAAACAATTCCAAGAACTCACACAAGGCTGAGAATCATTTACATTCCCACCAGCTAGAGTGAAGAAACCGTTGAATTCAAGGCACCAAAAGGGTCAAACTTCAGTACAGGTTACTTCAGACCAACTTTTTAAAAAACCTAAAAATGAGCTTCAAAACATCAAACTGATCTACAAATAATCTAACTACCCACTAAAACAAAGTCCAACACATTTTACAAAATACAGTAAAACTCAGGACTCAACAAAGTAAAACTCAAAATATCCAGTATTCAAACAAAAATCACTAGATACACAATGAAGAAGGACTATGTGACCACAGTCAGGACAAAGGAAAATCAGTCATTAGCATCTCACTCAGAAACAGTGGAATTCACAGGTTAGGCTAAAATAGCTCTTATAAGAATGTAAAAAATGCGCAAGGATGTAAAATAAAATGTGAAGATAATGAGTGAATAAAAAGAATATGTGAAGATGTCTATAAAATGTCTATAGAACAAGCCATTCAACAACAATGTAGAATATACATCCTTTCCAAATGTACATGGGTCATTAATCAAAATGGACCATACGTACTATGAACAAGCAAATATCTACGAGTTTAAAAGGAATAAAAATCATATCAGAAAGTTATTTGGAAAATGTCAAAAAATTTGGAAATTAAACAACGTATTTCTAAAATACTATCAGTCAAAAATGAAGTCACAAAGAAATTTGAACATATTTTAAACCGGATGAAATAAAAGCACAGCATATCAAAATTTGTAGTACATAACTAATTAAATACTTAGAGGGGAAACTTATAACTTTTAAATATTACTATTATCAAATAAAAATGGTTTAAAACCAATGATCTTGAGCTTCAACCTTAAGAAGATAGAAAGAGAATAGCATCCAAACTAAGTAGAAATAAAGAAATCATAAAAAGTGGAAATAGATGAAATAGAATACAGACAATAAATATAATCAATTGAACTAAATACTGATTATTTGAAAAGGTCAATAAAATTGTCTACTCTCACTCTGACTAAATGTTCTACTTGAGGCTCTAGCCAGTGAAAGAATAAAACTGTTTACTCACAGACAGCAAGATTGCATACACAGAATATTTTTAAAAATCTAAAAAAGTCTATCAGAAGTAGTAAGGGGACTAATTGAGATCACAGATAAAAGGTCAAAATATGGGGCACCTGGGTGGCTCAGTGGGTTAAAGCTCTGCCTTCGGCTCAGGTCATGACCTCAGGGTCCTGGGATTGAGCCCCGCATCGGGCTCTCTGCAAGCAGGGAGGCTGCTTCCCCCTCTCTCTCTGCCTGCCTCTCTGCCTACTTGTGATCTCTCTCTGTCAAATAAATAAATAAAATCTTTTTTTAAAAAAAAGGTCAAAATACAAAAATAAATTGTACAATCTATGTATTGGCAATAAAAATTGGCAAATATTTAGTTAAATACTATTTAATATTTTTCATAAAGGGAGGGAGAGAGAAAAAGAGAGGAACGAGGTAAGGGTCAGAGGGAGTGGGAGTAAGAGAATCATAAGCAGGCTCCATGCCCAATGCAAAGCCTCATGCAGGGCTCAATCTCACCACCCTGAGATCATGACCTGAGCCAAAAACGAGAGACAGCTACAATTAACCAAATGAACCACCCACATGCCCCAATACTATTTAATATTTTAATAGTATCCAAAAACATAAAATACATAAGGATAAATTTCATAAAATATATGCAAAGATATGTATGCTGAAAGCTATGATATATTACAAGCGATCTAAACAAATTTTTTAAAATGCCCTATCATCGACTGAGGCAGTCAATACTGCTGACTGTTAAGTCAATTCTCTCCAAATTGATCTATAGCAGCACTGCTCAATACAACTGCCTGCCATAATGGAATGTTCTTTATGGAGGTTTCCCAGTACAGACGCCATTAATCACATGAGGTGATCTAGTACTGGAAATGAGGTGTGACTGAGAAATTAACTTATTTTATTTTGTTTTAGTTAATTTTAACTTTAATTTGAATAGGCACATGTTGTTAATGGTTAGCATATTAAACAGCACAAGCTACACATTTAATTAATACCAAACAAAATCCCAGTAAGCTTTTTTGTAGAAACTGACAGGCTGATTAAGAAATTCAAACGAAAGGCAAAGTACCTATTATAACCAAAGCAATGATGAAAAACTTACACTGATTTTCCGGTTTCCTATAAAGCTACACAAATTCAGATAGTGTGGTATTGGCACAGGAAGAGACATGAGACAAATGAACAGAAAAGAGTCCAGAATTAAAGATTACACACACACACACACACACACACACACACACACACACGATGCAATTGGTTTTGGACAAAGCTGCCAGTTCAATGGGGAAAGTATAGCCTGTTCAAAATAAATGGCACAGAAACTATTCTAAATCCATATGGAAAATAATGAACTCTCACCTACCTCACATCACACCATCCACAAGAAAAGGATTACACACCTAAATTTTTTTTTCAGACCTAAATTTAAAGCTAAAACTACAACTCTTCTAGAAGAAAACATAAGGCAAAAATCTTTGCAAATTTGGGTAAGGCAAAGATTTCTTAGAAAGGATTAAAAAGGATTAAAGGGGAGGAGTTAAGATAGCAGAGGATTAGGGGGACCCTAAGATTGTCTCCTCCCTTGAATACAGCTAAGTAGTTATCAAATCATTCTGAACACCCAAGAAATCAATTGGAGGTTTGAGAGAACAAAAGCTACAAGTCTACAGGTAAAAAGCTGACCACAATTTGGAAGGCAAGAGGTGTAGAGACTCGAATTCAGGGAGATATTGCTGTGGATATGGCCTTGGAGAGAAAGCCAGACTGTGGACGCTATGGCAAAATATTATAAGCATCAGGGCACAAAATCAGAACTTGAAGAATTCTGTTACAGTGAGGGACATTCCTGGCTTAAAGGTGCTCAGGTGGCAAAGCAGGGTGGAATCCCAGGTGTGACATCATGGTCTGAGCATCCCTAGGGTCAGCAGAAGAATGGGCGGCACCTAAGTGCTGCACTGTTCCCCAAACCAGCTGAGAACAGGGAGTGCAGTTACTGGCTTTCTGCTCTATATTGCCATAAACTGCAACTGCTGCATGTTCCTGTCACTACATTCCTGGGATGGGCCAGCAAATGGCAGAGGCACGGGGAGACTCTCCCAGGGAGAAATAGCGCAGGTTCATGCCATAGGAGTCCCTGAAATTTGTAGTTTTGAAACTCAGTCATGCACTTGAGATTAAAAAACAAAAACAACTCAGACACAGGCAAGATGAACACAGAATTCTGACAGGAACTGGGGCGGCAAGAGCGACAGACTGCTCGTCTGTAGGGATCACTCAAGAGCGGGGGGTGTGGATCTTTAGCTCTGGGGCTGGCGAGCTGGAGGCCGTCACATCCATCCCACCCATCAATGCAGAAAAGCATTCAGGGAGCAAACCGGTGCCACCTAATGGAGTCCAGAGCCACTTAAACCTCTGCCTCCCTGCATTCTGGAGGTACATTTCCATTAGGGCAAGGCCACCTGAGAATTAGCGCGACAGGCCCCTCCCCCAGAAGAGCAGTACAAACAACAGGCTCATACAAAGTTTACTGATCATAGAGGGCTGCAAAGCTTCAGCTCTAAGGAAAGTAGTGTCTAGCATCCTTTGTACTTTTAGTCTTAGTTTTTCATTATTGTTTTTTCAGTTATTTTCTTATGTTTTTAATCATTTATTAATTTATTTAAATATATGTCTCTGTGTATGTGTGTGTGTATACATACATATGTATATGTGTGTGTGTATGTGTGTGTGTGTGTGTATAAAATTTGTTGTTGTTTCCTTTACTTTTGTTGTATTTTTTTGTTTGTTTCTTATTTGAGGATCTAAATTCTTTAAACAAGCAGGCCAAACATACCCAGGATCTAATTTCTTTGGTTTCTTGTTGTTGTTGTTTCATTTGTTTGTTTGTTAGTTTCCTTTCTTCTTTTCTTTTCTGGGCAAAATGACAAGATGGAGAAATTCACCACAAAAGAAAGAACAACAGGTAGTACTCACAACCAGGGATTTAATCAATACAAATATAAGACATCTAAACTAGAATTTAAAACAACGATTATAAGGATATAGCTGGCCTTGAAAAAAGTATAGAAGAGAATCCCTTACTGTAGAGATAAAAGAACTAAAATCTAGACAGGCCAAAATTAATAATGTTGTCACTAAGATTCAATCCCAAGTGGCGGCCATAAAAACAAGGATGGAAAAAGTAAAGGAGTGAATCAGTGAAACAGACTATAAAATTACGGAAAATAATAAAGCAGAAAAGAAGAGAGAAAGAAAGGTAATGGACCATGAAGACAGACTTAGGGAACTCAGGAACTTATTAAAATGTAATAACATTCCTATCATAGGAGTCCCAGAAGATGAGGAGAGAGAAGGGGCAGAAGTTTTATTTTAAAAAATTATAGCTGAAAACTTCCCTAATCTGGAGAAGGACACAGATATTAAAATCCGAGAAGCACAGAGAACACCCATTAAATTCAACAAAACCATTTGTTGTCAAGGCATATCATAGTCAAATTCACAAAATACACATACAAGGAAAGAATCCTGAAAGCAACAAGGGAAAAAAAGTCCTTAACCTACAAGGGAAGACAGATCAGGTTTATAGGTGATCTGTCCACCAAAACCTGGTAGGCCAGAAAGGAGTGAAAGGAAATATTCAACATACTGAATGGGAAAAACATGCAGGCCAAGAATTCCTTATCCAGCAAGGCTATCGTTCAGAATAGGAGAGATAAAGAGTTTCCAGCAAAACAAAAACTAAAGGAGTTCCTGACCACTAAACCAGCCCTGTGGGAAATTTTAAGGGGGACTCCTTGAGTGGATTAAAAAACAAAAAACAAAAAAACCCAAAGCAACAAAGACTAGAAAGGACCAGAGAAATTTACCAGAAACACCAACTCTACAGTTAACACATGGACACTAAATTCCTATCTTTCAATAAGCACTTTGAATGTAAATGGGTATTGCACCAATCGAAAGACAAAAGGTGCAGAATGGATTAAAAAATAAGATCCATCTATATGCTGCCTACAAGGGACTCATTTTAGACTCAAAGACACCTGCAGATTGAAAGTGAGGGGTTGGAGAACAATCTATCATGGTAATGGACATCAAAAGAAAGTTGGAGTAATTATACTTATATCAAACACACTAGGCTTTAAACCAAAGACTGTAACAAGAGATGAGGAAGGGCATTATTTCACAATTAAGGGGTCTATCCATCAAGAAGATCTAACAAGGGGTGCCTGGGTAGCTCAGTTGGTTAAGTGTCTGCCTTCAGCTCAGGTCACAATGCCAGGGTCCTGGGATTGAGCCCCGTGTCAGGCTCCCTGCTTGGTGAAGAGTCCACTTCTCCCTCCCCCTCTGCCTGCTGCTTCCCCTCTACTCTTGCTTGCACTCTCTTTCTGTCTCTCTTTCTGTGTCAAATAAATAAATAAAATCTTAAAGAATAAGAAGAAGAAAAAGAAGAAAGAGAAGAAGAAAAAGATCTAACAATTGTAAATATTTATGCCCCCAACTTGGGAGCAGCCAATTACATAAATCAACCAATAACAAATTTAAAGGAAACCATTGATAATAGTAATTAATTAATACCCCACTTACACTAATGGACAGATTATATAAGCAAAAGATTAACAAGGAAAGAGTGGCTTTGAATGATACACTAGACCAAATGGACTTAACAGATACATTTGAACATTTCATCCTAAAGCAGCACAAAACACACTCTTTTTGAGTGCGCATGGAACATTCTCCAGAACAGATCCCATACTGGATCACAAATCACCCTCAATAAGTACAAAAAGACTGAGGTCATACCATGCATATATTCAGACTACACGTTAAGAAACTTGAAGTCAACTGAAAGAAAAATTTGGAAAGAACACAAATACATGGAAGTTAAAGAATATTCCACTAAAGAATGAATGCATTAAACAGGAAATTAAAGAAGAAATAAGAAAATACATGGAACCAAATGAAAGTGAAAACACAACAGTCTTGGGGCTGTTTGACGCTTAAGCGTCTTGAGCACCTGACGCTTGGTTTCAGCTCAAGTCATGATCTCAGGGTCTTTGGATTGAGACTCACATCAGGGTCTGTGCTCAGACCCTGTGTCAGAAAGTCTGTCTGAGATTCTCTACCTCTCCCTCCACCCCTCCCCCAACTCACATGCATTCCCGCACTCCCTCTCTCTCTAATAAATAAATGAATCTTTAAAAAGAGACAAAAACCCAAAAAGCACAATAGTCCAAAACCTTTGGGAAACAGCAAAGGCAGTCCTAAGAGGGATGTATATTGCAACACAGGCCTTCCTCAAGAATCAAGAAACGTCTCAAATATACAACCTAACTTTACATCCTAAAGGAGCTGAAAAAAGAAGAGCAAATATGGCCTAAAAACAGCAGAAGGGAAATCATTAAGATCAGAGCAGAAATAAATGATATAGAAGTAAAAAAAAAAAAAAACAGATCAACAAAAGTAGGAGTTAGTTTTTTCAAAGAATTGAAAAAATTGATAAACCCCCAGACAGACCTATCATAAAGAAAAGAGAAAGGATCCAAACAGGTAAAATCACAAATGAAAGAGGAGAGAACAAGCAACACCACAGAAATACAAACAATTATAAAACAATACCATGAAAAATTATATGCCAACAAACTGGGCAACCTGGAAAAAATGGACAAATTCCTAGAAAACTACAAACTATCAAAACTGAAACAGAAAGAAAGAGAAAATTGTAACAGATCCATAACCAGCAAAGAAATTGAATCAATAATCAAAAATCTCCCAATAAACAGAAGTCCAGGGCTGGATGGCCTCCCAGGGGAATTCTACCAGACATTTAAAGAAGAGTTAATACCTATTCTCCTCAAACTGTTCCCAAAAAATTAGTAATGGAAAGAAAACTTTCAAACTCACTCTACAAAGCCAGCATTACCTTGATTCCAAAACTAGACAAAACTCACTAAAAAGGAAAATCACAGGCCAATATCCCTGATGAACATGGATGCAAAATTTCTTAGTAAAATACTAGTTAATCAAATGCAACAGGACATTAAAAGAATTATTCACCACAATCGAGCAGGATTTATTCCTGGGCTGCAGGGGTGGTTCAACATTCATAAATCAATCAACGTGATACAACACATTAATAAGAGAAAGGGTAAAAACCATGTGATACCATCAATAGATGCAAAAAAAAAAAAAAAAAAAAAAGAGAAAAAACAATATAAAACCATAAAAAGATGCAAAAAAAAAAAAAAAAGCAGGTGATAAAATACATCATGCTTTCTTGGTAAAAGCCCTTAACAAAATAGGGAGAGATGGAACATACCACACAGTAAAGGCTATATATGAAAGACCCACAGCAAAGGCAAGCTGGTGCAGCCACTCTGGAAAATAGCATGGAGGTACCTCCAAAAGTTCAAATAGACCTACCCTATGACCCAGCAATTGCACTACTGGGTATTTACCCTAAAGACACAAATGTAGTGATCCGAAGGGGCCCCTGTACCCCAATGTTTATAGCAGCAATGTCTTCAATAGCCAAACTGTGAAAAGAACCTAGATGTCCATCCACAGATGAATGGATAAAGAAGATGTGGTATATACATACAATGGAATATTATGTAGCCATCAAGAAAGCCTTGCAAATCTTGCAAATCTTGCCATTTGAAATGACATGGATGGAACTAGAGGGTATTATGCTAAGAGAAATAAGTCAATAAGAGAAAGACAATTATCATATGATCTCACTATAGGAGGAATTTGAGAATTTGAGAAACAAGACAGAGGGTCATAGGGGAAGGGAGGGAAAAGTGAAACAAGACAAAACCAGACAGGAAGACAAACCCTAAGAGACTCTTAATCTCAGGAAATAAACTGAGGTTTTATGAAGGAAGGGGGTGAGAGGGATGGGGTGGCTGGGTGATGGACACTGGGGAGGGTATGTACTATGGTGAGTGCTGTGAATTGTGTAAGACTGATAAATCACAGACCTGTACCCCTGAAACAAATAATATATTATATGTTAATAAAAAAAAGAAAGAAAGACCCACAGCTACTACCATTCTCTATGGGGAAAAACTGAGAGCATTTCTCCTACAGCCAGCAACAAGACAAGGATGTCCATTCTTACCATTATTCTTTAACATAGTCCTGGAAGTCTTAGCCTCAGTAATCAAATAATAAAAAGAAAAGAAAAGGCATCCAAATTGACAAGGAAAAAGTTAAATTTCCATTATTTGCAGATGACATGGTACTCCTTATAGAAAACTGAAAATACTCTACCAAAATATTGCTAGAACTCATACATGAATTCAGCAAAGTTGCATGATACAAAATCAATGTGCAGAAATCTGTTGGACTTCTATACACTAATAGTAAAACACCAGAAAAAGAAATATTTGCAAAAGCACCAAAAACAATAAGATACCTAGGAATAAAGCTAACTAAAGAGGTAAAAGATATGTACTCCAAAAACTATAGAAAACTTAGGAAAGAAATTGAAGAGGACACAAAGAAATGGAAAAATATTCCATGTTCATGGACTGGAAGAACAAAGATTGTTAAAACATCTATACTACCCAAAGCAATCTACACATTTAATGCAATCCCTATCAAAACTACCAGCATTTTTACAGAGCTAGAACAATCAATCCTAAAATGTGCATGAAACCTCAAAAGACCCGGAACAGCCAAAGCAATCCTGAAAATGAAAAACAAAACTGGATGTGTCATAAATCTGGACTTCAAGCTATACTACAAATCTGTAAGCATCTAGACAGTGTGGTACTAGCACAAAAACACACATAGATCAATGAAGCAGAACAGAGAACCCAGAAATGGACTCATAGCCATATGGTCAACTAATCTTCAATTAAGCAGGAAAGAATATCCAATGGAAAAAAGTCTCTTCAACAAATGGTGTTGGGGAAACTGGTCAGTAACATGGAAAAGAATGAAACTGGACCACTTTCTTACACCATACACAAAAATAAACTCAAAATGGATGAAAGACCTAAATATGAGACAGGAAACCATTAGAATCCTCGAGGAGAACAAAGGCAAAAACCTCTTTGACCTCAACCATAGGAACTTCTTATTAGACAAATCACTGGAGGCAAGGGAAACAAAAGCAAAAACGAACTATCGGGATCCCATCCAGATATAAAACCTGCACAGTGAAGGAAACAATCAACAAAACTAAAAGACAAACATCCATCAGCTGGTGAATGGATAAAGAAGATGTGAGATACACACACACACAACCCTATATAGATATATTATATATATCTATATACAATAGAATAGGTATAGATATATAATGGAATACTACTCAGCCATCAAAAAGAATGAAATATTGCCATTTGCAACATGGATGGAATTAGAGCATTATGCTAATTGAAATGAGTCAGTCAGAGAAAGAAATACCATAGGATCACACATATGTGAAACTTAAGAGAGAAAACAGATGAACATATGGGAAGGGGGAAGAAAGAAAAGGAGAGGGGAAACAAAGCATAAGAGACTTAACAATAGAGAACAAACTGGGGGTTGATGGTGGGAAGGGGTTGGGGGATGGACTAGATCAGTGACAGATACTAAGGAGCACACATTGTGATGAGCACTGGGTGATGAATCACTGAATTCTACTCCAAAAACCAATATTACACTGCATATTAACTAACAAAATTTAAACAATTAATTAATTAATTAATTAGGCTTTTAAAATGTGGAGGGTATTTTTAAAATTCATAAATTGTACATCATCAATTCAAAACTTGTTCTTTGAACAAATGAAAATAAGAAAGCTTTAAGAAAAAATGAATAAAACTTGTTCTTTGATGATATGGTAAAGTAATACTTTAAAAGTAAGGTATAAACAGACAGAAAATATTTACATTACATGGCAAAAGATCTATGTCAATATATATTTTTTAAAATGTCATGGGGCACTTGAGTGGCTCAGTCAGTTAAGCGTCTGCCTTCAGCTCAGGTCAGGATCCCAAGGTCCTGGGATCAAGTCCCCCATCCGGCTCCCTGCTCAGTGGGGAGCCTGCTTCTTCCTCTCCCTCTGCCTGCCTCTCTGCCTACTTGTGATCTCTGTCTCTCTGTCAAATAAATAAATCTTTAAAAAATTAAAATTAAAAATAAAAAAATAAAACCTCATAACAATACTAAGAAGACAGCGCATTTAAAAATAGGCAAAGGATCTGAACGACACATCACACAAAAAAACTTATGAACAGCCTCCAAGGACGTGAAAGATGCTCAGCATCGTGAGTCGTCAGAGAAAGGCCAATCAGTAGCGTGACACAGACACTACAGTGATTGCAATTAAAATAAAACTAAAAATACCAAGCGTCGGTGAGTATGTAGAGCAAATGAAATATTCATCTATTGCTGCTAGGAATAAAAGTCAGACATCATTTTGGAGAAGAGCCTAGGGGTTTCTTAAAAATATTAAACATAGACTTACCTAGTAATTCTACCCTTGGGTACTTTCCCAATTGAAATGAAAACATAAGACATAGAAAACTTGCACAGAAATATTTATGGGAGGGGCGCCTGGGTGGCTCAGTCAGTTACGCACCCAAGTCTTGATTTCAGCTCAGGTCATGACCTCAGGGTTGCAACATGGAGCCCCATGTTCAGCTCTGGGCTAGGCGTAGAGCCTGCTTAAGATTCCCCCTCTCCCCCTGCCCCTACCCTCTCTCTGTACATATGTATGTAAATATTTATGACAGCTTTATTTGTAATCATCTATTAGGAAAAAACTAAAATTCCATCAACAGGTGAATGTATCAACTCAGTGATTATTTCCACAGTGACATTTCAGTGTGAAATAATCATTTGCCAATTTAGAAGAATGAACTATTGAAACATGCGGCCACATGGATGGATCTCAAGAAACATGCTGAGCAAAAGAAGCCAGGCATCAAGAGTACTTTCAGGGTGCTGGGTGGCTCAGTGGGTTAAAGCCTCTGCCTTCGGCTCAGGTCACAATCCCAGGGTCCTGGGATTGAGCCCCGCATCGGGCTCTCTGCTCAGCGGCTGCTTCCCTCTCTCTCTGCCTGCCTCTCTGCCTACTTGTGATCTCTGTCTGTCAAATAAATAAATAAAACCTTTAAAAAAAAAAGTACTATCTATATGATTCCATTTCTATATGAAACTCTAGAAAAGACGAGTCTAATTTATTGGGACAAAAAACAGATCGGTAGTTTCCTGAAGCAAGGAGGGAGGGACCAGGGTGAGACACCGAAGAGGAACACAAGAAAACATTTATGGATGATGGAAATGTTCTTTATCTTGGTTGCGATGGTAGTTGCATGAGTGTTTTTGTCAAAACTTACCAAATTTTACACTTAAAATGCATATCTCCCTACCCAAACCTATAGTCCCAGGTATCCCCAAGGTAAGCCCAGTAAGCTGAAAGAGAAAGAAGAAGGTTGAGGGAAGGGTACTGATGACAAGGAAACAAAGAAACACAATAGATTTAAGACCTACGTCTATGAAAAAGTTTTGCAAGTACAATTATTTGTACATGGAGTTAATTAGAAGCAGATAGTTAAGCTTACGGAGTTTTGTAAGAAATCGTAGTCCCAAAGAAGCAAAAAGCTTGGCCTAAAAAGCCTTTGACCATATGAATCTTTAAGCAACCTTTATGGCCCCAAGTTCTCACAAGCAGACAGCAAGAGTAAAAGCTATGCATCTCCCCAGCAGGTCAAAGTCCCTCATTTCCACTTCAGATCTGTCAGGTTTGTCACCGGGGGTAACGGACATGGAACAAACTCCCAGAAGCAGTCCTGGAAGAACAATGGACGATGGACGAGGACATTCCTCCAAGAAAGCGCAGTTGGATTTAGTCAAGAAACTTCTTTCACTGCCAGGATAGGACCTGGAGGTCTTCACAGTGGCCACCCAGTAGGACTCCATCCCTGCCGTGGATCCGGGAGTGTCACTCGTTTCCCACTCGCGCCACTCTCCTACTGTAGACAATAACTGATCATGCTCCACACACGGCCCTCGGCAACCTATCTGGCACCCTGAACAGATAACTCCACCGCTGACTGCTGACCACAGAATGTTCTGGCCCAGAACACCATCCAGGGACTCTGTTGGCAATAGCCTGGCCTCTTTTTTAACCGAAATCCTAGCTGATTAACTTGCGACTCGTGGAAAGCACCAGATGGCTCTTTTTCAATGTCACCCTTCACTCTCAAACCAAATCCAAGCTTCTCTGGTGAGCTATTCTCTTCTGAATAAGAATTTCTCCTACAGCGGAAGTTTCCATTAAGTCCTTCAGCTCTGCTGGGACCTACTAAATAGAGAACACGATTTGCATTACATAGATAGCTACAGGCACCATACCAGAAACTGTGGTTTACACACACACACACACACACACACACACACACACACACACACACAATTACATAGGTAATACGACTGCTTTTCGAAGGGCTGACTCTGGCTTTTTGCATTATAATGGGTTATGAAGACAACAACACATGAACGCGAAGACTCTTAGACAAGTGGTAATGCTGACAACACTAGGAAAGGACAGGCAAGAAGGAGGTGGAAAGCGAGGGTTAACATTGCTGAGTGAGATTTAAATTTATCACCTATACGCTTCCTGAAAATACCACAACTATCTATTGGTTTTTTTAAGGTCTTCTATAACAGAAATTCCTGCAGGAAAAATGCAAGTCTGGAACTGGACAGCCACAAACCCACTTTTTAACAAATGAAACAAATTAATCTTACGTAACACTTTTACAGACCTTATTACGCGACAGGTATGTTTCTAAGTACTTCACAGACATTTACTCACTTAAATTCATAGTAATCTAATAAGGAAGGTGTTGTTATTATTATCCCCGATTCACAGATGAGGGAACTTAGACACAGCTAGATTACGAAATTTGCCTTAAGATCCCACAGCGTGTAAACTGTGGAGCCAGGATTCACGCCCAGGCTACTTGGCTCCAGAGTTTCTGCTATTATCCATTAGGCTGTACTGCTTGAAAATGTAATTTTTGTAAGTTTTACGCTTTTATTAATGTAATTTCTTCTTAAGGTAAAGTTTCTTAAGATGATTTCCTTCGTCTCAGAAGAACAGCTCGCACCTGCTTTCCAATGGGCCCACTTCTTCCTCTCGCTGCCTTTCTGCTGGTCCTCTCTACTGTGCCATTTGGAACCATCTTTACTGACATCAAATTACTCCAACACACTGAATGCTCTGGTCTGAACCATCGCTCTCACGTCCTTGCTTTCACTTAAACCCAGATCTCTCCTTCATGCCTCTCAGCTGGAGCCCGCAAACTGTATACTGCCCCAGGCTCCACTGAGCCCAGGGCTGGAGGAAGACAGAACGATCGTCCATAAATTGTTCTTCCTCCTCGGTGCTGCTCCAAACCAAAGTCTTCTACCTTCACATAAAAAGCATTGCTTTGGAGCCTTATATCACCTGGTGATCGCATCCTCCATTCTTCCTTGTTGTCATCTACCACCCATCTTACACACACACA
Source organism: Enhydra lutris kenyoni (assembly GCF_002288905.1). Taxonomy (NCBI): domain Eukaryota; kingdom Metazoa; phylum Chordata; class Mammalia; order Carnivora; family Mustelidae; genus Enhydra; species Enhydra lutris. Next base: position 3,814,381 of record NW_019154108.1, on the reverse strand, counting down.
CACACACACACACACACACATCCCTACCTCCCCTCTGGTAACTACCAGTTTGCTCTCTGTATTTAAGAGTCTGTTTTATTGTCCTTTTTTTCCTTTGTTCATTTGTTTTGATTCTTAAATTCCACACGTGAGTGGAATCACATATTCGTCCGAGTTGTTATTCCAGTTAGCATGATACTCTCTAGATCCTCCCATGTTGTTGCAAATGGCAAGACGTCATTCTTTTATGATCAAGTAGATTCCATTGTCGATAGACCACTTCTTCCTTATCCACTGACAGACACTTGAGTTGCTTTCATATCTTGGCTAATGTAAATAATGCTGCAATAAACATAAATGTGCATCTATTGCTTCAAAAAAGTGATTTTTGTCTTCTTTGGGTAAGAACTCGGTTATGGAATTACTGGACCATATGGTTATTCTATCTTTAATTTTTTGAGGAACCTGCCTAACATTTTCCACAATGGTTGCACCAAGATTGCTTTGGATATTTGGGGTCTTTTGTGATTTCTCTTTTTTTTTAACATTTTATTTTTTCGAGAATGGGGGGGAGGAACAAATACGGGGTGGGGACGAGCAGAGGGAGAGGGAGAAGCAGACTTCCTGCTGAGTGGGGAGCCTAATATGGGGCTCAATCCCAGGACCCTGAGATCACGACCTGAGCCAAAGGCACCCACTGAACCAACTGAGTCCCCCAGGTACCCCGGAGTCTTTTGTGATTCCATACAAGGGTTAGTAATATTTGTTTTAGTCCTGTGGAAACTGCTGTTGGCATTTTGACAGGGATTGCATGAAATTTGGAGGTTGCTTTGGGTAGTACGGACATTTTAACAATATTGGTTCTTCCGATCCATGTGCATGGATGTGTCATCTTTAATTTCTTTCACCAATGTTTTATGGCTAGCCCGGTACATGTCTTCCTCCTTCTTGGTTAAGTTTATTCCTAAGTATTTTATTCTTTTGGGTGAAATTCTAAGTAGGACTGTTTTCTTAATTTCTGTTTCTAGATTTCTGTATGTTAAGTGTGTATCTGAATTCATCTATCAGTTCTAGTAATCTTTCGGTGGATTCTTTAGGGTTTTCTATATACAGTATCATATCATCTGCGAATAGTAACAGTTTTACTCCTTCCTTACCAATCTGGATGCCTTTTATTTCTTTTTTATTATCGGAATGCTGTGGCCAGAATGCCCAGGACCACGGTGAATAAAAGTGGTGAGAGTGGACATGCTTGTCCTGCTCCTACTCTTAGAGGAAAAGTTCTTTTTTGTTGTTGTTGTTGTTTTTTCCACCACTGACTATGATGTTAGCTGTGTGTAAATGGCCTTTATCTTGTGGAGATATGTTCCCTCTAGACATACTTTGTTGAGAGTTCTCAACATGAGAGAATGTTACACTCCATCAAATGTTTTTTTCTGTATCTAGTGAGTGACCATATGGTTTTTATCCTTTCTCTTGTTAATACACTACATCACATTGATTGATTTGAGAATATCGAATCACCCTTATGTCCCTGGGATAAATCCCTCTTGATCATAGTGAATGACTTTTTTAATGCACTGTTGAATTTGGTTTGCTAATCTTTTGTTGAGGATTTTCGCATCTATGATCATCAGAGATACTGGCCTGTAGTTTTCTTTTTTTGTAGTGTCTTATCTGTTTTGTATCAAGGTAATGCTGGCTTTCACCTGGAAACTTTCCTTCCTTTTCTATTTTTTGGAGTACTTTGAAAAGATAGGTATTAACTCTACTTAAAATGTTTGGTAGAGTTAACCCGCAAAGTCATCTGATCTTGGACTTTTGTTTGGAATTTCTGGATTACTGAATTAACTTCCTCACTAGAAACGGATTTATTCAAATTCTCTATTTCCTCCTGATTCACTTTTGGAAGGTTATATGTTTCTAGGAATTTCTCCTTTTCTTGTAGGTTGTCCAGTTTGTTGGCATACAAATTATTATAATATTCTCTTATAATCCTTTGTATTTCTGTGGTTGGGTTGTTATTTCTCCTCCTTCATTTCTGAGTTTTTTTACTTGAGACGTCTCTCTTTTTTTCTGAGGAGTCTGGCTAAAGATTTACCAATTTTGTTGATCTTTTCCAAGAACCAGCTCCTGGTTTCCTTGATCTTTTCTATGTTTTTCTATTCTCTACTTCCTTTATCTCTGCTCTAATATTTATTATTTCATTACTTTCACTGGCTTTGAGCTTTAGTTGTTCTTCTTTTCCTAGCTCCTATAGGTGTAAGACTAGGTTGTTTTATTGCCTTCTTATATACTTTTTAGTCATTCTCATAAATAGTTTTTCTCCACGTTAAAATTTCTACATTCAAACTCCACAAAGAGCAACTTTGGGGAATTTTAGACTCGTTCAAGCAATGTCTTTATAGTGACCCCCAGTGGCAAAAGGAATGAACGTGTCAGTTTAGGAATCCACACCTCCATGGTTTTTCACACTGATAAAATCTTGATGACAATAATAAGTTCCATTTTAACAGCATGTTCACTTTTGCCAAAACACCTTACATTTTCCTGTTTTATTTCTATTTTTCAATTCAAGTGTTACATAAACATATGCATATTCAAGTTCTATTCTATTCTCTTTGATCTTTTAAAAAATATTTTGTTTATTTACTTGACAGAGAGAGATCACAAGTAGGCAGAGAGGCAGGCAGAGAGAGAGGGGGAGGCAGGCTCCCTGCTGAGCAGAGAGCCCAATGCAGGGCTCAATCCCAGGACCCTGGGATCATGACCTGAGCTGAAGGCAGAGGCTTTAGCCCACCGAGCCACCCAGGCGCCCCTTCTCTTTGATCTTTGATAGTAAATTTTAGAACCCAAGCCATTTTATTTTTCCTAATCATAACAGCATATGAAAAATATACACTTTTATTAAAAGGCTTTTTTTTTAAGCCTATAAGATGAATAATTTTGTGGTCATGCTTCCAATTCTAGTATTCAACATACTTTTTTATGATATATATAAATACAGATATAAAGAATTGAATATGAGATATATAAATGGAGAAAAATCTAAGATACAATTTTAAGACTCAACATACTTTTTTAAAGCTCAAATGCAAGTCCTCTCCTTTGACAAGCTCTTTTGCCGAACCACAGATGAACTACTCTCTGCAAAGGGGCTGATTCCTAACATAAGATTGACAACTTACTTGAATTGTAAATGCATAAAACTCTTAAAATTCAAGTACATACAATGTACCTGTACTTGAAATGTGCGTCTGTAATTCCCAGACTTCATATTATGGTGATATATTCCATCAGCCTCCTATTAAAGTTCTGATCACACAGGATTGCAGGATCACGTGTATCTGTGGTTCCTGCTTTCTTTTTTTTTTTCTTTTTTAAGATTTTGTTTGTTTGTTTGTTTGTTTGTTTAGAGAGAGCAAGATTGGGGGGAGGGGAAAAGAGAAAGGGAGAGAGAGAATCTCCAGCAGACTCTGCGCTGAGCACAGAGCTGGACGTGTTAGAAATAAGCTTAGAAATATATTCTTTAAGGGCGCCTGGGTGGCTCAGTGGGTTAAGCTCAGGTCATGATCTCATGGTGCTGGGATCCAGCCCTGTGTCAGGCTCCCTGCTTAGTGAGGAATCTGCTTTTCTTTCTCCCTCTGTCCCTCTCTCTCTCTGTCTCTCTCTCAAAATAAATAAATAAAATCTTTGAAAACAAACAAATAAATAAATCCCTTAAGAAGTTAAAAAATGGCTTCTAAGAGTTATACACTGAGTTATTTCTTTTTAAAGAATGATATCTTCACACATATTAATTGATCCAATTAATATCAGGTTGGATTTGGACTCAGTGCAAGTATTTAAGATCTATTAACTTTTATAATACATTCAAATATTTTTTAAAAGATTTTATTTATTTATTTGACAGAGATCACAGGTAGGCAGAGAGGCAGGCAGAAAGAGAGGGAGCAGGCCCCCCGCTGAGCAGAGAGCCCGATGCAGGGCTCGATCCCAGGACCCTGGGGTCATGACCTGAGCCGAAGGCAGAAGCTTTAACCCACTGAGCCACCCAGGCGCCCCATTCAAATATTTTTGTTAAGAATTTCAAGGTAAAATGAGAATCCAGTTGGGAGAAAAGCATACCTGCAAAGACAGACACACTGCCTGAAAATGGGTTTTTCTCCTTGAATTGCTCTTATATTTGCAGTGTATAAATATAGTCATAGTATTCTGAATGCTGATTTAATGCCTGGATGCTTGAAGCTTCTACCCAACTTAACAGCACCTCCAGCACCTCCATGGCTGGACAGAAAGGTCGATGTCTGCCAAGTGTTGAACAAGTCAGTAAATATCAGCTCATATTGCCCACGGACTTTAACTTTTTCCAGGCTGAGGAGGGAGAGTTCCCGAAATGCAAAAGCTTGAAGAGGTGGGTTGAAACCACCTCCATAAAACAAACAACGCTGTCTGCCTCCAGCTTCGTGGTAAACTCTGACCCAATTCACCAATTTCATCTCAAGAGAACATGGTACTCTCTTCCCAACCAGGGGTCTCACAGTCCTCGTGGAGTGTTTTCATACTCTAAGAAGACCTCTGGTCATGCTTGATTTAGAAATGAAATTCATTTGCCGTGAAATAAATCACCATGAAGGGAATTTCCAGACACATCTGCCTCCCTTAGTGAGGCCTTTGAACAACCCTCCATTGTCGATGACAAGCTTGACGGGTAAAGCTAAAATACTGCTGTGCCCGGAGAATAAGAGGCACAATGAGAGTCTTCATGGATCATGAACTATGCTCAAGCCGTAAGTCAATACCACTTCTGGGCCGGACTCCTCTGCTCTCTATACAGAACATGTGAGTGTCTCGCTATAATGAGCCGCTCAGCCAGGATGGTGTCTACAAAACAGGCAGATGCTGAACGCGGAGTAAACATGCTGTCTTCATTACACGGCCGCAGCAACTTATCAGGATCCATGGGTATTACACTATCCTAAATGAACTCCCACATGAAAACAGCTATCTCCCAACCAATCAGTCTAACCAACGAACCTCATCTGCATATCCCTGCCTTCCCTACTGCTAAAATAGAAAACAGTCTAATTCTCTTCTGTTTATGGCAAGGACTACCCTACATATGTCCACACCCTGAAAAAAATCAAGGGTTTTTCTCTCATCTATCTCTCCTTTTTCCTGTTTCTCCCACATTTATCTCATCTCGGTCCTTCTTTACCAATTTATCTCTCTTCTGGATCATTCTCATCAACACACAAACATGCTGTTAATATCTCCCTTCTTTCAAAACCATTCTCTTGAACTTACACTAGTATCCTACTTTTCTGCTCGCTCTGCAGTGAAACTTGAAAGAGCGGTCTATACTCTCTCTACTTCCTCACATCCAAGTCCCATTTGAACCTTCTTTAAGGAGACTACCCTACCAAGCCCTTGTTATCAAAGTCACCGATGACTTTCATGTGGCAAATCCAATGGTCAGTTCTCTACCTTCATCTCAATTACATGAAAACATAAAAGTCTGGTTTAGATACAAAGACTGGAGGTAATGATGAATTAGACCCAGTTCAAGGCTGCTTTCCTTCAGTTTACTACTGAATCTTCCAGCAAGCAATGGAAAGGATTCGGGGCCAAGAATGTAAGTGACTGAATGGACGCAACTTTCCAGCACCTCCCTGGTTCCTCAGAGAGGACGTTGGAAGTTTGAAGTTGAATACAGCCTGTGAGGACTGGGTAAATTGCCAAGCCGGACACACGAATATGGGTGCCCTGCCTTCTATGCCATTAGGTTGGGTGTACCATTTCATTACAGTGTAAGGGGAATCTTACTACCCCATGGTTATCAAGGCCTGTGTTCCATTTCGCACTGTGTGACTGGGCTTCCTCACAGTAGGCTCAGCTTCGACCTATCAAATCATCCTCCTTGATCTCTCAGTAGCACTTAGCACAGCCCATCACAATGTCCTTCTTGAAACCCTTCTTTTGCCATGGCTTCTGGAGTACCAGGCTCACTTGGTCCTCTATCACCTCCCGGTGGCATTTGCTTTTTCTCCTCCCCTCCACCTACTAGCCCTGGAGAACCCCAAGGCTACTTCACCGCCTCCCTTCTCATTTTTACCTGCATTCACCTCCTACCTTATCTTATCTTATCTGGTCTCAAGGAATTACTATCTGAATTAGTTCCCTATGGCTGTTCTAACAAATTACCACAAACTCGTGGCTTAAAACAATAGGAATTTATTTTCTCATCATTCTGGAGTCCAGAAGTCTGAAATTAGAGTGTTAGTAGTCCCACAATCACTCCCATAAACGGCTCTCGAGGAGGATACTTCCTTACCTCTTCCAACTTCTGGTGACAGCTGGAATTTCTTGGCTGTGATAACACAGTTCCAGTCTCTGCCTCCATCTGCAGATGGCCTTCCCCAGTGAGTCTCTCTCAAATCTCCTTCTCTTTTCACTTATAAAGACACTAATGCCTAAATTAAGGTCCCACCCTCAATTTAGGATGATCTCATCCCAAGATTCTTAACTTAATTACATCTGCCAAGACCCTTTTTCCAAAGAAGGACACAGTTACAGTATGGGAGGTTAGGCCTTAGACCTATCTTTGGGGGCTCTATTTCAGCTCACTACAACACCTCTAGGCTGATGTTTACCAGATTCATAACTCCAGCAGGAAACTCCTTTGAATTCCAGTCTCTAACATCACCACTTACCTGTCTAACAAACATTTTACATGTTCATAATAGAACTCTTAATTTCCCCAATTTCTTAACATTCCCAATCTTAATAAATGGCATCATCATTTAGCCTGTTCCTTTGGTTACACCCTTTGAAGCGATCCTTGACTTTTTTAATTTACAGCAAAACATCAGTACACCGTCAGCTCTACATTCAGAATATATCTTGACTTGGACAGTTTCTCCCTGCTGTACCACTACTCTCCTATTCCAAGTCACATCGTCTATCCCCCCACACGACCTCTTTGTAGGAATAATCTAACTGATCTCTTTGTTTCTGTTCTTCTTTTAGTCATTCCTTCTCACAGTAGCAAGACTGAACTATGAGAATATAAGTCAAATCTTGTCCCTCTAAACTCAAAACCATCCCAGAAAAAATACATGACCTGGGCCCTGCCTACCTCTCCGAATAGAGAACCTGCTACCCTCCTCAGCGGCCTCCTTGTGCCCCTGACCACGCTAACCCGGCTCCACCCCAGCCTTCGCGCTCGCTCTTTTCTTGGCCTGGAACGTTCCCCTTCCGGACACTCACAGGGCTTATAATCACTGAGCAATTCTGTGCTCCAATGCTGCTTCCATTGTCTACAACAGCATTCCTAATCACCCTTTCTTCCCTTATTCTGTTTTTGTTTTCTTCATAGTATTTATCACTGCCTGGTATTATATCATCCTGATACTAAAATAATTGTTTATCTGTCATCTGTTTCTTCTGTCGGCAGGGACACCCCACAAGGCTAGAACTTCTGTTTTGTTCACCAATTTATTCAGGATGCTTAGGATGTGCCTGGCATATAGTGGTTGCTCATTAACCATGTGTTGAATAAATGAACTAAATGAATAAATGAACTAAATGATCCCTTAAAATTAAATGTAGCCATATTAAAAACTAATAGGAAAAGTGAAAATCACATTAAACCAGTTGAAGATAATGCTCACCAAGTGCTTTTGGGAAACAATGAAGAAACATTCACATGGGAATGTAAACATGAACTCTTCTAATTCTTTCTCCAGCATTTGTAACATGTGCTCTAGAAGTTCCGTGTTTAAGTTTGCCAAAGGGTCTGTTTCTTACACGTGTTGATGCAGAGATATTCCAATAAATCTCTGTCTTACAAAAGAAGAACTATAAGGCAAAAACCTAATTCAACATAACTTAACAATCACTGTGTTTAGTACCATAAAACTTCATTACACAGGTTTCACTTCAATTTTATAAAATTCCGACATGTCTTCATCATCATCCGTGACTAAAGTGTTTATAACACAGTTGGTGTGAGAAACCAGACCTGTTGGTATCAGAGATGTATGGGCTTGTATCGTGCTTCCGCTGCTTAACAAGCTGCTGCTTGACGATGAGCAAGTCCTCTAGGGTCAGTTCCTCCTACATGAAACTGAGCAATGCCACTATTTGTGGTTATAATATATGATACAGTGTTATTGCACAACTCATTGCACTTGAACTGACATACGCTATGAGCCAAGTCACATCCCCTAAAATATGAAAATGTTCATTTTATGAACCAGATCTTCAAGAATACCTTTCTGGGGACTTCAGTGATTTCACACATAAGAAAAGATGCCAGGTAAATGAATAGCTTATTTTTTTTAAGTGGAGAAGAATCACAGAAATTACCAGAAAAGTAAACGGAGCATAGATCTAGTCTAGTTTCCTACTGGGTGGTTTGCATGTGGAATTGACACTACTGACCATGAGGACTTTGTCTGGTTCAAAAGATGAACGACAAATGTTTGTTTGAAATGAATAAGCCAACCAACAGGGCAGTGATTGAATTCTTAACGCGTCTGAATAGAAGTTCTTAAAAGCTAGGGGAAGTGATCCTTAGAGAAATCAATGTAGTCTTCATGGTGAAACTGTGCTGAGAATCCCAGTCTACCTCATATGCTAAATCTATGAGTGTGGGAAGGCAGAACGCCTTAAACCCATCAAGTCAAAGCAAAGACAGCCCTCTTTGCAGCCTCGACCTGATCCAGGTAAAATCTTCTTTCACATACAGTTAATCTAACAATTCTCAAGTGAGTCTGAAATTATTTTTATTTTTATGGTATATTATCAAATATTAAAAATAATTCTATTACAGTTCTAAGTGTCATCAAGCTTCATTAATTCATACTAGAGTAGTAGCAGTTTGGATTACAGAATGCCAATGATTGTTTGGTTTTTTTATCCCTATAAATTACGTACAATTCAGCACCAAAGTAGTGTCCTTTGACTCTTTTCAAGAGGAAAATAACGGCTAGCATTTGGTTAGCCATTTAGAGTTCTCTTTACAGATAAATTTATTTTATTTAATTATTACAGTAACCTTTTGAGGTAAGGTTTATTATAACCTCATTTCATTTTCTAGATGAGGTAATAAGTTTTAAAGAAGTTAAATAACCTACCCAAGGACACATAACTGGGAAGTGACAGATCTGCTGCCAAAGCCCGTGTTCTTTCATGTACACCACTGAATAAAGCAATTAATTGAGAAGTGGTCTGATAAAGTGGAAAGAAGTAGATGAAGAGGGAGGGCCTATCACAAAGGCACTGTGTGGTTGCAGCCATGTTATTCAACAGTGTAAATCACCAACATCTAAATAAATATTCTCACCCCGTAACTAGGACCTCTCAACAAACACGCTTCATAATATTCTGGTGAAACCAAAACCAAAGTATGTAAGAAAACTTCAAAATCTTAAGACCATTATTTAGAGGAAAATATATCTGAAACATTATATAATTCTAATGACTAGGAATTTGACCTTTTAAAGAGTATAGCCATTCCCCTGGAAGTTTTACTAAATATCCTCATTTAGTCAGTATAAATATTTTTCACAAATGTTACAAAAGATAAGTTTAAGCTTTCTCTAGTCACAAATGTGTAACATTCTACATATACTGAGAGAATAATTCACCATTAAATTTGTTTTACTACAAGACATATATAAATATACCTCAGCATTATAGTAATGTTCATTTTATAAAAGCTTTTGTTTTGAATATCATTATGCAAACATAAACTTCCCAAGTATATATTCAAGTATAACCTGCCCAGTCAAAAATGGTCTATCTCTGTCAAAGAGGCTTAATTTCGTACAAAACCAAGACTGTCTAAAATAGACCATCTCTCAGAAAACCATACAATTATGTACCTTGGTGGATAAGATTATATTTCAGATATCTTGAATAAAGAATGGTCTTCTATTATCTAAATAGGTCATCTCCATCAGCTATGGGCAAATTTTCAGGAAAGATGAACATGTAGTGATGAGAACAGGCCACTTGCATAGCCAGTGAAATCAATCCTGAAGACCAACAGGGTAACAGATGTCACAACCAGATTGCTCTCAGCATCCCAATTCAATTGTCTTTTATTTGGAAATTCCCCATTATTAAAGTTACATAAGATCAGAATGAGGAATAATGGAATGGAATAAGGATCTCTGAGAAAGGTATCCCTCCATAAAAGCAATAAGAACACTGGCAAAAATGGTAAAAATCAACTTTTTTAGAACTCTCAAATAAACCAGAGTCCTGAAACAAAAGGAGAAGCATTTATTCAACAAAAATGGCTGAATCTCAGTAAGAACAGTGAAATTTGTGGTATTTGAACTTTTCCAATGCCCAGTCAAATCTCCATAGAGCTAGAATAGTCTTGAAAATGAAAATCCCCAAAATCATAGTGAAAGCTAACAGCCAACATCCAACAGAGGGGACAGAATACGGTTGGAATACACCAAAAATACCATTTTCTGAGAACTGTCATTATTTACTATCTCTAGCAGTTCTCTAAAAATACCTATTCATAGAGCTTTTCTTTATTTAATCTGACTCAGGGTATACTCAGCACAAACAGCCTCTTCTCCGGGCTGCACGGCAAAAACGATCAGTGGCGATTGCTTAACATCACAGCTACTTTGAGCAGCAATAAGAGTTGGGGCAGAAGGGACGCCTGGGTGGCTCAGTTGGTTAAGCAGCTGCCTTCGGCTCAGGTCATGATCCCAGCGTCCTGGGATCGAGTCCCACATCGGGCTCCTTGCTCATCAGGGAGCCTGCTTCTTCCTCTGCCTCTGCCTGCCATTCTGTCTGCCTGTGCTTGCTCTCTCTCCCTCTCTCTCTCTCTGACAAATAAATAAATAAAATCTTAAAAAAAAAAAAAAAAAAAAAAAAAAAAGAGTTGGGGCAGAAAAAGCTGACCAAAAAGCTTAAAAGGAAAAGCTGGGGAATGAGAGGGCCATGAAGATCTTTGAGATCTGTATATATGTACAATTTAGAATCTAAAAGGCCACATGCATGTGTGAGGCTGTGCACATTCTCAGGAAAGATCTGAGAAGGCCCCAAACTCTCACCTCTGGCTAACCTTAAGGCTCTACACAAATGGGCAGTGAAAGCTAAGGCAAAATTGTAAGCGGCCTGCCTGAGTACCGAAAGCATATTCCACAAGGGACACCACGCCCTCACCAAATGCTGGGAGACTTATTGCGTGGTACAGTTAAGAAAACCTCTGTCCAATTATTAACTGACCAATAAGAAAATTGAGCAAAGTCTCTAATGACCACACATAACAAAAAATACAGACTTTACAGATTTAGATCAGGAAAATTACTAAGCAAACAAATACCAAAAGCAACAACAACAAATACCAATAAAAACAAACACTGAAGCAGGAGAGGAATCTGATTCTGAGTGTTGCCACATTATATTACTTAAAATGTTGCATTTTCCATGAAAAAACTACAAGCTATGCAAAGAAAGTACGGCCAATACAGAGAAAAGTAAGCATTCAATAGATACCACCCTGAAGAAGCCCACATTGAACACTGAACTTACTAGACAAGGACTTTAAATGAGCTATTTCAAATGTGTTCAAAGAACTAAAAAAGCCGTATCTACATAGTTTTTAAAAGTACAAGAATGATGTTACATTACATATAAAATATCAATAAAGAGACAGAGTTAATTTTTAAAAGAACCAAGTAGAAATTCTAGAAGTGAAAATTAAAATAATAAAAATTAAAAATTCCCTAGACATATTCAACAGAAGACCTGAGAAGGCAGAAGAATCAGCAAGCCTGGAGACAGGTCAATTAGATTGTTCTTCACACCTGACAAACTGAAAAAAAAACCAAAAAAAACGAAAAAGCCATAAAGAAGATAAATGAACACAGACTCAGAGACCTCTGAGACACATAAAGCATACTCACATACATTTCATAGAAGCCTCAGACAGGAGAGGGGAAGAAAAAATAGTTAAAGAAATAATGGCTGGGGGAGGAGTTAAGATGGCAGAGTAGTAGGGTGACCCTGAGCTTGTTTCATCTTCTGAACACAGCTAGATCAACACCAAATCATTTTGGGAAAAAAAAAAATTAAGATTTTATTTACTTATTTGACAGAGAGTGAGAGAGCACAATCAGGGGGAGCACCGGAGGGAAAGGGACAAGCAGGCTTCCCACTGAGCAAGGAGCCCAAGGCAGGACCCAATCCCAGGACTCTGGGATCACGACCTTAGCCAAAAGCAGATACCTAACCCACTGAGCCATCCCAGCACCCCAACATCATGTTATTTTGAACTGCTCGGAAATCAATCTGACAATTAAGAAAACAATCTCTATATAACTAGAGGGAGAGAACACGGCAGATGAGCAGTTCAGAGATGAGAAAAGCCAAGGTGCCAGAAATGGGAGGGTACAGAGAAGTAAGAGAGTGAGAGCAAGAGAGAAAGTAGTGTGTAGGGTTCACACAAGATGCCCCAGTGTGGGGATCCTCTGGAACTCACTGGGAGAGAATACTCCCCTTCCTGGAGTAAATTTGGAAGAAGGGATTTTGCCTCTCCAAGGACAAAAGACCCACTAGGCACCACTGAGTGGCCATTCAACAGCAGGGGCCCGAGGTGCAGATAACCTGGTCGCAGCATTTCGCTGCTACCCTATGACCCAGCAATCGCACTACTCGGTATTTACCCTAAAGGTACAAATGTAGTGATCCTAAACGGCACACGCACCCCAATGTTTATAGCACCAGTGTTCACAATAGCCAAACTATGGAAAGACCCTAGATGTCCATCAACAGATGAATGGTGTTAACATATATATGATAGAATATTATGCAGTCATAAAAAAAACCTGCAATCTTGCCATTTGCAATGACATAGATGAAATTAAAGGGTATTATGCTAAGAGAAATAAGTCAATAAGAGAAAGACAATTATCATATGATCTCACTGATATGAGGAATTAGAGAAGCAAGACAGAGGATCATAGGGAAAGGGAAGGTAAAATGAAACAAGATGAAACCAGACAGGGAAACAAACCATAAGAGACTCTTAATCTCAGGAAACAAACTGAGGGTTTCTGGAGGGGAAGGGAGTGGAGGGATGAGGTGGCGAAGTGACAGACATTGGGGAGGGTACATGCTATGGTAAGTGCTGTGAATTGTGTAAGACTAATGAATCACAGGCCTGTACTACTGAAACAAGTAATACATTATATGTTAACAAAAATTTTTTTAAATAGCAAAAAAAAAAAAAAAAGGATCTAACATTTATAAATATTTATGCCCCCAACTTGGGAGCAGCCAAATATATAAATCAATTAATAACAAACTGAAAGAAACTCATTCATAATAATATAATAATAATTGGGGACTTTAACACCCCACTCACAGCAATGGACATATTATCTAAGAAGATCAACAAGGAGACAATGGCTTTGAATGACACCCTGAACCAGATGGATTTAACAGATATATTCAGAACATTTTATCCTAAAGCAGCAAGATACACATTCTTTTTCAAGTGCACATGGAACATTCTCCAGAACAGATCACATACTGGGGGTCACAAATCAACCCTCAGTAAGTACAAAAAGGCTGAGATCATACCATGCATATTTTCAGACCACAAGACTATGAAGCTTGAAGTCAACCAAAAGAAATATTTGGAAAGAGCACAAATACATGGAAGTAAAGAGCAACCCACTAAAGAATGAATGGGTTAACCAGGAAGTTAAAGAAGAAGTAAGAAAATACATGGAACCAAATGAAAGTGAAAACACAACACTCTAGGGGCACCTGGGTGGCTCAGTCTCTTGAGTACCTGATGCTTGGTTTCAGCTCAGGTCATGATCTCAGGGTCTTGGGATTGAGACTCACATCAGGGTCTGTGCTCAGCAGGAAGTCTGTCTGAGATTCTCTCCCTCTCCCTCCACCCCTCCCCCAACTCACATGCATTCCCGCACTCCCTCTCTCTCTCTCTAATAAATAAATGAATCTTTAAAGAGAGACAAAAACCCAAAAAGCACAACAGTCCAAAACTTTTGGGAAACAGCAAAGGCAGTCCTAAGAGGGATGTATATTGCAACAAGGCCTTCCTCAAGAAGCAAGAAAAGTCTCAAATACACAACCTAACTTTACACCCTAAAGGAGCCAAAAAAAAGAAGAGCAAATATGGCCTAAAAACAGCAGAAGGGAAATCATTAAGATTAGAGCAGAAATAAATGATATAGAAGTAAAAGAAAAAAAAAAAGATCAACAAAAGTAGGAGTTAGTTTTTTGAAAGAATTGACAAAATTGATAAACCCCTAGACAGACCTATCATAAAGAAAAGAGAAAGGATCCAAACAGGTAAAATCACAAATGAAAGAGGAGAGAACAAGCAACACCACAGAAATACAAACAATTATACCATGAAAAATTATATGCCAACAAACTGGGCAACCTGGAAAAAATGGACAAATTCCTAGAAAACTACAAACTATCAAAACTGAAACAGAAAGAAAGAGAAAATTGTAACAGATCCATAACCAGCAAAGAAATTGAATCAATAATCAAAAATCTCCCAATAAACAGAAGTCCAGGGCTGGATGGCCTCCCAGGGGAATTCTACCAGACATTTAAAGAAGAGCTAATACCTATTCTCCTCAAACTGTTCCCAAAAAATAGTAATGGAAGGAAAACTTCCAAAGTCATTCTACGAAGCCAGCATTACCTTGATTCCAAAACCAGACAATAATTCCACTAAAAAGGAAAATCACAGGCCAATATCCCTGATGAACATGGATGCAAAATTTCTTAGTAAAATACTAGTTAATCAAATTCAACAGGACATTAAAATAATTATTCACCACAATCAAGCAGGATTTATTCCTGGGCTGCAGGGGTGGTTCAACATTCATAAATCAATCAATGTGATACAACACATTAATAAGAGAAAGGGTAAGAACCATGTGATACCATCAATAGATGCCCCAAAAAAGCAGGTGATAAAATACAGCAAGCTTTCTTGGTAAAAACCCTTAACAAAGTAGGGAGTGATGGAACATACCTCAACATTGTAAAGGCTATATATGAAAGACCCACAGCTACTACCATTCTCTGTGGGGAAAAACTGAGAGCCTTTCTCCTGCAGCCAGCAACAAGACAAGGATGTGCACTCTCACCATTATTATTTAACATAGTCCTGGAAGTCTTAGCCTCGGTAATCAAAGAATAAAAAGAAAAGAAAAGGCATCCAAATCGGCAAGGAAAAAGTTAAACTTTCACTATTTGCAGATAACATGGTACTCCTTGTAGAAAACCCAAAGACTTCACCAAAATATTACTAGAACTCATACATGAATTCAGGAGAGTTGCATGATATAAAATCGACGTGCAGAAATCTGTTGGATTTCTATACACTAATAATAAAGCAACAGAAAAAGAAATCAAGGAAAGAATCCCATTTGCAACAGCACCAAAAACAGTAAAATACCTAGGAATAAACCTAACTAAAGAGGTAAAAGATATGTATCCAAAAACTGCAGAAATTGAAGGGGACACAAAAAAATGGAAAAATATACCATGTTCACAGATTGGAAGAACAAACATTGTTAAATGTCTATACTACCCAAAGCAATCTACACATTTAATGCAATCCCTATCAAAACACCACCAGCATTTTCACAGACCTAGAATTTGTATGGAACCTCAAAAGACCAGGAATAGCCAAAACAGTTCTGAAAAAGAAAAACAAACTGGAGGTGTCATGATTCCAGATTTTGAGCTATACTACAAAGCTGTAGGCATCAAAACAGTGTGGTATTGGCACAAAACACACAATGGAGTAGAACAGAGAACCCAGAAATGGACTCACAACTCTAGAGCCAACTAATCTTCAACAAAGAAGGAATGAATATTCCAATGAAAAAAGACAGTCTCTTCAACAAATGGTGTTGGTAAAATTCAACAGCAACATGCAGAAGAATGAAACTGGACTGCTTTTTCACACGATACACAAAAATAAATTCGACATGGAAGAAAGACTTAAATGTAAGATAGGAAACCATCAAAATCCTAGAGGAAAAAACAGGCAGCAATCTCTTTGACCTCAGCTGCAGCAACTTCTCACTAGACACATCTCCAGAGGCAAGGGTAACAAAAGCAAAAATGAACTATTGGGACCCCATCAAGATAAAAAGCTTCTGTACCGCAAAGGAGACAAAACTGAAAAGGTAAGTGACAGAATGGGAGAAGATGATTGCAAATGATATATCATACAAAGGACTAATAACCAGACTCTACAAAGAACTTGTCAAAATCAACACCTAAAAAATAGATAATCCAGTTAAAATATTAATTTAAAAGTTAAAATAAAAAATCAGGAAGACATGAGCAGACATTTCTCCAAAGAAGACATACAAACAGACACATGAAAAAGTGCTCAACATCACTATCATCAGGAAAATACAAATCAAAACCACAATGGGATACCACCTTAGACCTCTCAGAATGGCTAAAATTAACAACTCGGGAAACAACAGATGTTGGTGAGGATGTGGAGAAAGGGGAACACTTTTGCACTGTTGGTAGAAATGTAAACTGGTGCAGCCACTCTGGAAAACAGTTTGGAGGTTTCTTAAAGGGTTAAAAATAGAGCTGCCCTATCACCCAGCAATTGGTATTTACCGACGGATACAAAATTGACCCAAAGGATATAAGAATTCGAAGGGGCACTTGCAGCCCAATGTTTATAGGAGCAATGTCCACATGAGGAAAATATGGAAAGAGCCCAAAAGTCCATCAACTGGTGAATGGATAAAGATGTGGTATATTTATATAATGGCATATTACTCGGCCATCAAAAAGAATGAAATCTTGCCATTTGCAACAACGTGGATGAAACTAGAGTGTATTATGATCAGTGAAATAAGTCAGTCAGAGAAAGACATATCAAATGATTTCACTCACATGGAATTTAAGAAACAAAACAGGTGAACATAGGAGAAGAGAAGAAAAAATAAAATAAGATTAAAAACAGAGAGAGAGGCAAACCATAAGAGACTCTTAACTATAGAGAACAAACTGAGGGTTGCCAGAGGGGAAAAGAGTGGGTAGGGGGCATGTGCTCGATGGGTGGTAGGCATTAAGGAGGGCGCTTGGGATGAGCACTGAGCACTGGGGGTTATATTCAAGTGATGAACCTCTAGATTTTACTCCTGAAACCAATACTATGCTGTATGTTAACTAACTTGAATTCAAATTAAATTTAAGTTAACTAATTAACTTGAATTTAAATTAAATTTAAATTAGAAAAAAAGAAAAAAATCACTGAAAAAGTCCTAAATTTGATGAAAAACATTAATTTACACTCCCCAAAACCCTAAAACTCCAAAAAGGATAAAATCAAGGACAGCCACACCTACACATATCATAACCAAACTCTCAAAGATTATTAGAAAATTTTGAAAGCAGCAAGAAAAAATGATCCATCATGTTCAAGATGGTCCTCAATGAGATTAACAGCTGATTTCCCATTAAAAAAGCCAAAGAGGTCAGAAAGTAATGAGATGACATACCTGAAAAGTGGTGGTGGGAGGGGAAGACTATCAACTAAGAATTTTCCTTCTAAAATTAAGGAGAAAGTAAGAAATTCCCAGATAAAAACTGAGAATCCCATACTAGCAGGCCTGCCTTACAAGAAATACTAACTGGAGTCCTTCGGGCTAAAAAGAAAGGGCACTAGAAAGTAACTCAAATCCACACAAATAAAGAACACTGGTAAAGGTAGCTACATAGGTAAATATTAAAGAAAACACAAATGTATTATTATTGATTTGTTACTCTTTTTTCTCCTCTCTGATTTAAAAGACAAGTGAATAAAGAAATAATTATATGTCTGTGTTGACAGGCATGTGATATATAAAGATGTAATTTGTATTAATGATAATAGCACAAAAGAAGGGGAGAAAATGGAGCTACACAGCAGGAAAGTTTTGTACATTGTTGAAATTAAGTTGTACTGGTCTGAACTATATTGTTATAAATTAAGATGTTAATTTTAATTCCATGGCAACCAGTCAGAAAATAACTTAAAAAAAATTAAAATAAATGACAAGGGAATTAAAATGGTACAAAGAAAATGCATTTTTAACAAAAAAATTATTTCTCTACCGCCCAATAGAGAAATACACAAACAAAAGACATACACATACAGAAAACAGAGCAAATGAGATATAAACTCTGCCTTACCAGTGATCACATTACATGGAAATGGATTAAACACTCCAGTCAAAAGGCAAATATTAGAGAATGTATTCTTAAAAATGATCCAACTATATGCTGTCTACAAGAGACATATTTTATATTTAAAGACACAAATAGGTTGGAGGTAAACAATGGAAAAAGATATCCCTGGGAAACAGTAACGAAAAGAGAGTTGGAATAGCTATATTAATATCAAACAAAACAGAGTTTTGATACAAAAATTGTTACTAGATGCAAAAAAAAAATTTTATAATGATCAGAGCCTGATCCATCAAGAAGACAGAACAAGAACAAATTCACCTAACAAAGGAGCCCAAAATACAGAACTCAAAAACTGCCAACTGAAGGGAGAAACAGACAATTCATCAATGCCAGTGGCAGACTGAACATGTCAGTTTCAATAATAAACGGACAGACAGAAGAAAAGAAACAACATTTGAATAACACTATGAACCAAACAGACCTAACAGATATCTATAGAGCACTACACCACACCCAGCAACAGCAGAATGTGCGTTCTCCTCAAATGCACATGGAACGTTCTCCAGACAGGCCACATGTTAAGCCATAAAATAAGTCTTAATAAATTTTAAAGGACCGAAATGTTACAAAGTATGTTCTCCAACCAAAATTAAGTGAAATCAGAAATCACTAACAGAAGGAAATTTGGGGATTTCACCAATATGTGGAAATTAAGCAGCACACATCGAAATAACCAAAGTTGATGTCAGTGCTTTTTTACCAAAGCTGTAATATAAGGAAAACCAGACTTCTGAAACAGATATTTAAAATATACTCACGGAATGACTAGAAGGACACAGAAGGTAAATGAAAGTCTCTGTCAATCCCAATAGAACAAATTCCTAAACACCAGATTCTAAGGCCTTTCCAGCTTCTTCCTTTCTCCATTTTAATTCTTTTACAGCTACTGAAAACACACAACATGAACTCTATTGGTTGGGAAAGAAGTCACCCTCTTGGTGCTTCAGTGACGTCCAGGACCAGCCAAAGCCAGGAGAGCAACACACCAAAGTGGGTCCTGCAAGACCCGAGCACCAGGCAAAACCTTTGGATAGTTTTCAGGGTTCTTATGTGTAAGAGTGTTTCGGAGTTTTGGAATTTAAACTGGGATATGAAAACAGATTACAAGCCTTGAGGTTAGCATGGAACTTTTATTAATGAACCCAAAATCATACTTTTAAGAGTCTTCAGGCAATGAATTAATTGTCCACCTTAGCAATCACCATAAAGAAATTGGTCAGACAAGTAAATGGCACACAGTGGCACTGAATGTTTTCTCTTTTCTGCAAAATTACCTGCAAAATTATCTGTCAATTATCTGCAAAACTTAAAAATATCTGTCCTCAGAACGATCATGTATAGTATAATAAAAACCAGAGTAACAAAGGCCTTCTTTGATTAAGCAGGAGTTCTATGGATCCACAAGAAAGGAGGTTCACTTTCGGGTAAGTTCATGAACATTCAGGTGGCAACTTCTCAAAAGCATCTAATAACAACAGGCTTATAAAATAAGCCAGGTCTACGTTAGGAAAAACATTCAAATTTAACTTTCTGGATACAGATTTGTAGCATATTATTACAAATCCATGACTGAAACTTAATGCTGTATTTTACTTATGCTGTAACAACACACTGTAAATACCGTCAGTGAGATTGTAAAGACTAATTCCTTCCCAATAAACTGACAATTCCCTCCACCAACATTAACTACTCCCACCTAATGATACGCCATCACGGGAGAGTTATTCTTTTGGTTTAAAAATGAATCTACCACAAGGAGCCGAGGAATGAGACACAGCCCCGCCGTTACCGATGCCCTCTAGAACTCTTTATCTCGGGAAACAAACTGAGGCTTGCTGGAGGGGAGGGGAGGTAGGGAGAGGGTGACTGGGTGATGGACACTGGGGAGGGTCTGTGCTATGGTGAGTGCTGTGAAGTGTGTAAGCCTGATGATTCACAGACCCGTATCCCTGGGGCTAATAATACATTTTATGTTAATAAAAACAAACAAACATTCAAACAAACAAACAAAAAAATAAGTAGAGTATGAGCATCCCAAGCAGAAGAAACAGCAAATGCAGAAGCTATGAGGGAGGAAAGAGTTGGTGTTTTTGGAGGAACAGATAGGAGGCTGGGATGGCTAAATGAGTAAAACGTTCTCAGGTATGCAACCTGAACCCTAACTGAGTCACCCAGGCACCCCACTTTACCTTTTCTCCTAAGGAGTTTAGCCTGAGCTCATAACCCATCCAATTTCAACAGATCTTTTCATCAATCAATTTCAACAATCAACAGTTAAAAAACCCACTTTGGGGGAGTCTGGGTGGCTCAGTCAGTTAAGCGTCTGCCTTCCGCTCAGGTCAGGATCCCGGAGCCCCAGGATCAAGCCCTCTGGGCTCCCTGCTCAGCAGGGAGTCAGCTTCTCCCTCTCCCTTTGCCCCTGCCCCTGTTCCTTCTCTCTTTTGCTCTCTCTCCCTCACTCTTTCTCAAATAAAATCTTAAAAATTTTTTTTTAAAAATCCCTCTAAACAAAAGGAGTAAAATATAACATGAATATGTTAAATCAAACTCGAGAATTAACTAGAGATATTTTATAGGCTATATTAATTGGCCAATTTTCTTTTAATTTATATTTCTTATAAAACTCAGAATTCAGGGACACCTGGGTGGCTCAGTGGGTTGGGCCTCTGCCTTCGACTCAGGTCATGATCCCAGAGGCCCATGTCAGGCTCCTTGCTCAGCGGGGAGTCTGCTTCTCCCTCTGTCTGTTGCTCCCCCTGCTTGTGCTTGCTCTCTCTCACTCTCTCTCTCTGACAAATAAATATACTCTAAAATTTAAAAAAAAAAAAAGGTTCTCCATTGGCTATTCTTCCACTATTGTTGAAGATGTGAGGATGTGAGGCCAAGACAGCTGCAACCATCTTGTCACCTGTGAGGCGCATCTGAGAACCAACTCCAAGGAGACAGAAGAGAAGACTGACAAAACTAGGGGCGGCTGGGTGGCTAAGTGGGTTAAAGACTCTGCCTTCGGCTTGGGTCATGATCTGGGGGTCCTGGGATCAAGCCCCGAGTCGGGCTCTCTGCACAGTAGGGGGCCTGCTTCCCTTCCTCTCTATCTGCCTGCCTCTCTGCCTGCCTCTCTGCCTGCTTGTGATCTCTGTCAAATAAATAAATAAAATCTTTTAAAAGAAGAAGAAGAAGAAGAAGAAGAAGAAGAAGAAGAAGACGACTGACAAAACTAGAATCAGAGGCTGAGGGAGAGCATCTGTTCTCCTCCAAGAAGCTTCATCTGGACTAAATGTGGACTTCTCAGGAACGTGATTGTGCTGTACTTACTGGAATCCACTGGTAGAAGGGCTATCTGTGTTCCCATTACATACCCATGGTTTTGTCTCCTGTGGGACAAGAAGGCTGCAGAGGCAGGGCAATTTCAGCATCATTTTTATAACTAGACTCTAGCCCCAACCCTGAATCTGGCTCTTCCAACCCACTGATACTGGAGAGAGAACCCTGGGGAGGGTCCTCATCTAGCCATCTGTAACTTCCACCTGCTTCATTTCAAGCACCAATGTCTGTGATATTAGAGGAAGCCAAAAAGAAGTAAAACAGTTACTCCTGAAAAACTCTGGAAAGGTTTAAGAACTAAAGGCACCAAGGCCAGGATGTAAGAGGATGTTGAAAAGTAGAAGAACTGGCTGAAAATATGTATGTGATGTTGATAGACCTCCAGACCCTTTTTCTCATCTTGCATAACCACAGAGTTACTCCTCCTTGACCTCAGCAGAATATTGAAGATTTACGTTCAGAAGATGAGGGACTCTTTTAAGGGACTCTGGACTCAAGAAGACCTTCAGGAATGCCATTATGAAAGTAGAGGGATTAATCAAAAGTCAACATGCTGAACAGTGAGAACCACACCCACCCCACCCCCTCCCCGCCAACTCAATTCTTCCTCTTGACTCTGAGACCACTGGACATCAGGTTATACCAGACCAGCGCAAGCGGAAATACTCATAGCATCTAACAGTAGCTGAGGAAGTCTCCTAACAAAATGGTTAGCCCCATCACCCTATGAGAAAGCCCATTAGTCAATGAATCCCATTCATACACATATAGAATTTCTGTCAGCTTGTTAGGTCTCTACTCTTATATATGATTGAGCAGCAAAAGGTCACCAATCTTGAACAAAAGGTCTCTGACTTCAAAGACAATGACCAAGAAAAACCACCAGAAAAAAATGGACTCAGAGACATTGTAGATTACAAAAGGAAAGCCTCAAAAGATGTCTCATTAAAATCTTTAGAGAGGATACACTACTTGCAAAACCAAGAGCACGATGCTATTTTAGAAAATAAAAATATTCATGTTAAAAAACATAATAAATAAATAAAAACAACATTCACAAAATGAGAAAATGCTGCTGGAATTTTTAAAATGGTATCAGAAATGAAAAATTAATCAGAAGAGCTTAAGATAAAGTTGAGAAAATTTTGCAAAAAGTAGTACATAAACAGAAAGAAACACAATAAAAGAGGATTTTTTCTTAAAGAGGGTTAATCCAGAAGTTCTAACATGCTAATAATAAGGATTCCAGATAAAGGCAATGGAGAAAATAGGGGCAATTAATTACTGAAAAAAAATTCCTAGAATTGGAGAACCTGCATCTCCATTTTGAGCAGACTCGTCACTGAGTGCCCTTCCATAATTACTTTAAACACACACACATACACAAAACCCCATTTCGGGGTCTCTGAAGATAAACTAGTATTATTCAGCTTGAAGAAAGAAAAACATCAAAACATCAGCAGAAATAAGGTACTCTTCTGGATTCCAAAATGCTAATAACATAAAATCCCTGCTTTTATAGTATATGCTTATGTCGAATAATTATAACTAATTAATATTTTACATGTATTAAAATGTTTTATTTTTAATTCCTATTTTTTTAATTTATTTATTTAAATTCAATTAGCCAATATATAGAACATCATTAGTTTCACAATTAGAGCTTAGTAATTCATTAGTTGAGTGTAACACCCAGTGCCCATCACATCACGTGATCTCCTTAATGTCCATCACCTAGTTAGTTACCCCATCCTCCTATATCCCTCCCCTCCAGCAACCCTCAGTTTGTTTCCTATAATTAAGAGTCTTCTTATGGCTTGTCTCCCTCTCTGATTTCTTCCCATTCTGTTTTTCCCTCCCTTCCCCTATGATCTACTGCACTATTTATTATATTCCACATACGAGTGAAACCATATGATAATTGTCTTTCTCTGATTGACTTATTTCACTCAGCATAATCTCCTCCAGTTCCAACCATGTCGATATAAATGGTAAGATTTCATCCTTTCTGATGGCTGAGTAATATTCTATTGTGTGTGTGTGTGTGTGTGTGTGTGTGTGTGTATATCACACGCATTCTCATTCTTTATCCATTCATCTGTTGATGGACATCTAGGCTCATCCCATTGTTTCGCTATTGTGGACACTGCTGCTATAAACATTGGGGAGCACGTGCCCCTTTGGAGCACTACATCTGTATCTTCGGGGTAAATACCCGGTAGTGCAATTGCCGGGTCGTAGGGTAGCTCTAGTTTTAGCTTCTTGAGGAACCTCCATACTCTTTTCCAGAGTGGTTATACCAGCTTGCATCAATGTAATAATCCCTGTCAAAATACCATTGACATTTTTCACAGAGCTAGAACAAATAATCCCAAAATTTGTATGGACCCAGAAAAGACCCTAAATATCCAGAAGAATGTTTAAAAGGGAAGCCAAAGGTGGAGGCATCACAATTCCAGACTTCAAGCTCTATTACAAAGCTGTCATCATCAAGACAGTATGGTACTGGCACAAAAACAGACACATAGATCAATGGAACAGAATAGAGAGCCCAGTAATGGACCCTCAACGCTATGGTCAACTAATCTTTGACAAAGCAGGAAAGACTGTCCAATGGAAAAAAGACAGTTTCTTCAACAAACGGCGCTGGGAAAACTGGACGGCCACATGCAGAAGAAGGAAACTGAACCATTTCCTTATACCACACATAAAAATAGACTCAAAGTGGAAGAAGGACCTCAATGTGAGACAGTGTTTCCTATTTCAAAGAAACAAAACATACATGAAACACAAGGAGTTTTCAGTGCGAGTATATTTGGGTAAGTCTTTTAATAACTAAAGGGGACTGTTTGAATTTTGTACCAGAAGTTTATTTTATTGGCTTTTTTAAATAAGTAGTTCATGAGGATTCGAAATATCTGTTCTCTTAGATCTCACTTAATCTTACATTTATTTATATAGGTTCAGACTATATCCTCCAGTTACTTTTCTTTCAGCATCTTAAAAAAAACTAATAATATAAATAATGGCTAATTAAATTAACAATGAAATTAAGTTATGAGAACTTGTGTTACCTTGAAATATACCCAAACCCTTGACATTTTAAACTAATTCTCTTTCATCTCAAAGACCACACACTCACCTTGAGGATCGACTTCTTTAGCTAGCTTCAATGCATCTGAGTTTGCAAGATCGGTGTTGGCTGGGGTAACAGCCAAAATCAGACAGTTCTCCCTCGTAATGAACTGCATAATCATTTCTCTGATCTGATACTCTATATCTGGTGGCTGATCTCCCACGGGCACTTTAGTAATTCCGGGTAGGTCGATAAGCGTGAGATTTAACACTGTGTGGAAAAAAAGAGTCTTACATATACCCTCACTGCTAAAAAATAACTATGCAAAATTATCTATCTCTTTAGTGGGAAGAAAACAAGCTTAGCTTCACATATTGCATTATTGACCTAACTCCAACTGTGTTGAGTAAAAAGCATAGACTACAAGATGGCTTTGTTAGTTTTCTCTATTTTTATGATATGATTGTGCTATACCAAATGATCGTTTTAACCCAATTTTGCAAGCTACTGATTTGTACAGCTAAGAGAGAGCTGTCGTATCTGTAACTAGTGTGTTATAATTCAAAACCGAACAAGAAATCCATATGCTGTCTGCTGGTCTTGTACGTTGCCCTCAATGGTATAAAATTCTTAAGGGCAAGATTTGTCCTTCATTTCAAAAGCATCATATGCTCTCTGGAGGGGGGTCAGACACTTAGCCTATTGGAAAGCTGTGAGCTGTGAGGTTCCCGTGTAGGCTCTGCAGCAAGACTCATGGTGCACCACCAGGAGAGCAGGAAACTACCCCTGCATTGGGGACTCCAGCCGC
The DNA here is from genome assembly GCF_002288905.1 of Enhydra lutris kenyoni. Taxonomy (NCBI): domain Eukaryota; kingdom Metazoa; phylum Chordata; class Mammalia; order Carnivora; family Mustelidae; genus Enhydra; species Enhydra lutris. The sequence goes on along the minus strand of NW_019154108.1, from coordinate 3,788,894 downwards.
AACCTGGCTATCATTCAGCTGGCACCAAAGCCTCTTGGAATGTCATAATTGAGCTTATGTCATTCGTGCTCCATTTTCAAAGCAACAGAGCTGAGTAGAAGATGAGAGATTAAAATCTGCCCCACTAAAAATTTAGTCAGAAGAGAGGCTATTCCATATCACATCCCATAAATTGGCTATCTAATTTGTACGTTTCTGCTAATAGTCTGGAAAAAAATCATCATTGATTCCTCAGGAGGAGAATAAACGAAATATATGGGGCAACGAAAAAATCCAATAGGAGAAGACTCAGCCACAGAACCATGTGCCTCTAAGATTTTGCTAAAACTGAAGATGTTTAAAAAATGGAATTTTTCATGCATACCTCTTGACATTCTAAAAGTTTAAAATAAACATAAAGAAACATTTTTAAGTGATGTACTTAACTCTGACCTTTTAAAAAGGCATGTTCTCCTGCCTCCCCATAAATCTGTGAACTTTTTGGACCAGTCCATTTATTGTAGTACCCAAACACAATCCTAGAAACCCAGTACTTTCTGAGAGAAAAATCATCTTCTACACAAATAACGTATGTCAAGTAACGTAAAAATTTTTGAAGACAAAAAATGTGGAATCCTGTTATTTTACTTACCATGTGGAGAATAGACTCGTAAATTAATGGGTATGGCGGAAATGCCTTTATTCATTCCAGTCACTCGATCTGTTTCTGCTTCAATCTCGTGACGAACTTCATCAAAATCTGTAAATTTTTTTCCTTTGCAATGTAGAAATTCAGCATATTCTACAAAAGACAAATTAACACAATTTATAATCCATGCACTCTTGCAATAATTATAAGGAAACAACATTTCTTCACCTACAAGTCAAAGTATCTCATTTTGTCTCCTCAGCCATTAAAATGAGAGAATACAGCAGTTACTAAGAAACACAGTGAATCCTTTAGAAATATTAAACACAGTACAAATGCTAAGAATGCTAAATTTACTAATTTTCAGATGAGCAATTAAGTAGTAAAAGCAGTCTTTAAATCATCCTGTCTGTTAAATAATTTAAGGAGAATTTTGGCCTTCCAAATGATAAAGCAAACAGCATCAGATTGTTAAAGAAATTAAGTCTGGGGTACATACAACGTCCGCCTAATCCTATCAGCATGTCCTTTCTCAATATCACCACTTTATTAAGAGGGAATTCTAAGTTATATAAACGTAGCTTCAGAAGACAAGACAATTCAGAAACAAAATGTACTTAATTCTTTAAAAAGAAATAATATACGGAATATCTTAGCTTTAAAATATACTATTCAAGATACCACATCAACTTGTACTGTTAAAAAGACAATTTCCCAAGCAAAAAGAATTTTAGATCAAAGAAAATACCTATTTCCAATCTGAAAAAAAAATCAGTGTTTGTGGAAGTAGGAAAAACTATATATATTAACAGAAAATTAGATTAAGTTTCAGTAACATCTTACTCACTGTTGTACTATCGATTTCTATTCCTGCCTTCAGAAATATCAAGTATAGAACACAACCCAAAAAGGAAACTAATACTATTAGACTTAAAAAAATTATAATCTTAACAAGAGAATGAATCTTAAGAAATATTTTCATTTTTCTAATAACTAGCTGAAGAATTGCCACACCGAACTTAGACTAAGGCTAAGCATCTGGAGCCCAGACGTTGGCAGGGACAGTTCCTGGCAGTCTTTTCACCATCTCCACCATCAACACTTAACCTTCAGCCCCTGTGGTAAAGCCAACAGGGAGACAACTGTAAGATGTCTTCAAGCATTTTAGCATCAGTTAACACAGGCAGCATGAAATGGCGCTGATCTGTATTTAAAGAAAAAGGAAAAGACAGAGATAGGAAAGATGACTTCAAGCTGCAGTGCCTAAAAAAGAAAACGAGGTTTGAACTGGGTCCTGAAGAGTGGGGAGTGTTTCAGTGTGCAGAGAAAGGAAGGTCTTTGAGGAAATCCGAGAATTTTAACAGCCCTACACACCCTGGGCCGGCTATCATCCAGCCCCTGTTCAGAAATATCCACTGATGGAAAACTGAGGCTTTGGTGTCCGGGAATAAAACTCTTATTGGGGGGAAAAAAAACATTTTTTTTAAATAGGCTCCATGCCCAGCATGGAGCCCACACAGGGCTTGAACTCACGACCCTGAGATGGAGACCTGAGCTGAGATCAAGAGCCCGACGCTTAACCAACTGAATCATCCAGGCACCCCAGAAAATATTTAACAAAGTCTGAAATCTGCTTTCTGATCCTATTTCCTTGGTCCAATTTGGCCCCCTGGAACTACTCAGACAAGGTCTTCCTCCCTGTAATAAGGCCAGGCTGAATCTACGTCCTTGCACAAGGAGCCCATCTTCCTCCTGGGCTTCTCTTGCCAGCTTCCCATGCTAGTCTCATCCATTGCGCAGGCCTCCTCGTGGCCAAGGTCATGGCTTCTGAAGTGGACCAACCAGTTTATGCTTTAATTTCCCAAAGAACTGCAATAACCTAACGTTTCAGCTGTTAGAACGACAGAGACTTTTCTTCGTTTCAGTCTTTCCTATCAATGTAGATAGACATGAATAGTTTTCGTTCTTAGTTTTTTCATACAAAATGCGTCACTCTCTGAAAAATGGCAAGCTAAGACTCCCACAGTTCATTCCTCAGTAGTGCAAGTATACACCGTAAAGCTTCAGCAGGCTTCAGAATTCTGGCCGGAAGTGACGACTGCATCTTCTGGCATGTTCTTTCCCATGTTTATACTCACAGGTGCTGTTTTTAATTGGCATCTAAATTCCCAGAAGATACAGCCTTGATTTTATTTACCTAACCCAGTGGATTGGCCAATATCATGGAAACATAAGAGTTTAAGGATAAGCAGGAGATAAAACAATATGAAAAATAAGGAGGAACAAAGGCTGTCAGATCCCAGAAAACAAAAATTAACACATAAAAAGAGTCATAAGTAATTTATAAGAAACGGAACTGTACTTTTTCAGTTCAGTATATTTTGTGGAAAATGCATACTTGAGAACTTACAGCTATCATAAATATTACTCTTATAAAAGCAAGAAGGTTCTGGATCAGAGACTACATTTTCAATTATGCTGCCAATCAATAATTCAAGTAACACAACTGTCAATTCCTCTCTTCGCCACTAGATGGCGCCTACTTGCTTTCTCTGTAAGAAACCAATGCCCTTCCAGAATGCTGCAAAATCAATGCAATTTTCAAATTAGATTCAAATTGATTCTTGGTCTCCTAAAAATGCTTTTATTTTGAAATTGAGAAATTAGAATTGTGCAGGGCCATCTCAAGCCTCTGCGTCTTTTTAAGGATAGGATCCCGCAGAGAGATTTAAAGATGCTGGTGTTCATTTATTTATCCAACTAATATTTTCGAGCTCTTACTATTCACCACACACTATTTTAGAAATTGCAGAGAAGAGGGACGCCCGGATGGCTCAGTCAGTTAAGCGTCTGCCTTCAGCCCAGGTCATGATCCCAGGGTCCTGAGATGGAGCCCCACAGTGGGCTTCTTGCTCAGCCCGGGAGCCTGCTTCTCCCTCCGCCTGCTGTGCTCTCTCATCTCTCTGACAAATAAAATCTGAAAGAAAGGAAGGAAGGAAGGAGGAAGGAAGGAAGGAAGGAAGAAGAAATTGCAGAGGAGAAAAAAATAAGTCTAACCTGGTGAAGCTTAAATTCGAATGAAATGAAAGAGTCAACAATGCGGGTGTGCCAGACGAGAAATGCTCTGGAGACAATGGAATGGTAGGGGGGATATTAAATGCTAGGGCAGGAGGACTGGTTTGTTACATGTTTGAGGAAAGCTGCTCTGATATGACAAAGTGACATCTGAGCAAAAGCTGAAGGGAGGAAGGGAGGAAGCAATGCTTTATATAGGAGCGACCCAGCAGAGTCCCTGAACCCGGAAGCATATGGGAAGGACGGCAAGGCCGACAGGCTGGATGACAGAGTATATGGGAGGAGGGGCGGGTGATGGGGTCAGAGCTGTGGTGCAGACCTAGACTGTGCCCAGCCTGTGGGACTTTAATTTTTACTCTGAACAAATGGTGGACAGCTGGAAAGATCAGGGTAGAGCGGGGAGACGTGATGCAGCCTAGGCTTTGAAGAAATTACTGTGGCTGCTGTGCTGAGAACAGACACCGAGAGTAAGACAGGGAGCTGGCTACTGGGAGTGGAGGTGAGAGATGATGGGGCTTGGACCAGGGTAGCAGCAGTGGGAGTGGTGAGAAGTGGCTAAATTCTCATGTGTTTTGAAGGAAAAACCAATAGGATTTGCTGATGACTGAAGGTGGGGTACTGGAGAAAGACAGGAGAGTCAAAAAACAACTTCCTGGAGTTTGACCTCAGCAATGGGGAGAATTGTGAAATAGGAAAGACTGAAGAGGTTGGGGAGCCGGGGGGGGGGGGGGGGCGGTTGGGAAGCAGGAGTCTGGCTGCAGACCTAGGACGCTGTACTGCCCACTCCATGCTTACCGCCAAGTGGAGAAGCAGATCTGCTGCGAAGGGTTGAGGATTACACACCGTAACAGATACCTCACATTCAGTCATCTGTTAAGTGTTTATTTACTCTGAAATTTTTCCACAAGAGGGCAGTCAAGCGCTTGAGGAAAAGGGCAGCTTTTTCTAATTAGCACAAAAATGCCTTTGGGACTAGATACATTAGCCTTTCATCCAAGGAGAAGTCCAGACTAGAAATATATATTTGGAATAGATTAAAGTCAGGCAAGGGGATGAGATCACTTAGTGAGAGAGTTAGTTGGGGAAGAGCACTGGGCCCTGGGTGTTCCGGTGTTTAGAGATCAGGAGAGAGTGAGGAGGAGTGGTCCCCAGGATAGAGGAAACCCAGGAAGAGGTGACCCAAAGCCAAGTAGAAAGGGCTTTTCGTGAAGGTAAGAGACTTCCACTCCATCCAATGCTGCCAACATGTTAAGGCAGATGAGAAGTAAGAATTAATCACAGAATTGGGCGATCTGAGAGTCCTTAGGGAGGTGACAAGAGCTGCTACAGGGGAGTGAGGAAGTCTGATTGGAACAGATTAGGAAAGAAGGTGAGAAGAGGAAGTGGAGACTGATTGAGGACAATTGTTTAAAGTTTTGCGGTAAAGGAGAGGAAAGCAGTGAGAGGGCAGCTGGGGAGCTGGGGAGGAGTGAGTGGGGGAGGGCTCCCTAAAGATGGGCAAACTGATAGCATGGTCCAGGCTGATGTCATTAATCCAGTACAAAGCATAAGGTGACAATGCAGAACTGAGAAGAAAACAAGCGGTGAGAGATCTTAAGGTCAAGGGGACAAGACTCAGGAGAAAGGAGCATCCCAGCTCCTCTGTAAGAAGAGAAAGGAAATAGAACACTGAGAATTGACAAGACAAATCGGTAGCACTGGCGGTGGAGGGAGCACGCGGAATTCACCAGCTGAGAGCAGGAGTTTATGGTATTTGTCTGAAGCCATTTTATGCCTCTAAAAAACATTTCTGCATATATTCTCACTAGTTAAACCCTACAAATATTATTATTTCTACAACCAGATACATCACACACGCACACACACACACACTAAGTGACCTAAGAGTAACCATAGGAGGAATGTCAACTAGGTCTAATCTGCGTCTAGCATTCGGAAGAACCAATGGGGCAGAAACCACAAAATCCATTTCTTTATGGTCCCAAAGAGCCTCTTAGAAAGCAACTCAGCCTACAGGATGGAATTCAGGCAACACATGCTCTGACTTGTTGGAAGGCAGCGACCTATTCATAACCCGTCCTCTACCCAGCTCTGCAGACTCACAACTCTAGTCCCCTTATCTCTGACAGTAGAGTGATAATGGTCAGACCACACATTCTACTTGCTCATTAGAAACACAAGTCATAATTTGTAGCTACAGGGCTCTACTGCCAATAAGGTGCCCCCTCCCCCCACCATGGACTACAAGATGAGAGGACAGCAGAGGTGGCACCTGTGTTTTTGAACAACTGAGCACAGGTGCTGTTGAGGAAAATCATCAATCAGCTTCTATCATCACATAATCCTAAATAAATCTTTATCAGCAATGCAGAACTTCAAAGATACAGCTTTACTTCTCTGCTTCCAAAAATACAATTACGGAGGAAAATCTTGAAAAGGATTACCAGAAGAGTAACGGGTCACTTACTATCCTCACCCCTGAAAGTGTTCACGTGAGTCTGGGGATGAAGGAAATTCTAACACCTGAAGTGAAATATACAGGACGGGGTGTACGAGCTGACCAGTAGCTACATTTTTAAAGAGATAGTAAGCGTGTGTCTTCTGCTGCTTTTACACTACAGTGAACTAAAATGTCTGAAGGTCTAATAATCTCATCTTATGGCTGAGATATATTCTTTTCATAGAAAGGTAGCATTTCCAGTGGCACACCTTCCTTTGGCATGTTCTCAGTGTTCCTTTCATTCTAAATGCTTGGTAGTTGGGGATATGAAATGGTCTCTCCCTTCAACAATTCCAGACTTCAGCCCAAGTTCAATCTGAACAGAAAGTGATTAAATTTCTTAGCCACAGGCTCATATGAAGGCAGAAGGCTATGTGCACATTAGCACTGAAACCCTCATAATGTATCCGTGAAATTCTACTGTGTAGCAGTATAACCTGTCCTGCTAAAACTCATAGTATGTTTTCAGTTCTGCAGTTATTTTACAAAAACTGAGTCTTATTGACTCCCAGTTTTAAAAATCATCCCTGTTTCCCCAGTGTTAAAAACAGCCTACGTTTGAAGCACAAGTTATGACACATTTTTATATCAAACAGTAATTGGGGGGGGGGAAGAAGGGTATTAAAAAATCAAAGCTATCACTCTTCTTTATTTTTATTTCCCTGTGAAACATTTTAGCACTGTCATCTCTAATGGTCATGGAAAACAAATTATGCTAGGTTAAACAACTGACAAGTTGTTTGGGGGAAGGATAGGATGGTTTATGCCTGGGCAGCATTCCAATCATCTGTGAAAAGCACAGCATGACCATAAGAAATTTAAATATTTCCAATATGCCCCTTCCATGTGGAAAAACATGCATGTGTTTCAATTAATCGAGGTTAAGTAAAAGAGAATAATTATGGAACATATGCACATAATCTCTTGTCAATCTTTATTCTAAGAACTGGGGTCCTCAATACTTTAGTTGGGGTCTTATTTCTGAAGTGTTTTAATAGCAATGTTTTGTGAGCGCAGGGCTCCAACAAAAATAGAGTACGTGGGTCGCATAAAGGAGGTAGTTCTCAATGTTACTAGCTAAATTCACTCACTGTAAAGTGTCTATGTCTGACTATATTTAAAAACACATTTCTTCAAGGAAAGAGGCTACATTTTACTCATCTGTGTTTCCCCAATGCCTATCATATTTAGAGTAAAGAACATCTGTGGATTTCTTCCTTCTCTAAAGCAGGCCACTTTGCATACCATGGATCAATGTCAGTTAAAAAAAAAAAAAAATGTTTCCCTCTAGCCTTCAAGTCATCCCAAACTGAAAGCAAGGTTCTAGAACTGTGGCTGAATAAGCAACAGGGTGAGTCAGATATGAATGTTAGAGATCCAGATTTGAAGTAGAACTCAACTGTGTCCCTAAGGAAAACATGGGAAATCTAGCAACCGGGGGGCCTGGGGGTGGAGATAAGGAAATCTTAAAAAGCTAACAACCTGAGAGGGTCCAGAGGAGGGTGAAATGTCAAAGTCTCAGCACAAGGGTCAAGAACAGTGGGGGTAGGATGGGAATAAGGAGGGCCAAACAGACAAAATGTGGGTGCCAAGCGAGTATCCGAGACCGGATACAAAACATAGCATTTCGGATCAGGGTTCTGGTACCCCAGAGACAGAGGAGCAGATCAAGACCAAACTCCAGACCCAAGTGAGCCAGAAGACAATCAGGCAGGAGACCAAGACGCTAACTCGATCACAGAATGAAGATACAGACTTTTTCACTGGATACAAAGCCAAAGCCACTTACGTAGACCTCAGGGTGAAGAGAGAAGTCTGTCAATGCTCCCTTGATATTTACAGCTCAACAAGGTCCTTTACAGTCTTCGTGCCTAAGAGCTGGGTGGTTCTAAAGCCTGGGCTGCGCTGACCCTGCATGTGAGGGTTAGGTGGCCCCGGTCACCGAAGGAGTGCTGGCACAGGAACCCAAGGCCAGCAAGTGACAGAAATCCCTCCAGCAATAAGAACCGTATGAATGTTCCACCACAACTAACCAAAAAAATCAGAATCAGCAGCTATCATATCTAAATAGCTCGATTTACTCCCATATTTTTTCAAAGGATCTCAAAGAGTATAAAAAAATCAACTCTATTTCATCCTCTTGGTTTCCATATAAAACACAATCGAGAGATAAACTATATTTCAAACAAAGAAACTGAACAAGAAGCACATCAAACACTTGGCCAAAACATTACAAAATGAGTAAGCTTACTAAGTCTCAGCAGCCTCTGACATGATTTTCCTCCTCTACCTCGGAACGTCCTCTTCTATGGATGCCCATTACTCTGGCTTTCCTGACCTCCCTCTTTCCCCACTGGTTGCTCCTTCTCCATGTTCTTTGCTCCTTGTTTCTCCCCTTCCTCTCCTGCGCTTCCAAACATGGAATACTGCTAGACTTCCAGAAGGAAATCTGTCCATCTCTATCCTCTCCCTAGTTGATCTCATCTACCTAATGCTTTAAAATTCATATATATATATATATATATATATATATAATGAATATGTACACATATATACATATATATACACACGTATATATTCAAATTCATCTCAAGCACTTATCTCAAGCACTCATTTCTCCCCTGAACTTGACCTCTCTGTATCTAACTCTAATGCTTACTTGGCACTTCCACTCGGATGTCTAATAGATATATCAAAATTAGCATGTCCAAACCCAACCGTAATCCCCACTTAGTTCCCCTTCCCTCCTCCCCGCTGGCTCCTCCTCCGGGCCTTCTACATCTCAGTTACTGAACTACCATTACATCAGGTGCTCAAATCCGAAACCGGAGCTATTTTTGCATCCCTCTTTTCCTTGCCTCTCTCCCAAACATCTTCTCGCTGGCCCCTCTGTGGCCATCCTCCCACTCACTAAACTGGCACCACCATAAAAACATCTGAACGGGTCCTCCTGATACCACTCTTGCTCCCATTAACCCATTCTCCACCAAGCAGCTAGAGAGATCAGTCTAAAATCCTACGTCAGACCATGTCTCTGCCTTTTGAAAACCCTCTGCTAGTTTCCTAGTGCGGTCAGAAATATGCCAGTTCCTCACCCAGGTGTTCCAAGTCCTCGCCATTTTGACCCCTGTCGACCTCTATTATCTGACACTGTCCCCACCTGCCATGTCCAAATTTGCTTTCGCTGCAACAGCCTCCTTTCTGCTCAAGTTCACCCAATCCATTCCCCCATCAGGGCCTCCCTACAAACAGCTCCTCTTCTGGAATGTACTCTCCCCAGACCTCTGCCTGTGGGGGGGTCCTCCCTGTCATTAACTGCTCGTCCAAAACACCACCTCTTTTGAGAGGCTTCCTTGACCAGGCAAGGAAATCAGCAGCTTGGTCACACTTCACGTCACCCAATTTCTTTTCTTTAGAGTACATAATCATGATCTAAAGTTTTCCTTGTTTGTTTTTTATTGTCTCTCTTCATCCACAGGAACGTAAGTTCCTGAAAACAGGAACATTAGCTGCTAAACTCCCAAGTGCCCAAAAACAGTGAGCTGCACCTACTAGGCAGTCAACACAGAACTGTTGAATTAAGGAACAAATAAAATGAATGAGTAAATAAATGGATCAACATACAAACACTGGAGGACACGAGGTTTGTGGATGTGGAAAAGGAAATGATCCTAAATAAGGCTTTTGACATACAGAGTTTGACATATTTGAAATATATAGTTAGAGTGTCCAGAAGTCAGCAGATGTAGGTCTGGAGTTTTAGCCCAGGAGCTATAAAGGTGAGAGTCACAGGTACGTATGTTGTTCACGCAAGGGACTGTTGATTATCAAATGACATGGAAATGATCCTTGGGTAGGTTCAAACTTTAAAGGCCAGGGAGAAGATAATTTGTCTGTAAAAGAGGCAGAAAGACTGGCCAGAGAGATAGCATGAAAGTCCGAAGTACTTGGCATTATGGAAGCCAAAAGAATAAAGCATGCATCAAGAAAGAGGAGTGCAGGGGCGCCTGGGTGGCTCAGTGGGTTAAAGCCTCTGCCTTCGGCTCAGGTCATGATCCCAGGGTCCTGGGATCGAGCCCCGCATCGGGCTCTCTGCTCAGCGGGGAGCCTGCTTCCTCCTCTCTCTCTGCCTGTCTCCCTACCTACTTGTGATCTCTATCTGTCAAATGAATAAATAAAAAAATCTTAAAAAAAAAAAAAGAGGAGTGCAATGGATAATGTTAAAAGCTGTTGAAAGGATAAGGGAAATACGAAGAAATGGTTATAGGAATTCACAGAAATTGGGCATGTGTTATGTAGTTTCCTGTACCCTTAAACAATGTTCTGTGAGTAACTTAAATGTGTATTATTTCAATGATTTTTGCTATAGATTACTTTGCTTAGTTAAAAATTATTTTCATTTTTTTATTTTATTAAGTTTTTTACTCTAATTCCAGTATAGTTGACATACGGTGTTACATTAGTTTCAATATACTGCTTTAGCCTTTTTACACTTTTCTTTGTTGTGTCTCTTCGCTTGCAATCAAGTCTCTAACTGTCACTTCTTACTGTTAGCAATGTCTCTGTTTTAAGAACATTTCCATTCTAACTTGTAGCTTTATGTTTTACTCTAGAATGAAAAGTCCAGTAACCTAGTATGTATGGTCTGAGTCTAAAGAAATGAAAAAGTCCTGGGCACCTGGGGGGTTCGGTCGGTTAGGTGTCCGCCTTCAGCTCGGGTCATCACCCCAGGATCCTGCGACTGAGTCCCATGTTGGGCTCCCTGCTCAGTGGGGAGTCTGCTTCTCCCTCTGCCCTTCCCCATGCTCATGCTCACTTTCTCTCTCTTCCTCTCTCTCAATCTCGCAAAAAAAAAAAAAAAAAAAAAAATCTTTAGCGGGGGGGAAAAAAACAAACAAACAAAAAAGTCCAGAGTAAGCCCACAACCATACAGTGCCTGAGCTTTAAATCAGAGACTTTGTAATATTAAGTTTGACTACCCAAGGCTTTTTTTGTCTCCTCCCAATAATCAGCAAAGTTTAGAAACTGGAAATATAAAAAAGAGGTTTTCAAGGAAGCACATTATTACAATAATATTTACGAATAATTGAATAGGGTCGCGTGGGTGACTCGGTCAGTTTGGCAACAACTCTGTTTCTGCTCAAGTCATGATTTCAGGTCCTGGGATCAGGCCCCATGTTCCGCTCTGCGCTCAACAGGAGTCTGCCTGAGGATTCTCTCTCTCCCTCTCCTTCTGCCCCCCTCATTCACCCTCACTTACTCTCTCTCTAAAATAAATAAAATAAATCTTTTTTAAAAAGGAATAATTGAATATAAAAATTCAGAAACAGCAAATGATGCAATATCATTCTTTGTTTTAATAACACAAAAAATTAGGTAATCTACCAAGTAAAAATTTGTAATTAAAAGTGAAATGACTAGACTTTGTCATGAAAATTCAAGTAATCAAATTTCAATAGGAAAAATACAATACAAAGTCTAATGCACAAAATGAAAATATTATTTTCACCTAAAATCTTACACACAAAGAATAAAGTTTATAAATGAGATTTAGTAGCAATTATCAGAATTACAAGTATATAAACATGTAACTAAAAAAATATTCTCAAAGAAAATGTCTGAACTATAATATACATTGCTAGCTACATTATAATATCTTAACTGCTTGACCAAAAACCTTTTCCATGAGGATGCACTTCTATGCACAAGTTGTAAGCATGCCATCTAAATATTTTATAAGATCTTGGTGCATTAGATAAGCTCCTCAAATGTCTTCATGACCAGTTCTTGAAGGTCATGGAGCTCAGCTAGAAACAGAACCAACTTAACTTTTGCCAATGGTAAAAGGTGTGCATAGAAGTCCACTTTTTACATATGAATATTCAATTAATCCAATACCATTTGTTAAAAATACTACTCTTTCCACCTAATTGCTTTTGTACCTTTAAGAAAAATGAGTTGTGATGGGACGCCTGGGTGGCTTAGTGGGAACACCGCTGCCTTAGGCTCAGGTTGTGGTCCCAGGGTCCTGGGATTGAGCCCCACATCGGGCTCCTTGCTCAGCAGGGAGCCTGCCTCTCTCTCCACCTCCGCCTGCCTCTCTGCCTGCTTGTGTGCTTTCTCTCTCTCTCTTTTTGACAAATAAATAAATAAAATCTTTAAAAAAAAAAAAAGAAAAATGAGTTGTGTATTTACCTGTAGGTCCTTTTTGAACGTTACTCTGTTCTACCGGCATATTTGTCTATATTTATGCCGATGTCACACTATCTTGATTATTGCAGTTTTATAATCACTATTAAAATCAGGTTGTGTTCATTCTCCAACTTTGTTACTATGTTTTAAAGTCGTTTTGGCTACTCTGGGTCCTTTGCATTTCCTGTGAATTTTAGAACTACCTTGTCATTTTCTACAAAACAACATAATATTTGAATCTCCACCAATAGCAGTCTCCACAATATTACTCAGAAAAGGTTTCCTCCTCCGCCCCACATCTGTACATACACACACAACATGTTTAGCTAAAAGCATAAGAATTTTCCCATGGATGTCTGCTCTGCTAAATGCATTAGACTTTAACAAAACTACAGATTCTTATAACAGGGAGGTACATCTCCTCTAAACTCTATCTCATGAAAGCAATCAGTTCAATGTTGTTAGGGGTTATACAAAAATATCTATCACCTATGGCCCAAGCACTATCTAACTAGTCAGTATGGTATAGTTGCTAATGAGAAGACATATTTTTACAACAAAAATCTGAACAAATAAAAATAAATATTGTATCTCGAATACAATGAAAACTCCCAGACGTGATCCAAGAATACTTCATTTTATTGTGCTTTGCTTTACTTCACTTTGCAGATGATGTTCTACTTACAAATAAAGGTTTGTGACAAAACCTCTAACAAACATGGTCATTGGCACCACTTTTCCAACAGCATTTTCTTTTTTTTTTTTTTTAAAGATTTTTTATTTATTTATTTGACAGAGAGAAATCACAAGTAGGCAGAGAGGCAGGCAGAGAGAGAGGAGGAAGCAGGCTCCCTGCTGAGCAGAAAGCCCGATGTGGGGCTTGAACCCAGGACCTGGGATCATGACCTGAGCCGAAGGCAGTGGCTTAACCCACTGAGCCACCCAGGCACCCCCCAACAGCATTTTCTCACTTTGTGTATTCGTGTCACATTTTGGTAATTCTCACAACAGCTCAAACTTTTTCTTTTTTTTTCTTTTTTGATTTTTTTTTTTTAATTTGACACAGAGAGAGAGATCACAAGTAGGCGGAGAGGCAGAGAGAGAGGAGGAAGCAGGCTCCCCACTGAGCAGAGAGCCCGATGCAGGGCTCGATCCCAGCACCCTGGGATCACGACCTGAGCCGAAGGCAGAGGCTTTAACCCACTGAGCCACCTAGGCGCCCCTCAAACTTTTTCTTTACTGTTATATTGTTATGATGATCTGTGATCAGTGATCTTTCATGTTACTACTGTAATTGTTTTGGCATGCCATGAACCACAGACATAAAAGACAGCCAACTTAATCAGTAAACATTGTATATTCTGACTGCTCAACCCACTGGCCAATCTCCCTGCATCTTTCCCTCTCTGTGGACCTCCCTATTCCCTGAGACACAACAATGTTGAGATCAGGCCAATTAATTACCCTCCAATGGCCTCTATAAGTGTTCAAGTAAGAGTCACATATCTCACACTTTAAATCAAAAGCTAGAAATAATTAAACTCAGTGAGGAAGGCACGCCGAGAGCTGAGACAGGCCGAGAGCTGAGACAGGCCAAGCCAGGTCTCTTGCTCCAGACAGCCAAGTTGTGAAAGCAAAGGAGAAGCTCTTGAGGTAAATTAAAAGTGCTGCTCCAGTAAACACATGAATGGTAAGAAAGCAAAAGGGTGTCATTGCTGATATGAAGAAACTTGTCATGGTCTGGATAGAAGATCAAACCAGGCCTATCATTCCCTTAGGCCAAAGCCCAATCCAGAGCAAGGCCCTAACTCTCCTCAGTTCTGTGGAGGCTCAGAGAGGTGAAGAAGCTGCACAAGCAAAGTCTGAAGCCAGCAGAGGTTCTTGAGGTTCTTGAGATATGAGGAAAGAAGTCGTCTCCATAACATGCACATACAAAGTAAAGCAGCCAGTGCTGATGGAGAAGCTGCAGCAAATCATCCAGAAGATCAAGCTAAGATAGTAGTGAAGGTGGCTTCTTTCAGTGTCCATGAAGCAGTCTACTGTTCGAGGAAGATGCCATGTGAGACTTTCATAGCTGGAGATAAGTCAGTGTCTGACTACAAAGCACCAAAGGACATGCTGAGGGCTAACACAGCTGGGAGACTTTAAGTTGAAGATAACGCTCATTTACCATCCTGAAAACCCTAGAGCCCTCAACAAATATGCTAACTCTACTCTCCCTGTGCTCTAGAAACAGAACCGCAAAGCCCACAGAACAGTATATCATCTGCTTACAACATGGTTTACTCTGTATTTTCAGCCCACTGTTGAGACCTACTGCTCAGAAGAAAAGATTCCTTTCAAAACATTACTGCTCCAAGATCTCTGATGGAGCTGGAGAAATTCAAGCTGCTTCCACGACTGCTAAAATCCATGCTGTAGTCCATGGGTCAGGAGTCATTTTGACTTTCAAGTCAAAATTTAAGAAATATGTTTTGCGAGGCTAAAGCTGTCACAGATAGTGATTTCTCTGCTGGACCTGGGCACAGTACATTGAAAACCTTCTGGGAGGGATTCCCCACTCTAGATGACACTAAGAACGTTGGTGATTCATGGGAGGAAAACAAAACATCATGATTAACAAGAGTTTGGAAGTTGATTCCAACCCTCATGGATGACTGACAGGTTCAAGACCTCAGTGGCAGAAGTAACTGCAGATGGGAAGGAAACAGCAAGAGAACTACAGTGAGAAGTGGGCTTTGAAGACGGAACAGAATTGTTGCAACCTTATGACAAAACTGTAATGGACGAGGAGTTGCTTCTTAGGGATAAGCCGACAAAGTAGTTTCTTCACTCCTGGTGAAGAGGCCATGGAAACTGCTGAAATGACAACAAAGGACATAGAATACTACATAAACTTTGCTGGTAAAGCCACAGCAGGGTTTGAGAGAATTGACTACTATGGGTAAAATGCTACAGAGAGATTTCTCCTGAAAGGAAGAGTCAGTCAATGGTGGCAAACTTCAGTGTTGTGTTATTTTTTTTTTAAGATTTTATTTTTTTATTTGACAGGCAGAGATTACAAGTAGGCAGAGAGGCAGGCAGAGAGAAAGAGGAGGAAGCAGGCTCCCTGCTGAGCAGAGAGCCCGATGCGGGGCTCGATCCCAGGACACTGGGATCACGACCCAAGCCGAACGCAGAGGCTTTAAGCCACTGAGCCACCCAGGCGTCCCCACTGTTGTGTTATTTTAGGAAACTGCCACGTCCATCTCAACCTTCAGCAATCACCACCCTGACCAGTCAGCAGCCAACAACATAGAGGCCAGACCCTCCACCAGCAAAATGATTACAACTTGCTGCAAACTCAGATGATGGGTAGCATTTTTAGCAATAAAATATTTTAAAATTAAGGTGTGTACACTGGTTTTTTTAGACATAATGCTACTGCACACATAATAGACTATACAGTGTAAACATAACTTTTATATTCACTGGGAAACCAAAAAATTTATTTGACTCACTTTATTGTGATATCTACTTTATTGCAGTGCTCTGGAACTAAACCCTGCAGTATATCTAAGGATGGATGGCATAAAACTAAAATGAAAAGTAATTTCTTTCACAAGATGCCTCTCTCTACGTGATAAGACGAGCACTGGGTGTTATACACAACTGATGAATTGTTGAACACTGCTTCTGAAACTAATGATGTACTATGTGTTGGTTAACTGAATTTAAAAAATAAGTAAAATGAAAAAAATAGTGTTCTTTCTTAGAGTTAAAAAAATGTCTTTCTTTCATAAATTACAAAAATTATTCTATGACTCAGGCAATAGTTAATTCAACCGGTACTTGAAAACTTAAAAGAAAAAGAAAAACTAAGTAGTCCCTATGCAGAAAACTCAAAAGAACAGGTTGATTAGTGTACTAATTATCTAAATGAAGATAAGTAAATTTAAAATATTTTAAGATCTTCCTTAAGTGATTTTTGTTTTAATGCTAAGGGATTTTGTAAGTAACATCTAACATCTGGCACATCCAATGCATTATGAGGTCAGCTTAAATGACACTAACAGAAATATACCTATATAGAAAAAACAAAATAGAGTTCTGATCTGAAACTCAGTACTATGGTTTTTCCAACTTAGATTGCATGCAAATTAATACTAAGCTACAAAAGTCACCAATTATTTCAACAGGAACTTAAGTAATAGAAAGCTATCTCACAAGGACACTCAACTCCTCTATTTTTTTTTAAGATTTTAATTATTTATTTATTTGAGAAAGAGAGTGCACAAGCCCGGGGAGGAGCAGAGGGAGAAGTAGAGAAAGAATCCCAAGCCAACCACACAGAGTGTTACCTACTGTGGGGCTTGGTTCCACAACCCTGAGATCATGACCCAAGCCAAAAATCAAGAACTGGACACCCAACCAACTGAGCCACCCACGTGCCCCGTGTATTGTTTCTCGGGATTTTTTTTTAAGATTTTGTTCACTTACCTCCTTTATTTTTTTTAAAGATTTTATTTATTTATTTGACAGACAGAGATCACAAGAGACAGGCAGAGAGAGAGGAGAAAGCAGGCTCCCCATGAAGCAGGGAGCCTGATGTGGGACTCGATTTCAGGACCCTGGGATCATGACCTGAGCCGAACGCAGAGGCTTTAACCCACTGAGCCACCCAGGCGCCCCATCACTCACCTCCTTTAAAAAACAAGCTCAAGGGTGCCTGAGAGGCTCAGTTGGTTAAGCGTCTTACTCTTGCTTTCAGCTCAGGTCATGATCTCAGCGTCGTGAGATCCAGCCCCACATCAGGCCCCAGGCTCAGTGGGGAGCCTCTTGGGTTTCTCTTCCTCTCCCTCTCCTCTTGCTCTCTCTCTCTCTGATTAAATATTTTTAAAAAAATAAAAAATAAAATGAGCTCAAACATGGGGATAATCAATAACTTCTACAAAACAAATAAAATTAAATGAGTTGAAAAATAACAAGCAGTAAAAAATATATGGGAAAAAAATTACCTGGCTTAGAAAACAAACGCACTCATTTTAGGGGGTCTTGAAATATGATTATATTTCATGGATCACAATGAATAATGCAAACTTAATAACAATGTATTAACTATTTGACCATCCAGATGTGTCATCATACTAAAAACCGATTTGAAAATATGCTCTATTATTTGATAAGCCCTCTTAGTAATTTCATTGTTAGAAGAGCCCACACAAAACAGCTGTATCCTGGGGCACGTGGGGGGCTCAGTCAGTTAAGCATTTGCCTTCAGCTCAAGTCATGATCCCAGGGTCCTGGGATCGAGCCCTGCATCAGGCTTCCTGCTTAGCAGGGAGCCTGCTTCTTCCTCTCCCACTTTCCCTGATTGTGCTCTCTCTCTGTGTCAAATAAATAAATAAAATCTTTAAAAAAAAAAAAAAAAAAAAAAATTT